>NC_082695.1:21021270-21354623 GCF_949987515.2 Delphinus delphis
TGAAAACAAACTCCTATGTATATCCTGGGAATACTGGGATTTCTCAGAGGGATCACTTGTACAAAGGTGAAATCCACATGAAAAAACAAATCACCTTCTCTCTTATTCTCTGATCTCTTTTGCTGCTCTGATCTCTTTTTGGACCCAGACCTAAGTTCCAGGCTTATTTCAGGGTAGAAAGGTAGGTCATACCAGAAAAAAAAATAAAACAATTTTTAGATGTAAAAGGCAACAGGTTAAAACGTCATCAAGTTGTACATCATACTTACTGCTGGTTCAACTTGACTTCGATCTGCAATATCTATGTGGACAACTTCAACAGTTTTCCATGTGTTCGGATCTAAACCGTGTACCTATATATGACAAAGAGAAAGGAAACAAAGCAAACTGTTAGGCAAAACTACTACACTTACATACATAATCTTTTATCTTTAGACTCTCGGAGTACATTATGAGGAATAAAAAAATCCAAATTGCTATTTCATTAAATTAGTTGTCTGAAGGCTGGAGGGATCTCAAAATCTTTTACCCCTGTAACCCCAAATAATAAGTGGGGGTGGGGGAGGGGGAGAGGGAAGGGGATAATGCCAAATTAACAGAAATCTGTCACCATTATTTTCTGGTAGCCCTTAGAGATGATTTATACAAAAAATGTACCTGACCTATGTTTAACCCAAATGGTACATGACAAAGTCCTTGTAACCTCTAAGTCCTAGACAAACAGAAGGTGACATTATAATTACATTTTAAGAGGCTGCACTGTATGGTCTAAATCCTCTCCTGTATTTGATTATCCTAAAGCTATTCAGTTTCAGTAGGATGTCAATTCCTCTATACCTCATGTTGTTCAATCATTTATTTCTGAAACTCCATCTATGAACCCATAAAGAACTGTTTAAAAACTGCCAAAGATACGCCCATTTGAAAACTAAAAATGGCAAATTAAATCATACAGACTAAAGCATACCAAAATATCTCATTTCGACTAAATTTTAGAGCTACTGTAAAAAAAAAAACGTGAAAAGTCAAATGATCATCTCGAAGAAAAACTCAAGTCAAATACTACAAATTATCATTAAAGTTCTACTGATTGGCACCCATAACATTAAACCACAGGGAGAAAAGAATCTACAACAATTACCATAAACTTACTTTCCCATAACAGCATATCATAAGGTTAGAACGGTAGTTCTCAAACTGGAATGCCCACCAGAAAACAGACTGCTGGACCCCATTTCCAGAGATTCTGATTCAGTGGGTATACAGTGAGGCCTGAGCCGTCTGCATTTCTAACAAGTTCCCAGATGCTGCTGCTGGTCCAGAGATCACACCTTTGAGAACCACTGGGCCAGGGCATCAACCTATACCAGATGCCCTCCCAAGTTCCCTGCCAAACCTTACAAGTTAATGACTACACTGAGTCTTAACTGAGTTTTTGGTAATTTACTTTAGGGATAAATGTGCACCAATTTGTAAAAGGCAGGAGCTTGTCAACATTTCTGTAAATCAGTCAAAGTACCTTCTCCCTCCTGCCTTTTGGCCATTTCTCTGAAATCAACCCATATTCCAGCAAAATGGAATGGAGGTGAAAATTAAAGCAATCAATTTTGCTATGCAGAGCAGCTCTGGCAAATACACAGATGAAAAGATGAAAAAAATTATCTGTGAATTTTTATCTATGCTTTCCCTGTCCCAGGAAAAGAGAAGTGATGATAAAAACAGCAACCTCACCAAAGTCCACTCACACACCAGGGCAAGGGACTGACAAGGAAGGCCCGTTTGTTTCTGGCTGTGTGCTTGCCTCACCGCAATCTGACACACACCCGGTTGTGGCCAGGTGCTCATCTAAGGCAGGTGGCATCACTTTGGTGATGACAAAATGACTACAGTATTCCCATTTCCAGGGCCTTCTACACTGAAAGCCCAGAGTCAAAACTTACATTTTCTAATGTTCCCAAGTCTGGTTTGTGCCATGTTTCAATTTTAATGAAGAAATCATCTTTCATATATTCATTCTGCAGAAAACACAACAGTAAAATGATAGTGATCTTCCACTGGTTCTTGGGGCTCATGTCTGCAGGAGCTTTCCCCAGCACAAGTGTCCATGCTTTGACTCTATAGGAAGACTGACATAGGAACACTGGTCCTCAAGTGACAAAGAACCATTAGCTGCCTACTTTTACAGACTTGTCAGGCCAACCAATTGCTGCATGCTTTTAAATAATGTAAACAACCCTGCTTGTCATACAGCACACAGGGCTAATAGTAAAGAAGCTGTGAGGTTTGGCGAGTGAATCTGGCATTCAAAGGAAGTAGCAGAAGCAAAATAAAGTGAATAGGGAGAGTTTTGAGGCAAGGCTGGAAAGAGCCCCTTAACAATGGAGCACGAGGTGGAGCGCGAGCTGCTGCCAGGAGCACTGAGGAGCAGCCATGCAGCAGTGGGCAGTTTTAAGAAAAGAGCAAGAAATAGTTGAAAATATTACTATGTAAAGCAAAGTTTATAGATGAAGAGTATGTGACACAAAAAGAGTTTTACTCACCGTTACAACTGAGGCATAACGAACAGGTAGGCGACAAAAGGGGAAAAATGTCAGAATATTAATTGGAGCCAAAATTGTCACAATATTTAATGTCACAAAGATTAAACTACCTGCCGACACAGAACATTTGGTTTATATCTGCAAAACACAACTTCTAAACAGTGACACTATAGGATACTTTAGATTGTGGAATCAATAATCTAATTTTAAAACAATGGTAAAAGAATAATGTCACAAAAGCAAAACATCGTTTATAAGGCTAACTTAGCAAACAACAGGAAACTGTTTGAGGAGTCTGTCCGTCATATTCTTCCTCTACTATGTGGCAATACAAGTAAAATACTGTTGAAACTACATCAAATGACACTTGTGCATGAGAATGACCTTTAAGGTTTCTGTATTCCTTTTATTTGCTCCCCGTGGAGCCTGCTTGGTCAACGGAGGACCTCAAGGTGCCTGTCATCTGGGAATGAACATGTGTCCCTCACTAGGGCCTGGGGGCGGGACCCAGCCCAGCTGCCTCTCTGCCAGTGCGTGCAGTGACTCCCCGACAACCCAAAGAAGGCCTTGCTTCATGTTACCTTTCTCTAAGGCGCGGGCACCGCAGTCCCTTTCCTCATTAGCCGCAGGGTAGAAGGGTGAAACGGTTTCTGGGAACCAGACTTACTTGTTCTACAGTAGGGGTATGCGTTCCAGGCTTTCTCGTGAAACACCAAGGAGCCCTCGGGAGCAATCATCCTCACGAATGCAGGGACTTTGCTTTGAGGAGAGAAAGACTGGATATATTTTCAACAGCACCATTAATTCTTCGTTGGCTGCTATCAGACTGCTTCAAAGAGTACTCAAATATAAAATTATTGTTTTTTAAAATAGAAGCAATTCTTTCTTATGGCTTTTGACCTACTCCCCTAATATGAGATCTAAGGGTTAACTGAAGCTATTCAACCTGCACATAATACAACACAGAAGTTCTCTCCTGCAGTTTAGACTACACCACATTGTTTCTTAATGCAGTATATAGTTGCCAAAATAAGATAACGACTCTGAATAAAAGTCCTTTAATACATTTTACAGAATAAACTTAAAGAAAATGATAATGTGAAGGATCCATGTACAGAGTAAGATATTCAAATATGTTCAAGTATAACATTTTGTAGACTTGGAAAATGAATGTTAATTGCTGCCTCAAGTATGGTCAGAGTAGATGGGTTAAATATGTAATTAATACATGATGAGTTTCTGCAAATTCATGAGATAATCAGGAAAGATTCCAACAGATAAATGGGCAAAGGACATCCACAGACACACCACAAACAGAAAACACAACTGGTTAACAAACATGGAAAATCAGTTTTATCAGTCTTCAAAGCAGTACAAATGAAATGACCATTTTACTGATCGGTACCTACAGTACAGAAAGCAGTTTTACATGCACAGGCTTTCCACAGGTTGGATTCAAATCCCAACGTCACCGCTTAGAAGCTGTGTGACCTAGGGCATATTACTTGGCGCTCTTAACTTCCTCCTGTGTTGAACGGACTTCATACTATCTGCTCCGCAGGGTTATTGAGAGGATTCCATCAGACAGAATCTGTAACGTGTTTAGCAATGGTGCAGTGCAGTGAGAGCCCACTAAACAGTGGTTACTGCTTTTTAATTATAATTTGACATGCAGCTGGGTGCTTTCACGTGCCTTTCTTCACTTTAATCCCTCAATAACACTATGAGTTAAGCACTAATTCATTATTTCATGTAACCAGCACTTAAGTGGCTGAATAACTGTATGTCAAAATGATATCCTCCAACTTGAAGCCCTGCGTATATTTTTTCCATCAGAGCTGCTTTCTGACAACTTTCAAGCACAACTTAATTTCCTAAACTAAGAGAAAGAACAAACTAAAGATACATGAGACCCAGAGAGGACTGCTAGCCCCATAGTAAGATTGAGCAGTTGAACAAAGATATTCCTATGTTGAATTTTGGAGACTAAGCAAGGTAGATGGAATGAACTCCACACCAGCCAGAGAGCTGCACAGCTACAGTAGTGTGGACAGTCCTTTCCTTGCCTCTGCAGTACCAAGAACGGTACAGTTTAGGAATTCCCTACAGTTTAACTCACCTGATTTAATATGTATTTTAAAAAATGCCGTAACTCTTAAATGCCTTGTTTACAGACAGATGAAATAAATGTATTCCAACCAAAACAAAAAACAAAAAAAGACAGGATACATGAAAATAATATCACATTAAAAGTCAAGGAATCTCTAAGCAGTCCAAATTATTTCTTCCATTGCTAAAAAACTGGAACCAAAACTCCTTTAAATGTAGGAGAGGTCTAATCAGGGTATAACATAATACATATGGGGAATGTTTTATAATACTAGCTACAAGATTACCTGTCATCTGAGAGAATGACGAACAGATTATATCAGTGGTTCACTTGGTCAACTTAGAAAAAGGCAGGAGAAAAGTAGCTGTGTACCAGCTCAGAAACATACTCTGAACTATTCTATTTATTCCTATAGTGCCCAATATTCTAAAAACCTTAATATTCATCAAGTTTTAAAATTTGCTGACACAAACAAGAAAATTGGCAGTCAGTTACTGACGGCCAGCATGAGCCAAATCTGTAAGGAAGTTTTAGTGTTTCATCGTCTTGCTTCCAAATGCCTATTGTGTTATTTCCAACATGCTTTTTCTACCATGCGAATTCCAATTCATTTTATGTTTTGACTTAGTTAAAAACGACCCAACCTTTGAGCTAGTTTTGTTTCAAATTTACTGGTTTTTTACGTTTAACATGAGAACATTAACATACATCTCTCCTCAATGAATCTGACTAAATTTAGGGAAAATGTATAAATGGAGAAAATAAAATGGAATTTCACTTCTACTTTAAAGGAGAGGAATTTTCATTAATGGCAACTTTAATATATTCCTAACAAGGCAGGTCAAGTGTGCCATTCGTACACAACTGAAAGCACGTACCTTGTTTTCCACCTCAGTATCACTTAGGAAGTCACTTTAGTTAACATGCAGGAAACTCTGTTTTGGAAGCTTAGAGTCTCAGAAAAGGGACAAATATTAACCAAATTAACAAAATAGAGCTAGACCTTCAAAAACAAACAAATTAAAAAGGACATTCCTCCTCTTATTCCCCCAAACTAGTCACAAAATGTTGTCCTCATGATAAACCAACATGCATGACAGTGCTTACCTCAAGGTAAACACATCTCGACTTCAGAGTTTAAGAGTCAGCCATAGTATAATGTCCAGATGCACAAAGGTACTTTGCCAATACACAGCCCTTCCCCTACCCCACCTCTGAATACAAAATAAGAATACTTAACTTCAGGGTAAAATTCAGCTGAAGTGTTTTATCAGTTGTGTTATCAATATTAAGATCTAACCTCAATATACCAATGGTTGTGAACCTATCTGTTGTGCAGTAAGACAACTTCGTCATAGTTGCAGAAGAAAACAAAGGGCTTATGTGATTTAAAAGATACATAATAAATGACCATTGTGTACACTGAACTTCTGATGTAGGAGCTTTTTAAAAAAATCTTGTTCCTGAGATAAATAATACCTTGGCAAATCATTTCAAACTGCACTTTTTCCAATGAAATGTTTACATCTTCTTGTAGACAAAACAAACAAAACCATTCAAAGTTCCATTTTTCCAACCTTCTCCATCCTACTGTGGATAAACATCAAAATGTAGAAAAACATGGGGAAGAATTTGAAGACTACATTAATTTGTCATAAATAATCTTTCATTTTATAATCAACTAAAATATACCTTAAAGACACTGGAGACCTCATTCATTCATCCACTAAAGTATTTACTGCCTGTCCATTTTGCCAGGCACCATGTACATAATGGTGTACAAACAGGGACAATTCTTACCCAGAGCTCACCTTCCAGGGAGGGAAACAGAAAACAGGCCAGCAAACAACAAATGACAATGAAAATTACCTTTCCTGAAGGCTATGAGTTTTAAGGAACATAGCAGTGGGCAAGTGAGTACCTGCGGCAAGGGTACTCAGAAAGGCCTCCCTGAGGAAGTGACACTACAGTGGCGACTGGAGGGTGCAGAGGGCCAGCTACATGAAGAGACAGCGAACACCAGAGCAGGCAGAGGGACCAGCATGACCAAAGGTCCTAAGATAGCAAAAGATCTGGTCTGCTTGGGCTGCTCGGGAGGCCTCCAGCATGGTGAGACTGTAGTGAACAAAGAACAGAGGAATACAAGACAAGGATGATGAGGTGGGCAGGGTGCAGACAGATCACATGGGGCTCCTCTCACAGGCCTAAGAGTTTGGATTTTATTCTTTGTATGATGGGAAGCTACTGAAGGCTCTAAGGAGGGGAATGACACAATGTGATTTAAGTTTTAATATCATTCTGGCTTTGTGTGGAAAATTAAATGGAGTGGGCAAGAATGGACGGCAGCAAAAGTTAACTAAAAATGGATTAAAGAGCTAAATGAAAGAGCTGAACGTATAAAATTCTTAGAAAAAAACATAAATTGAATGTCAAAATTAGAAGCTTTTTAAGCCTCAAAGGATATAAGAAAATGAAAAAGACAACTCACAAATGGGGGAAAAATACTGCAAATCATGTATCTGATAGGAGACTAGTATCCGGAATATATGAAGAACTCTTACAATAAAAAGCCAACCCAGTTTAAAAATGGGTAAAAGATTTGAACAGATATTTCTCCAAGGATCTACAAATGATCAACAAGCATATGAGAAGATTCTCAACATCATTAATCAGCAGGGAAATGCAAATCAAAACTACAATGAGATACTACCTCACGCCCATTACTATGGCCGCCATTAAAAAAAAAATTCCAAAAATAACAAGTGTTGGCAGTGACGTGGAGAAAATGGAGCTTTCATACACTGTTGTTGGGAATGTAAGATGGTACAATCACTTCGGAAAAGTCTGGCACTTCTTCAAAAAGTGAGGAGTTACCGTATGCAATTCCAATTGTAGGTACGTGTACATGTGTATGTACATACCCAAGAGAAATGAAAACATATGTTCACAGAGAAACTTGTACACAAATGTTTATAGCAGCATTATTTATAACAGTCAAAAGAATGAACAGCAAGAGATGAATGCAGGGAGGCAACCGGAGAAGTCTGAGAGACATGGAGCTTGCGTTAACGCAGTGGTGCTAGAGATGGAAGAAAGGGAGAGATATAAGGGGAAAAAAATTAAAAACTGACTTAAAATTCCCCAATTTGTGGGAAAGGAATAAAATCGCCAGACACAAACTGAATAACTTCTGGAAGGTATAACAAGACTCTAAAATTCAAGAGAATTATAAAAAACAAAAGGAGAAAGAAGTATTTTTCACAGAACAAAAGGAAAGTAGGAATGAGAAATGAAATATACCATAAAGAAACTACATTGGAAAATGTCTGACATTCTTCTGAAATAGGATCACTCCTGATGTAGAAAACTTTGAACTATTCAAATCTTAAGACTCAGGCCTATATACAGAGAAAAAAATTATGTGTTGACAGCTAATTCTCGACTAAAGAACGAATTACTCTACTTGGCTGATATTTATTAATTTCTTACTTACTATACTTACTCAGTGATGCTCATATCTCTGTGAAACATCATATGTAATCAACCTTTGCATTCTCAGATGATTTAAACTTCTCATTTTTAAACACGAACATAACTTAAGTTCCTGGCAAATGACTCTTGTTGCTTACAAAAATGAGCTCTTAACTTGAACCACATGAAACTTTTAAACAATGATTTTCAATAAAACCTCTGCTTCGACCTTTGAGGAACGAGGCCATTTTGGAGCTGATAAAGCTTTATGAATTCTCCATCATCCAGGACTGAATGAAGTTGACTAGATTATAATGCTTATGGGGAATAAAAAACAGTAATGCTGATTTTCCCCAAGAAGGAAGAGAAAACAATAGCAAAAGGATTGGTCAGTGTGTCTGTATGAGGTCTCAGGACAGCTGCAAGTTTTTCTCTGAAATACCATCTTAAAAGCTGCACCACATTTCCTTGACCAGCTTCAAAATTCTTCAACCAAAAAATTCTGTCTCACCTCCCCACCATCCACTATTAAGTGTATATTAAACAACCTTAGGAAACGTCCTCAAACTTTTTTGGCAAATGGGGTATACAACAAGACAAATATGTATGCATACAGAAATACCTGATTAGGTGTCAAATGGAGAAGTGACAAAAAGTGATGGTGTTTAAGGAAGAAGGATCAATATGAATGAAAGTAGTCAAGGAATGCACGGGACAGATCTGAGCTGTGCTCAGGAAACCAAGCAGGTTATGAGCAACCTGACAGGGGCGGAACAGGTCACTTCTCGAGGACAATAAAGAGATGGGCTTGCTTAGAGCCAAGGGTTTTTACTTTGGACAGAGTTATAACAATTGGAGATACATGGGTAATCTTGAGTAAGTACCTTGTTAAGTTCAACTTTATTTTGGATAAAGACTGGCGACTTTAAAGACTTAGGAGAAAATGGGATGTGGTGAAATCCATGGTCTTGGAAGAAATTTCTCTGTAAACTCTTTTGGACTTCACTTTAGGAAATGGAAAATTTCCTCCCACAGGGCTCAGCAGTAAAGAGAGCGATAAAGAGGAGCCACAACGCCTCCTGGGTTCCTGGGCTATCTCTGCTACCAAACAGCAGTGACATATCAGCCAGCTACTGAAATCTTAGTTACTGGACCTAGTTTCCTCACTAGCAAAGGTTGACATGGGGAATGAATGAGCTCCCACCTAGAGCACTTACAGTGACCAGTACACAGGAAGTACTAGATCCTCTGCTTAGAATCACAATGGGTGAACACTCACTATAAGTTATCAAAGGAAATGGAAAGAATATCATCCCATAAGAGGACTATTACCTGAGACTCAGGGAAACCAGACATTTGAAATGTCCCTTGCGATGATCACTAAATTTTGTATTTATTTTATTTTTATGTAGGAAAAATATACTACTCAACCTCTACTGTAAGGCTGGTAGCCCTGAGAACTCCTTCTTTAACGTAGCATGTTATGGATGTATTAAATTTTGAATTTTTTAATACTTCACCAAGATTGTTTCTCAATCTTCTGGCTGAGATTAAGTGTGTATATCTTACCATGAAGTGTTTTTTGCTGAAATGGGAAAGCATACTGACCAGGGAATTCAGAGACCTCGATAGCACTTGGTAAAGCAGACCTCAGAATTCAAGTGTCCCAAATGTAAAGTAAGGTGCTGGCAGCCTCAGCCAACCAACTTACCCAGCAAGGTTTGCCAAGTCTGCAAGCCTGTCTATCAATGCTATACAGTGACAGTGCACAGAGCACTATAGGTTTCCCAATGGAATAAGTCCTGGAAAAGGGAACATATATTTCTGGACGCAAATTTAACTTCCTCAGGGAGAGAGAGCTCTAAAACTCTCTAGGGACTGTGGGTATGTCTTCAGCATGCTGAATGGATGCCCTTGCAGGACACTGAAGTCTGATGGGGCTGTACTGCCATCCCTGGGCCATGCCTGTGGTCTTTCCTCCACAGGAAGGCCTGAGCACTTGCTGCTAAACGATTCTTTACCCTTCCATAACAGTTATCCTGGGGCTACTGTGCCTTCAGTATGACACTGATGACTTTGAGCGTGGACATCTGATTGCCCTTGCTCCATGACCTCCCCTACGGGACCACAGCGACAGTGGGTCCCTGTTTTGTCTTTATTAACAGACAGCTTTTTTATCGTTTTTCATTACCACCAGAGTGGCTATTATCTGCCACACTGCCTGAGATCCATTACTGCCACCTTCTTTCCTTCTTCCCTTTCCTGTCTCATGCCTCTCCACGCTTCCATCCAGAACTGCCATCTCAGTGTGACAAGGCCAGACTTCTATGAGCATCAAATAGTCCTCACCATCCGATCAGACCCCATCTCGCCCTTCTCATGGGACACCTGTGCTCATCAGTGCAGGCCCTTGAGACTGTGACTTGTGACCAAAAGAGCATGGGATTAGAAATCACAGAATCCAGGCTCAGTCTCCATCCCACCACTTACTACCTGTGTGACTTCGAGTAAATATGAAACTTAGTGCCTTCTTATGTATAATGTGTATACTGCCCATGTCTCAGGACTGCAATGAGGATTAAAGGAGTGCATGAAAGGGTGAAACCAAAGGGTACTGTGGAATGATTTCAGCTCCTTCTAGGAATGAAGCAGCAGCTCCAGAAGCCAGACTGTGCTGGGAGGGTGGCCTCCACAGCCAAGGTTTTCCTTTATTTAATTGCCTGAAAGGAATTCCGAACCTCATCCTAATAATCCCTCCATAATAATAATATCTCTTGCACTAACCATATTTATACAGCCCTCTTGAACTCAACAGATCCATTATGTATGGCTGGAGTGTCACCTAAATCGGATATTTCAAAATTAATATTTATCATTCTTTACTTTCTCATTAAACAAAAATACAGAAGAGTAAAATAAATTTAAATCACCCGTAACTCCACCACCAAGGGAAAAACATTCTTAACATTTTAATGAATCTCTTTCTAGGCATTTTTCTGATTAACTTTTAAAATTATATACAACATATTATTTATGTACAAATTTAGCAACTGGTCTTTTCCATGTAATAATATATCAAACATTTTCTCAATATTCCAACTCTTAGTTTTCAAACGAAGGATATTTTGAATCTATTTCAAGTGTATACGGACATCAGACCAACAGAAAATTTTACATATCAAACTTTTTGGTTTATTTTAGATGCTCCAGAGAGTTGAATGTTTATAATAAAGGGAGTTTTTATATATTGGTAAAATTCAATTAATGAGTAAATATAAAATGCTAGAAAAGTAAGCTGAGTAAGCTGAGTAAACATAAATAAATTCAATACTATAAATATTATAGGTTATACCATCTAGAATGCTAAAATTCTCTCAAATGGCACATTTTTAGATATGCTTAAGGTGCTAACAAATTAACAGAAACCATGAATAACACAGTCTTTATGGATAACTGATTAATCAAAGTTATTGCCTTCATTCAAACCTGCATCAGAAACAAAGAAATGCTGCGTTCTAAGCGAAAATAAAAGTAAAATTTAAGGTTCTACAAAATGATGACCCACTTTATATTCATGTGTCATTATAAATGAAGCAATAGCCTCAAACAGAGAAAATACGAAAAATACTAATAATCACAACTTATCTGCAATTTTAAAAACCTCTATAAAACCCTGGCATTAATCAACATGAAGAGAAGAAAGCCAAGAGCAGAGCAGATTCCCTCTTCCTTTGATAAACTGGGGACACTACTGACAAAAAAAGACGCTTAAAAACCATTACTGATCTTTCACCCTTGGATAAATATTGCTATGCATTTTCTATTTTAAAATATTTATGCCAAAGACAGAGATTAGACGGCCAAATTTAGGAGAATGTGCAAAAGAACCTCTGCAAACAAAAGAGATAAAAACAATGAACAAAGGATTTGAAGGGTCAAGTCACACAGGAAATTCAAAAGGCCAAATTAATATGAAAAGACATTCAACTTCACTAATAAAGAAATGCAAATTTAAACAAGGGGCTATTTTTTTGTGTATCAAATTGGCAAAAATTAAAAAGATAGAAAAATATGGGAAAACAAATGTTCTCAAACTCTTGGAAGGCAATCTGGCAATAATATCAAAATTTTAAAGGAGCATGGACTTCCAGCAATCCTACTGTAATGAATTTCTCCTAGAGAAATAGTAACCTAAGGCATAAAGACTTAAAGAAATACTACCTGTAACAGACAAAAAGAAAAATACCTAAAACACCTAAATCAACCTACCATTCAGAGAATGGTTAAGTAAACTATGCTTATGTCCACACCAAAAAATTTTACTCAGCTTTAAAAAGAATGGAAAGGGCATTAAATAATAACAACATGAAAGGATGCTCATGATATATCACTGCATGAAAATTAATGCAAAGTGCATAACCATATGTATGGTATGATCCCATTTGCTGTGGGAAACAATAAATGATACAAGTGACATATTTCAATGTTTTTTATTAATTAATTAATTTATTTTTGGCTGTGTTGGGTCTTCGTTTCTGTGCGAGGGCTTTCTCTAGTTGTGGCAAGCGGGGGCCACTCTTCATTGCGGTGCGCGGGCCTCTCACTATCACGGCCTCTCTTGTTGCAGAGCACAGGCTCCAGACGCACAGGCTCAGTAGTTGTGGCTCACGGGCCTAGTTGCTCCGCAGCCTGTGGGATCATCCCAGACCAGGGCTTGAACCCGTGTCCCCTGCATTGGCAGGCAGATTCTCAACCACTGCGCCACCAGGGAAGCCCTCTATGTTTTTTAAAAACTTATTTGAATACGTATAGAAAATGATCTGTAAGGATAAACTCTAGGCTGTTTCTAGTTTCTCTCTGGAGTTATGGGTGTGTGATGATGTGAGATGGGGACTAAGTTTTTAATTTATAATCTTCTGTTTGAATTTTTTAATAAGCAGACAGATCACTGTATAATTTAAAAATAACTAATAAAGGGCTTCCCTGGTGGCACAGTGGTTGAGAGTCCGCCTGCCGATGCAGGGGACACGGGTTCGTGCCCCAGTCCAGGAAGATCCCACATGCCGTGGAGTGGCTGGGCCTGTGAGCCATGGCCGCTGAGCCTGCGCGTCCGAAGCCTGTGCTCCGCAACGAGAGAGGCCACAACAGTGAGAGGCCCGCGTACCGCAAAAAAAAAAACTAATAAAGGGGGAGAAACACTCTCAAAAAATTAAAATGCAACATATTAGCACAATGAAAAAAAATTCTTTGGGGGGGGGGGTCACATTACAATTTTTTAAAGCACCTCAGCACATCTACTAGTGAGTTAGGTAGTTACATACTGAGTAAGTAGGCTGGGTAGTCAAAGCGTGATTGTTTAATATGATGACTAAGCACCAAATGTGAACACCCTGCTTACCTCTTCAGGTGATAAATTTTGTGTGTATACTGTCCCTTTTCTCCATCCTTTTCATAAGGTTCATTCTTTAAGACTTCAATTCCTTCTCCACCACCAGTCTCATTCTTACTGGCTTCTGCAACAGAGTAAAGCTGCCCAACCTGATACTGAAATATCAGAGAGTACAGAATTTCAATAAGTCAGCATAAATGCAGGAACTTCCTGTGCTAAAATCTTATTGTAGATATAGAAAAGCACATCCAAACCATTTAGCACATGTGTTCTATATGAAAACATGACTCAAATCAGAAATCAATATGTTTAGAGAGACAAACACCAGATGATCATACACCTTCAAGAAACTATAATATTTTACAAGATTTCCATTATTTAAGAAAACTGTTGGTTACAAATATTCTGGTGCTTTAACATATACTCTCCACTTATCAAGACATCTTGACACTTGTTTCAGTTTTTTGAATAATAAATATACATTTGTATTTTCCAAAGCATTTTCATATCTATTATACCTCATTTAGTTTCACAAACTTCTAAAGAAGGTATGGAAGGAACATAATTGTTACTTCGCCAAATAAGAAAGCAGAGCAATCAGAATACCGTTCTCAATAATGAGGAGGAATATACAGTGTAACAATAAAAGCCTGCAAGTACAAAGAACCATTACAGTCTAAATTTTAGTACACCTCTGGGGTGTTCTTTTCCATGCTTATGTATATGACATGGCTGATTTGGCCCTTGCCCACCTAAACACAAACAGTACTGGGTATCCAGGGTCAGAACAGTTAATTGTGAAGTTCTCTAGTAAACAGAAACTGTTTTTAAAGTATTTATAAATATCCAAGTATAACCATAAAAGGCAAGAAATTGCTGATAGTGGTTTCTATTTCATTTTAAAGTGAATGAGAATTCTCAGTGGACTTCACCCATACCTGTAGGTGGGCAGTATTGTTCTATGCCAATCTGGAGTTTCTAACAGTTCCAACAAATGATAAAAAGCAAAGTTCTTGTGTTCTAATTTGTTCTAGTGACTCAATCATGGCATTATCTCCAGTCTCTACAAATTTGGCTAAATTTCTTCCTTCCAATGAAGACAGCCTTGAAGAAAGGTTTTTTTCTTTTTTAAGCATATTTTCAAAGAAAAGCTATCTCTCAAAAGTAATAATTCAAAACTAACATTTTATTTGAGGAATAAAAAAACAGGGGTGGTTGTAAGCTTAGTAAATATTCATATCTAAAAAGCCCATGGGAGTATGATGCTATCTTGCAGGTTAATTTACACATACACACACACACACACACACACACACACACACACACACACACACACACACACACTCAATTTGGAAAGATTTCTTAAACGCATCAAAAAAGTTTTTGTAGAGATTTTAGACTGCAGAAAGGGCTTTTTTCTTTTGGTTTTCATGATACAACACCAGGGTTAGTCCAGTAATGCTACAATCCTTACGTCCTTCAAAATATACTTCTCAACACTGTGATATTTTGAAAACATGATTAAAATGTCTCTAAGCCAGAGGGTAAATTTGATCTTGGTCAGGAACAGAGTAACAAAAACTTACACAGGAAGGACAACAGTATCCAAAAATATGCTATTAATGGACTGATATTTTGCCACATGCTACTAGGCTCTCATTCTCATTTTTAAGGATAACTTAAAGACAAGAGGCATGTTTTATTAAGTCCAAATATAACAAAAAGCTGAGATTATTCTGGGTGACAATACTAAGACTCAGAAACTAGCTGAAACCAAAAGAAAAATTTAACAGAAACAAATGTCAATTTCCACATTCAAGTTCAAACAATTGTACAAGTAAAGAACAGGGGTGCCTGGCTTGTCTCGAGTGTTCTAATTCACTTTAATACAGAAACCTCAGGCACTACTGAGGTACATGCGGCTATGTTCAAGTCTACATGAAACAGTGACACACAGCTACTCCTTTTAAGTTCCTGCATTTTATTTTTTTTCTGTCTGCCTTCTGTCAGCTGTCACATCTTAGGTTATCAGTTTGTTTTGTCCCACTTCCAATTCACTGCTTCTAATCGAGTGTCAGCTCTAGGAAAACCAGATAACCTAAGAGTGCAAGCTGTGCGCAAGTTACAGAAGGACCCAAAGGCCTTTATGGGTTTTCCTACACGTATCTTGATTTCTCAGAAGCTGTCTCTGCTTTTATCCTCATTCCTGGCTATACTACAGAGAGCTACAACTGCAGGACATGCAAGTTCTGAATAGGTGATGCATTTCTGTACCGTGCAGATCAAGGGAGACAATGATCTCTCACGGTTCTGTGGTCAGACTGTGTTGGGAACACTTTTTCAGTTGGGAGCAACAACTACAGCACGCGCAGTGAGCGGTGAGACGAGCTTGTGAGTAAGTCTGGAGATCACATTATATTAGGCCAAATGAATGTGCTGGGAATGTTTAACCTTGTGACCTCACGCAGAAAAGATGGAACAAAAGGGCCAGGAGGAGGAGAGAGAATTGTCCAAAAAATACCCTGAAAGGTCACCATGTGCAAGACAGAACAGGCTTACTTCTCTTTGCTCAAGTGGAAGGAACTGTAAACAACAGGCAAACTTTATAGGAAAGCAGATTTTGGTTTAAAGTAATGACAAATGTTTAAAATATTTAACAGTAAAGTAGGCTGCTTCTCCAAGCAGCAAGTGACTTAACCCTAAAGTGCCTAAGTTGAGGCTGGAACCTTCTTTCTCTGGGATACTGTAGATAGAACTCCTGCACCAGACAGGAAGTTAATCTACATTCTGAGATCCTTCCAAAACAAGGCAGTGTTAACAGAAATTCATTTACAATGAATTATCTCTAACACATCATAATTCACTCTGTCACATAAACTGCAAAGTAAAGGTAAATGAATACAATGAAAATATGTCTTTAGATTAGCGTATCAAAATAAACTATGTAAGCAAGACTTACCTCCTGAACCGAACATGGCAAAACCACACGGCTAAAAAGACAAAAGAATAACAAATATGTTAAACATGAAATAGTTGGCTTTAAAACACAGATCTCCACGATTAAAGAGGTTTCGTTTTAAATCCAATGATAGCTTAGTACAAGATGTTGTTTATGGAAGAGGGTCTTTGCAATGACTACAGCTCTAAATAAGAGTTTTTAAATGGGGGAAATAAAACTACCCATTCCTGGCTCTCAACAATCACTTGCATTTAGCATCCTCATTATACCAGGACCCCAAAAACGCAGTTGTAGAAATTCTTGTGAGGAGTAAAGGAACAAGAGAAAACTCATCACTGAACATTGCAGGGTACAGGATATATTATTTGTAGACTGCCTGGTCAGGTTGTCCTTGTGAAACTTTAAGTATGGTTTCATTCTCCATCTATGTATTATGCATTTTGTTTTTATGATACTTTCTCCCAGAATACATGTCTTGAATCTCACGAATGAATGCCTCCAAAAATTGTTCCCACTACCCAATTATTCCTCAATTTTATTAGAAAAACAAGTAAAAGGTCCTTTAGACTTAGTAAGAAAAAACTTTACCATGGAAAATACATTGAACTTTACAAATATAACCCCTTTTCAATATAAGGTTTCTGTGTTTGATCTTGTCCAAGAGTTTGTTACTGTACATACAAAAGGACCAGTATAGAGGCATAATGCTCCTAAAGATGAATTCGAAAAAAGAATTCTATGATGTATTATTTTATATATCAGGATATTGCATTTTATCTCCAGATTTTTATAGGGAAGTACCCTCACACTTATTTCCACAATAAGCTCTGAAAACCAAGGCCATCCCTGAATATCAAATGTCTCATGATAATAGCTGGTGTCCAAGATAGCAACTTTTTCTTTTTTGGCCTGGTCATTCTTAGACTTTTCCCTCCTAACCATCAAGCTACCATAGCAGTGCCATTTAAAATCTTATTTAACTCTTTCTACTATGAGGAGAGAAAAAAAAATATCATGGCATTCACCTCAATTTTCATTTTACAGAAAATTCCCAGTAGTTTTCCTCATTCCAACTTCTCTTCAGCTCACTTTTCACCTGTTTCTCTCTCCTTAGTCTCCTCAAACAACGATGCTTGAAAGCCCACATCACCTTAATCTCCAACACGTGTAAAACACGTCTCCTGTTACTCCCTCCTCCTTGACTACTGGGGGGTCACTCATCACTCTGTCTTTCTGATAATGGTCATCTAAAGACAACGAACATTCTCAAAGTCACAATGGTTACTAATTTTTATTCTCATCAAGAATAAACTTGTTATACAAAATCCTTCCAAACCTAATCATTTTAGCTGTCTCCTCAGGGTACACACTAACTTGCTCACTGTCTCAGTAACAGAAAATGAACTAGGGCGGAGGCAGGGGGAAGACTATGATACAGGCTGGGAGCATATTTTGGGAGATACAGACAAAGATACAGTTTGGGAGCATATTATCAGGGTCTGGAATACAATGGTAAGAAATCTATTAAATTTATTAGACAACAAGGAATCCTGGAAGGTTGTTCCAAAAGGTAAGTGACATAACTACAGCTAACCTGAAGGCGTCATCTGTAGGTGGTTAAAAACATTGAGAAGCAGGAAGGTGAGAAAAAGCCATCTTTTGGGAGGCAGGGCAAGGATGTACAAAGGTCCAAATGAGGATGCTGGGATGCAGAGGAAATGGAAGGAAAGAACAGAAAGGAAACAGTTAAAGACTTCCCTAAAGTTTCACAAAACCAAAGAATCACTGCTGAGTAATTTTAACAACTACTCACTAGTAGGAAGATCCCTATTTTTATATACTAACACTTTCAGGGAAACTTACTTCACAAAATGAAAATGACTGATAAAGACATTATGAATGAATGATGAGTCAAGTAACTTCTTCAAGATTTGCTTAAGAAAAAGTAAAAGAGAAAAGAAACAGGCTTTGATTTTGTATTATTATTCTAAAAGCAGTATTCAACTTTTAGAGCAATTTGAAATTTTTCAAACTTCTCTGAAAATCCTTCTAAAATAATTTTCCAGATCGAACTACAAATAGTTCTTTAAAACCAGGACTTTTACACTAATGGCAATTTCATCTATTGATTAAGCAACAACCTGAAGGGAACTCCCCAACCTGAGAAAGTTATTTCTAACCTTTTAATTCATGTCAAAAATAGATGGCATTTTTTAAGACAGCAAACATTTGCCAAAGTATATTACAGTTTACCAACATCTTCACATAGGAATGACCTATTCATTGCTCCTGACCAAAAACAATTTTAGAAAGTTGACGTGTGAGTAGGAAGAATCATTTTTTTTGTTAAAAAACACTGAGTTCTTACAGTGTGCTAGACTAGATGCTGTGCGGTACCGGGAATACTTAAATAAAATAAGAAACAGCCTCTGACCTCAAAAAGTCTAGGAGGAAAATGGGAATTCCCTAGCGGCCCAGTGGTTAGGACTCCATGCTTTTACTGCCAAGGGACCAGGTTCAATTCCTGGTTGGGGAACTAAGATCCCACAAGCCACGCCTCAGCCAAAAAAAAACTCTAGGAGGAAAAAAAAAGTCTAGGGGAGACATACATGAGGAGTGAACATTAAGAAATGTAATTGTATAACTCCTCCAGAAAAAGTATTACACCTTGAACACATTTCAACACTTGTTACCTCGGCACATTAAAATTTTTATAAAGAAAGTAATGATTCACAAAAAGCACAGCATGCAAATTCCCAATGAGAATTTCTTTCCATGATTTAGCCTGATACTACTCACATAACTGTCAAAGGGATCTACTGAACACTTAATTCACATTTTAGGAGGGAGGAAATAACTAAGAAAAATGACTAGATCTATGACCTAAAATCAGTTCTGCAATGCACTTGCTATGTGACTTGGGCCAAGTCAATTTCCTCCTGTCTTATTTCCTCCAGAAGTCTTAATATCTGCCACTTATCAGTTACAAAAACTTCAGAGTAATAAATGAGATAACACTTGCATGATACATTGTACAAACGACTTGGAAGAAAAATTTTTATAAATCCAAAGTTCAATACTATAAATAAGCTTTAACTGAAAATGTGTCTTTTCTCAGGATCCCTGTCACTGAATAAAGTTATAATTTTTCATTAATTTATTTAACAAATATTTATTGAACACTTACTATGTGCTGGAGACTATTGTATGAGCTGAGGATGTGAGAGTGAGCAAAACAGACAGATTCGTGGAGTTTACATGCAGTGAGAGAACACATCTAGTAAAATAAAAAAAAATAATCATTGTGCTGCATGTTAGTGGTGATAACTGCTATGGAGAACAATAAAGCAGGGAAGGCAAACACCAAATGGGGGGGGGGTGCAATTAGATCTTCAGAGAGGGATTCCCTAAGGTGATATTTAAGCAAAGACCTGAAAGGAGGTGAGTTAGTGAGATGAGGGAAGAGCTCTTCATGCAGAGGGAACAGCAAGCAGAAAGGCCCCGAACTGAACTTTTCCTGGAGTAGTGGAGGAACAGCAAGAAAACTTGTGAGCTTGGAAGGGACAAGGGAAGGGACGTAACTGAAATCACAGCACAAAACAGTGTTAAGACCTCCTAGGCTATAGTAAAGGCATTGGCTTTTATTCTCAGTGAGATAAGGAGTCTGAAGGATTTTAAGCAAAGAAGCGACAGGAGTGACTTTTTAAAAGAAGTTTGAGAACTAACACTAAAAATAAGCTGTCCGGAGTTAGCTAAATTAAGCCAAGAATTTTAAGAGTTTAAAATCAAAAGAGCATTTGAAAAACCCAAGAACGGGCCACACTCGAAATCCCTAGTTGCCCAAGGGATGCTGACAACACGAACCAGCTGTGACAGCTGAACATTCCCTACCAACCAGATTTCCTGTGATATTCACAATCCCTGCCGGTAGGAAATGCCATAACTTTTCAACAAAACCACTTCGCCGGTCTGATGCACCTGGAAACCCTTTTATCTGACCAACCACATGTTAACGCCTCATCTAAACCCCGGGAAGTACACGGAGCCCAGAGTGTCACCCCATCTTAAAGATGTAGAAACTGAGACTCAGAGCAGAAAGATGGCTCTCCCGTGAAGGGAGAGCTTCACTGCCCAGTGAAGAGCATGTTTTCCGGACTCTCGACGCCAGCATGAACTTCAGGGCACCTACGTCCCACCTCCAGCCCCGACACCAGGGCTACCTTTACCTGGCAAGCCCACCTCCCGCGGGCTACAGACAGGCTCCACCCCGGACGAAAACCCACAGACCCATCGCGTCTCCCCCACCCTTGGGCTTCGGCTGGGTCCCACCCGAGAGCCTGGGGATGGGCCCAGGTTCAGACTAGGGTGAGGGGGTTAGGGAGAGAAGGCGGGTCCCAGCGGAAACTCCCGGCCGCGCCTTCCTGAGCCACGCGCTGCAGCTGAGACCCTGCCGCCTCCGCCCCTGGGTGGGGAGAGGGCAGCACTGTTACCACGACAACGCCAGGGGGGCCTGGGGGCGCGCCGCGGAGGGGCCTAGAGCGGGCCGGGGGCGCGGGCCGGGGGAGGGGGTGCGCGCAGGGAGCGGCCGGCCCGAGGCTCGCTCCTTCTTAGGAATATTCCGCCACTTCTCAATCAATGATTCTCCCACCACAGCCGTCCCGGAACCTCGCTCACGCCCACCGATCCTACTCACAATTCTTTAATCAGCACCATCTTCCCGGAACCCCTTCACAGCTGCCGCCACTACCTCTACCACCGCCGCCACCGCCGCTACCGCCTCTCACGGCGCCTGCGCGGCCCCGCCCCTGCCTCCCGGGCCGCTGCGGCGCCTGCGCGTCCACACCCTTCCGCCACGACCCGTCACGTCAGCGCGCGAGAGGAGCTGCTCGGCCCCGCCCCAGTTCCGCGCCCCGCCCTGGGCGCGCGAGGTTTCTACTGCGGCTGTGCGGCTCAGCGCGCGCTAAGCGCGCGCTCGGTTGTCTCGCGTCGGCGATTCCGACCTTAAGTCAAGTTGTCCCGAGGTGGCTGTGCAGCCTACGCTCTCTGGTGAGTTTTCCAGTCGGTTCCCTCGAAGTCGTTTTCTGGTGACCAGAGCTAAACTTTCTCTCACTGCTCTTGAGAAGGAGGCCCGCCTTCTTCACAGACCCCTCACTTCAGAAGTCCGTGTTAAAGACTCGAGACGGGTCGGAGAGGGGTTGGACGGGTGGGCGGCTCGCGCGCCGGTTCCACGAGCCCAGAACCAAGCCGCGTACAGCTGTGGCTGCACGAGTTCCCAACGCCCACACCCCCTGCCCCCGAATCCAGAATCCCGCCGTGGCTGTGACCCGACCGCAGGGGCGTCCGACCCTCCCGACCAGCCCCCCGGGGGGAAAGGGGGTGCGCGCCCTTAGGTCCCGGAAAGGGGGACCTGTTGTGGGGAGACGCTAGCGGGTCCCGGTGAAGGCCCCACACGACTCGGGCGCCAGCCTGAAAGCCAGGAGGTGGCCTTAGGAGGAGTTGTAGCGCAGGGTCACTCGCTTGCTCTGTGCTAGTCTCAGGTCTAGGCCCTGGGATACACCTGGAAGCAAAATAGACACTGTCTGTGCCCTCACTTGGAAACAGAGAAGAGAGAATTTGGCGTAGCGGTGAGTGCTCTTCCATGAATACGGTAACAGGGTAGAGGCGAAGGCAGAGCAATCAAGGGAAGGACTCTCCGGAGGCCACGGTTGAGCCTGATGTTAGCCCAGCCTGTGAAGATAGGGGAGGCATCCCAATTAGAGGAAAATAGACCGGGAGGCTGAAATACGCTTAGAGTAGTTGAGGAGCAGGTGGAGGCCAGGTGTGGCTAGGACGTCTTAAGTGTGCGGGGCAGTGGGGGAATAAGCAGGGACTAAGCAACTAGGCCATAGTAAAGAGTTTGCGTTGTATGCTAAGAACCATGAGAAGTTGTTGAAAGGTTATTAAAGGAATTTTAAAAATCATTAAAACACTTCTACATAAATTTATATGGAATACACCCAGGGGAGTTAGGGCTGCCTCCAGAAAAAGTAATAGTAGTGAAATATTTGCCTAAAGCTGGAAACTTCTCCTAAGGCAGTCGCTGGGATCCACTGAGTTTCTTTGATGTGTGAAGCACTATGCTAGTTATTGTGATGGTGAAGATTCAAGGAAGCACATGCTCTTACTTTCAGGGAGCTTAGAAACTAGGAGCAGCTTCTGTTGATTGGGAATCTGTTGTATGCCTTCTGTCAGTATGCTTACTGACTTTTTTCTAGATAAAAGTAGATAAAAAGTTGAGGCATGTAGACAATATTTAGGACAAATAATTGTTCTCAGTTATGGGAAGAAGGAGGTTATGGTCAAAACATAGAAGATACTTAAAGGTAAGAATAGACAATCTACAGATTTGAATACTATACCAATGAATATGAGCACTGGTAGATTTTTTTTAAGGTCCAAGGAGGTAATATTAGTTAAGTAGTTTCTCCCCAGATGTTATGCAGGCGGAAGATATAAATAGCTTTAAAAACGTGAATAAAGTTGTGGTTGATGTGCTTAATTAGTCATTAAGAAAAATTAGAACGTTGCAGAACATTTCTGTAACTTCTGAAGTCTTCCCACAAGTGTTCACTAATTCCATTCTCTGCATAGTACAGGTGCTGCTCATAGTAACACTCATATGTTTGTAAAGTAAATGAAGAGATAGTGTGCTGGGTGGAGTATAAGTCTGAACTAGTGTACAGCATGGACATTGTCTCCATTCCCCATGTAAAGATGCATAGTAAAACAGTCAATTGAAAACCACAAGATACAGACTTCCTTGGTGGTGCAGTGGTTAAGAATCCGCCTGCCGATGCAAGGGACAGGGGTTCGAGCACTGGTCCGGGAAGATCCCACATGCTGCGGAGCAGCTAAGCCCGAGCACCGCAGCTACTGAGCCTGTGCTCTAGAGCCCACGAGCCACAACTACTGAAGCGCACGCCTAGAGCATGTGCTCCACAACAAGAGAAGCCACTGCAATGTGAAGCCCAGGCACCGCAGCGAAGAGTAGCCTCCACTCGCCGCAACTAGAGAAAGCCCATGCGCAGCAACAAAGACCCGGTGCAGCCCAAAATAAATAAATTAATTTAAAAAAAAAGATAAATTAGCCAGTTTAGGTGTATGTATTTGTGGGCAACAAAAGATACTAATTCAGAATTAACTAGGTTGATAGAAAATATGAAATCTGTATACCTAAATACCTGTACATCTGCTTAAGAGATAAAAAAGGCAGAATGAGGGAATATTGAAGAAGACTAGAGAGTAGGAAAGACGAACCATCACCCCAAAATGACAAAGAAGGAAATATAAAGCAAAAGATTATGACACATGGAAAAATATAAGCTAATGGATTGTGTGGCATTTTCTTGTTTTAAAACTGAAGATGTTGAATCTTACGCATTTTTGCAAATATGGACATACGATGGGATATAACTTATTAGTAATTGTTTCCAGTTGTGGAAAAGATCCACCCTCTTTTTTAAGCCTGATACCTGTTGTCCCTTGTTCTAACTTTCATCCTTCAGCAAAGGTAACCTTTACACACAAGATGTCTAATTGAATTTAATTCTACAAGCCTCATAGAACCACCAGTCTCTTTACTTCTCGTATACAATTTGGAACAGAGCTCGTTACAGTAAGGATGATGGTAGATTTTACTGAGGCAAACCAATGAGGACAAGCAATGTTTGGAACATTTATGTACTAGTTGATAAAGTACAACTCTGGTCAAAGAAATTTGGATGGTCCTTCAAGTACTATAAGTGAATATGGCCTGTTTTTCCCCCCTAAGGAGACGTTCTTAACCTGGATCCAAAGGCCTTTTCGTGGGTGTTCCCAGGGAATTTGTGAACCACTGAAATTATATACATAATTTCATGTCTATGCACGTTTTTCTAGGGGAGATGTCTATAGCTTTTATTTGCCTTGCTTACTCTGCAGTTTGCCATCCTGTTTTCTTTATCTTCTCCCCATTCCAGAAATATCTTGATTGAGATACTTTGATGAAAACCAGAAATATTTCCAAGAATGCATTAATATTGTCAAACATTAGGGCATAGGTCATAATATTGTACTGCTGTGGGAGAGACAGGATTGGACCTTGCAGTGGAAAGCCCTTGGCCTGAATCCTGGCTCTGCCACTAGCTGGCTCTGTACCTAAAGAGCTACTAATATCTACAACATAGATTTGTTGTGAGGAATAAAAGTATGAAGTGTCTCTTACACATTACCTGATATGTATTAGGTGTTCAGTGAATGGGTATCATTTTAAAACTTACAGCTTTCAGAGAGCAGAACTGTAATTTAAATTAAGATATAATTAAGTTCCTCCCCTCTCCATCCCTAGGGGTAACTAATGTATGAATAGGAATGCATATATTGATATATGTACATACATTCATATATGTACTGATATATGGCTGTAATTTACTCTTTCACCTGTAGTGTATAGTGTAGATTTCTGTTCTTCTCTATTGCACCAACATTTGGTATTGTCACAGTTTTTCGTTTTTACCACTTAATTGGTTTAAAAATGCTGTCTCACTCACTTTGTATTTTTCTACAGGGAGAGGATCTTTTCATGTTTACTGGCCATGTTCTTAATCTTTGCTCATTTTCCTGTTGGTTTTGATTTTTCTTTTTGATTTGTAGAAGATATATACTATAGTCACTTTGGACTCGAAATTTCATGTTGATTATGTGCACTTTATATATTTTCTTTCCATATGTGGATTGTTGTGTCACTTTGTTTACAGCAAGATTTCTCAACCTCTGCAGTATTGACATTTTGGGTCAGATAATTCTTGGTTGTGAAGATTGTTGTGTACATTGTAGAATGTTCAGCAGCATCCCTGACCTCTATCCACTAGATGCCAGTAGCACCACTCCAGTCATGATGATCCAAAATGTCTCCAGACATTGCCCATTGTCCCTGGGAGCAAAATTGCCCCTGGTTGAGAACCACTGGTTTATAGTGACTCTTGTGCAGAGTTATTTATCTTTAAGAAAACTTTATTCCACTAACATTTTTTGGGTTTATATTATACGGCAAGTCCTAAGTGTTTCATATGACCTAATGCTAACCTTAGCCCATTTACTAATCACAGCACATAGAAAATAGGTACTATTATTATCCCTGTTTTACAAAGGAGAAATCTTGCTTATGTCTTCTAATGTAGAGGAGATGTTAATCAACTTTACTGAGCTATAATTTACAGACAATAAAATGTATCCATTTTAAGTGTACAGCTTGAAGTGTTTTGTCAAATATTTATACTTCCGGTGATCCTTACCAAAAACAAGATATGTGACATTTCCATTGTTCTAAAAGGTTTCCTTAGGGACTTCCCTGGTGGTCCAGTGGTAAAGAATCCGCCATCCAATGCAGGGGACTTGGGTTTGATCCCTGGTCAGGGAAGTAAGATCCCACATGCCGTGGGGCAACTGAGCCCGCACGCCACAACTACTGAGCTCGCGTGCCTCAACTAGAGAGAGAAAACCTGCACACCACAACTAGAGAGAAGCGCATGCACTACAATGAAGAGCCTGTGGGCCGTAACAAAAGATCCTGTGTGCCAAAACTAAGACCCGACGCAGCCAAAAAATAAAAAATTAAGATAAAAGGTTTCCTTGTGCCCCTTTCCATTCGGTTCCCCCACACTCCCAGCCCCAGGCATGCACATAACTGCTTTCCATGACTCTAAATTAGACTTGCCTTTTCTAGAGTTTCATATCATTGAATGATATACAATTGACCCTTGAACAATGCAAGTTTGATCTGCGTGGGGCCATTTATACACAGATTTCTTTCAATAGTAAATATGGTATGATCCTGGTTGGTTGAATACACAGATGCGGAAATTCAGATATGCCAACTGTGGGACTTGAGCAGCCTCAGATTTTGTTATTCGCAGCCAGTCCTGGAACCAGTTCCCCGTGGTTACTGAGAAATGACTGTACCATGTCCTTTTTTGTTTCTGGCTTCTTACACTCAGCGTGTTTTTGAGATTCATTAATGTTGTGTGTAGTTCAGTCCTTTTTGTTGCTGAGTGATTCTCCTTTGTATGGATATATCAGATTTTGTTTATCCGTTTACTTGGTGATAGACTTTTGAGTTCTTCCCAGCATTTGGCCAGTATAAGTAAAGCTACTATGAATGTTTGTGTGGAAGTCTTTCTGTAGATATGTTTTCATTTCTCTTGGGAAAATTTCTGTTGAATTATGAGGGAAGTAGACATTTAACTCTAGGAGAAACTGCCAAGTAGATTTCCAAAGTGGTTGTGCCATTTTACATTCCCACCAGCAATGTATGAGAGTCCAGTTGCTTCACATCCCCTTCAAAACATTTTAGCCATTCTAGTGGATATGTTGTAATATCTCACTGCAGTTTAATTTGCATTCTCCTGAAGACTAATGATGTTGAGCACTTTTTCATTTGCTTATTGGTCATTTGTGCATCATTTGTGAAGTGTCTGTTCAAATCTTTTGACCATTTTAAAATTGGTTTTCTTTTTATTGAGTCATAACAGTTCTTTATATATTCTAGATATAAGTTCTTTCTCAGAGGTATCTGTTGTGAATATTCTCTCTCAGCAGCTTACCTTTTCACTTTCTTGATGGTATATTTCAAATAGCAGAAGTTTTAAATTCTAGGAAGTCTAAGTTATTTTTTCTTTTATGATTCATGCTTTTTGTGTCCTACCTAAGAAATCTCTGCCTACCTCAAAGTCACAAAAATCTTATTTTATAATGTTTTCTTCTAGAAGTTTTAAAGTTTTACCTTTTACATTTAGGTCTGCATTCTATTTCAAATAAGTTTCTTTTCCTCTTTTTTTTAATTGTAAAATATACATAATTTATCATCTTAACCATCTTTAATTTTTAATTTCATAATGTTGTGAATCCATCTCCATAGCTCCTTTCACCTTGTAAAACTGAAACTCTCTGCCCATTAAACAATAACTCTCCATTCCCCCTCTCCCCAGCCCGTGGCAACCACCATCCTACTTTCTGTCTATATGATTTTGACTGCTGTAAATATTATATAAGTGGACTCTTTAAGTCTTATCTTTTTGTAACTGGCTTCTTATTTCACTTAGCATAATATCCTGAAGGTTCATATTGTAGCATGTGTCAGAATTTTCTTCCGTTTTAAGGCTGAATGATATTCCATTATATGTACATACACGTTTTCCTTATTCATTCATTGATGGACATGTGGGTTGCTTTCACCTTTTGGCTATTGAGAATACAGGCATACCTCTGAGATGATGCAGGTTTGGTTCCCAGCCACTGCAGTATAAAGCGAATATCACAATAAATCAAGCCAAATGAATTTTTTGGTTTCCCAGTGGATTTAAAAGTTATACACTATACTATAGACTATTAAGTGTACAATAACATTATGCCTAAAAACATGTACACACCTTAATTTAAAAATACTTTATTGATAAAAAATGCTAACCATCACCTGAACCTTGAGTTTTAATCTTTTTGCTGGTGGAGGGTCTTGCCTCGATGTTGACGGCTGCTGACTGATTAGGGTGCTGAAGGGTTGCTGAAGGCTGGGCTGGCAGTGGCGATTTCTTAAAATAAAACGACAGTGAAGTTTGGCACAACAATTGACTCTTCCTTTCACAAATGATTTGTCTGTAGCAGGCAATGCTGTTTGGTAGCATTTTACCCACGTTAGAACTTCTTTTAAAATTGGAGTCATCTTCTCAAACCCTGCTGCTGCTTTATCAACTAAGTTCACACTAAATCCTTTGCTGTCATTTCAATAATCTTCATAGCATCTTTGCCAGGTGTAGATTCTGGCTCAAGAAACCACTTTCTTTGCTCATCCATAAGAAGCAGCTCATTCATTAAAGTTGTATCATGAGATTGCAGCAATTCAGTCACATCTTCAGGCTCCACTTCTATTTCTCTTGCTATTTCTACCACATCTGTAATTACTTCCTCCAGTGAAGTCTTGAACCCCTCAAAAATCATCCATGAAGTTTAGAATCAACTTCTTCCAAACCCCTGTTAATACTGATATATTGACCTCTTCCTCCGAATCACAAATATTCGTAGTGGCATCTAGAATGCTGAATCTTTTCCAGAGGTTTTCAGTTGACTTTGCCCAGATCCATCAGAAGAATCACTATCTGTGGCAGGTATAGCCTTAAGAAATGTATTTCTTAGATAGTAAGACTTGAAAATTGAAATGACTCCTTGATCCATGGGCTGCAGAGTGGATGTTGTGTTAGCAGGCATGATCGCAACGTTAATCTCATTGTATATCTCCATCAGAGCTCCTGGGTGACCAGGTGCATTGTCAATGTCAGTAATATTTTGAAAGGAATCTTTTTCTGAGCAGTAGGTCTCAGTAAACCATGTTGTAACATGTGCTGTCATCCAGACTTTGTTGCTCAGTTTATAGAGCACAGGCAGAGTTGATTTAGCATAATTTTTAAGGGTCCTAGGATTTATGGAAGGATAAATGAGCATTGCCTTCAACGTCAAGTCACCAATCATGTTAGCCCATAACAAGGGAGTCAGCCTGTCTTTTGAAGCTTTAAAGTCAGGCATTGACTTCTGCTCTCAAGCTATGAAAGTCCTAGAGGTGATAAAGATACTCTAAAGTTTTAAAGTTTCACATTTTACATTTGAGGCTTTAATCTACCCGGGCTTAGTTTTTGTGTATGGTGTGAGGTGTTGAGATCCTGTTCCCCGCCCCGCCACATGGATAACAAATAATCTTAGAATCATTTATTGAAAGAAATGTTTGTTATTGTTGAAGTGGATGTTTGATTTTCCCCATTTCGTACTTTATAGCAGAATGTGGCTTAACAAGGAAGCCAGTAGTATCATGAGATTCAGATAGTACTTTACAAAGAGGGGCAAATGATACTTAAAACAGTAGTTTGAGAAGTTTTTATTTTTATTTCTGCACAACTGTGCTGGGTTGAATAACTTCCATAATCCTGTGAATTTTTGGTTCTGTCAGGTGAGGCAGTGACCCTGCTGTATTTAAAGACCGTATAATTTTTGTTGTGTGCAAACATCTTTTAAAAGCTATTTGATGATCACCTGCATATATGCACGTGTGTTACCTTCCCCTCTGGATCACTTCTGTTAATGCCAGCATGTTACCATGGAAAGAATATTGGCTTTGGAGCCAGAAAAACTCTGGCTCACCATTTATGGTATCTGAATCCTATTTGTGATACAGTAATAATATATGATTTAAAGCATTTCATAAGATTAAGTTGAAGTTTTTTTTAAAGCATACATAATAGGCACTGTACAAAGACTGGTTTTCTGCTCATTTTCCTAGGCTCCATATCTGAAGAGATGTTAACTACTCCCACTTCCTCTACCTTATAACTAGGATTTTCTTTGTCAAGTTTTCACATCTTTTTTCTTTTTTTTTCTCACGTGGTTAACAATCTTAGCATCATTTACTGAAAGAAGTATTTGCGATTGTTGAAATGGATGTTTGATTTCCCCCATTTCACACTTTATAGCAGAATGTGGCTTAACAAGATAACTAGTAGTATCATGAGATTCAGATAGTACTTTACAAAGAGGGGCAAATGATACTTAAAACAGTAGATTGAGAAGTTCTTTATTTTTTTCTTTCAGGTGAATTGATACTCATATGTAATGTCCTTCTAGCAATGCTTTTACCTTTTATCTGATATTCATTTAGCTATACCAAGTTACTTTGGGTTAGTACTCTCCTGGGATATCGTTTTGTCTTTTTAAACTTGTTTATTATTACAAAAGCAATTATATCATATGCAAAGTTGGAAGCATGTAATGAATTCCTGTGTGTCCATCACCTGTCTTCAACAATTATCAATTTGGCGTTCCTGTTTCATCTACTCTCCCTCCCCAGTTTATTTCTTTGGAGGGAATTTTTTTTTTTTGCGGTATGCGGGCCTCTCACTGTTGTGGCCTCTCCCATTGCGGAGCACAGGCTCTGGATGCGCAGGCTCAGCGGCCACGGCTCACGGGCCCAGCCGCTCCGCGGCACGTGGGATGTTCCCAGACCGGGGCACGAACCCGTGTCCCCTGCATCGGCAGGCGGACCCTCAACTACTGCGCCACCAGGGAAGCTCCCCTTTTCTCCATTTTGTTCGTCTATTTTTGGGGAACTTATATGCTTTTGTCTATTTCAATTATTATTCTAGCTTTTATAACATACATGTAAAGTATAAAAATAAGCAGTATTTTTACTCTCATTAATAATACAAGGAGTTTAGAATAGTCTAACTTTGAATACAAATTTGAACAATACACTGGATTTTATATTGGTCCCATTCTGTTTTTCTCTTACAAATCAAACATTTTTTTGTACCATTTTATACAATCAGTATTTTATTTAGATTTGCCCATATTTTAATCAGTATATCTGCTCATCATTCCCTTTCACATCTCAGCCCTTCCATCTTAGATAATTTTACTTTTGCCTGAAATTTGTCTTCTAAAATTTACCTTAATAAGGGTCTATCAGTGGCAAATGATATTTTCTTTGTCTGAAAATGTCTATATTTTGTCTTCATTCATAAAAAACACTTTGATAGAGAATTCTTGGCTGAGATATGTTTTTTCTTGGCATATTTGAGATACTATTGCCCTGTCTTCTAGCTTTCATTGTTGAAGTAAAGAAATTAGTCATCTAATTACTGGTCCTTTGTAGGTGATACATCTTTCCTTTCTAGCTTTTTAAGAAAAGGTTTATTGAAATATAACATACATACAGAAAAGTGAAAAAATCATAAATATATTGCTTGGTGGATTTTCAATAATAAAAACACTCACAAAACCACACGCAGAAATATAAAGATAGCATTACCAGAAACACAGAGGTCTCCCTTTGTAGCCCGTTCCAGTATTTACTATCTAAAAATGATCACTGTCTCACCTTATATCATGATAGGTTAGTTTTTTCTTATTTTGAACTTTTACATAAATGGAATAATAGGCTTTCTTTTGTGTCTGGCTGCTTTTGCTCAGCACTATGTGAAATTCTTCCACAACAGTTTGGTTCATTCTCATAGAATATTCCATGTTACTGTTACTAGTCATTTGAGCTGTTTCCAGTTGTTGACTGTTATGAATAATGACACTAATCTTTTAGTGACATTTATACTAACTTCTATTGTGTATATACTTAGATGTGAAATTGCTTGTAGTAGGAAACTGCCTAATAGTTTTCAAAAGTGGTTATGTCATTTTATGCTCCCACCAGAAATATATGAAGGTTCTGATTGTGCCATAAACTCATCAGCTTTGGTGTTCTCAATCTTGTGGCTTTAATTTGAATTTCTTTGATGACTAATGTGCTTGTTGGCCATTTATATATCTTCATTTGTGAAATATCTGTTCAAATCTTTTACCCAGTTTTTAATTGAGATGTAATTGACATATAACATTAAATTAGTTTTGGGTGTAAAATAATGACTCGATATATGTATATATTGCAAAATGATCACCACAATAAGTCTAGCTAACATCCATCACCGTAGTTACAAATTTTTTTCTTGTGGTGAGAACTTTTAAGATTTACTCTCTTAGCAACTTCCAAATATGCAATACAGTATTATCAACTATGGTCCCCATGCTGTACATTATATCCCCAGGACTTATTTATTTTATAACTGGAAGTTTGTACCTTTTGACCCCCTTCACCCGTCTTGTGCAACCCTAACACCCCCTACCCCCCAACCCCTGCCTCTGGCGATCACCAAACTCTTCTCTGTATTTATGAGCTCTGTTTGTTTGTTTATTTAAGATTCTACATATAAGTGAGATTATGCTGTATTTGGCTTTCTCTGACTTATTTTACTTAGCATAATGCCCTCAAGGTCCATCCATGTTGTCCCACGTGGCCAGATTTCTTTTTATGGCTGAATGTTATTCCATTTTAAAAAATTTAAATATGTGTATGACATTTTCTTTATCCATTCATCCATTGATGGACACTTAGGTTGCTTCCGTGTCTTGGCTGTTAGTCTAAACAATGCTGCAGTGAACATGCGGGTGTATATATCTTTTCAAATTAGTGTTTTCATTTTCTTCAGATAAGTACCCAGAAGTGGAATGGCTGGATGATATGGTAATTCTATTTTTAATTTTTTGAGGGGCTTCTATACTGTTTTCTACAGCGGCTGCACCAATTTATATTCCCATCAACAGTGCACAAGAGTTCCCTTTTCTTCACATCCTTGCCAACACTTGTTATTTCTTGTCTTTTTGATGGCAGCCATTCTAACAGGTGTGAGGTGATCTCTCATTGTGCTTTTGATTTGCATTTCCCTGATGACTAGTGATATTGAGCACCTTTTCATGGTATGTTGGCCATCTGTATATCTTCTTTGGAAAAATGTCTATTCAGATCCTCTGCCCATTTTTTAACTGGATTGCTTATGTTTTTTTGCTGTTGAGTTACATGAGTTCTTCATATATTTTGGATATTAACCCCTTATCAGATGTATGATTTGCAAATATTTTCTCCCATTTAGTACATTGCCTTTTCAATTTGTTCATGGTTTCCATTGCTGTGCAGAAGCTATTAAGTTTGATGTAGTCCCCCTTGTTTATTTTTGTTCTTGATGCCTTTGCTTTTGGTGTCAAATCCAAAAAAAAATCATTGCCAAGACTCATGTCAAGGAGCTTACTGCCTGTGTTTTTCTTCCGGGAGTTTTAAGGTTTCAGGTCTTATGTTCAAGTTTTAATCCATTATTTTACCCATTTTTTAAATTGGATTATTTTTGTCTTGAGTTGAGAGTTGTTTTTTAAAAATATATCCTGGATATGGGTTCTTTGATATATGTATAATTTACTTAATGTATCGTTTACTAAATGGTGGGGTCTTTTTAAGGAACAAAATTTTAAGTTTTGAATTCAGTTTATCAGTTTTTAAATGTTAGAGTTCATGCTTTTAGAGTCCTATCTTAAGTCTTTTCCTACCCCAAAGTTGCAAAGATTTTTCTCTTACATTTTCTTCTTAGAAGGTTTGGTCTTCCATACTTTTCAAATAAATTTTTGTCTGTGGTGTGAAGTAACGGGTAAGGGTTTACATTCATCTTTTTTTTTTTTTTTTTTTTTTTTTTGTGCGATACGTGGGCTTGTCACTGTTGTGGCCTCTCCCGTTGCGGAGCACAGGCTCCGGATGCGCAGGCTCAGCGTCCATGGCTCACGGGCCCAGCCACTCCGCGGCATGTGGGATCTTCCCGGACCGGGGCACGAACCCGTGTCCCCTGCATCGGCAGGCGGACTCTCAACCACTGTGCCACCAGGGAAACCCCACACTTTAATTTTTTAATGGTATGTCTTTTCTTTGATTTACGTTCTGCATATTTGTGTCTTTTATTTAAAGTGTATCCCTCACAGACAGCATCTAGCTGAGTCTTTTTTATCCATTTTGAAAACCTCTGCCTTTTGGAATGTTTAATTCACTAAAAATTAATGTAATTTTTGATATCGTTGTTTATTTCCTTTATTTTTTGTTCTTCTGTTTCTGCTTTTTAACTATTCCCCTTTGTATTTTTAAAAGTGGTTACTCTAGGAATTAAAATATATAAACTTTTTTTTTTATAATTTACTTAGAGTTAAAATTTATGTACCACAGCATATAAAATATAAGAATCAGCCAGATAGGTTCATTTAATCCATTTCTTTGTAAAGGTCTGTTTCCATCTGGTATCCTTTACCTTCTGCCTAATGACTTCCTTTAGCATTTCTTATAATGCAGATCTGCTGACAATGAATTTTCTTAGTTTTCTTTTATCTAAAATTCTCTATTTCACCTTAACTGTTTTTTTTGGTTGCCTTGGGTCTTTGCTGCGCGCGGACTTTCTCTAGTTGTGGCGAGTGGGGGCTACTCTTCATTGCGGTGCACGGGCTTCTCATTACGATGGCTTTTCTTTGCTGCGGAGCAGGGTCTCTAGGTGCGTGGGCTCAGTAGTTGTGGCTTACGGTAGTTGCTTCACGGCATGTGGAATCTTCCTGGACCAGCGCTTGAACCCATGTCCCCTGCATTGGCAGGTGGATTCTTAACCACTGCGCCACCAGGGAAGTCCCTCACCTTGAGATATTTTTACTGGATATAGAATTCTGGATTTATTATTTTTTATTCTTTTGGAACTTTAAAGATGTTGATCCATTGTTTCTTCTGGGCTTTATTGTTTCTGATGAGAAGTAAGCAGACATTTTGAATCATTCATTATTCCTTGCATGTAATGTGTTTTTTTCTTTTGGCTGCTTCAAGATTATTCTCGTTAATTTTGATTCTCATCATTTTGATTATGGCTGTGCCTAGGCATATTTTTCTTTGTGTTTGTTGGGGTTTGCTGAGCTTGCAAGTTTATATCTTGCATATTTAGTCAGTTTTTGGCCATTATTCATTCCTTCAGGTATTTTTTCTTTTGTATTTTCTCTCCTTCTAGGAATCCAGTTACATACATGTTATACTTTTTCATGTTGTCCCGTAGGTCCGTGAGGCTCTGGGTTTTTTAAAATATTTTTTCTCTCTAAATATTGTCTAATCTCTGTTGATGTCTCTTCAAGTTTCATATATCCTCCTGTTATCTTCATCTGCTGTTAGCTCATCCAGTGAAGTTTTCTGTTCAGATATTGTAATTTTCAAATCTAAAATGTCTAATTTATTCCTTTTATATAGTTTCTACTCTGCTGAGTTTTTTTTTTGTTTTTTTTTTTCCTTTGCGGTATGCGGGCCCCTTACTGCTGCGGCCCCTCCCGTCGCCGAGCACAGGCTCCGGACACGCAGGCCCAGCAGCCACGGCCCACGGGCCCAGCCGCTCCGCTGCACGCGGAACCCCCCCCCCCCCCCCCGCCCCACGGACCAGGGCACGAACTCGCGCCCCCCGCATCGGCAGGCAGACCCCCAACCACTGCGCCACCAGGGAAGCCCCTCTGCTGAGTTTTTATCTTTCCATTCCTTACAAGCATATTCTCCTTGATGTCCTTGAACATAGCTGTCATAGATGCTTTAAATTCCTTGTATGTAAAGTTCAACGTATGGGGTCCTCTCAGGGTCAGTCTCCATTGAATGTCTCTGAATATGGTTCACATTTTCCTGTTTCTGTTTATGTGGAGTACATTTGGATTGCATCCTAGACATTGTGAATGATATATTGTAACGACTTTGGATTCTGTTATGTTCCTAAGAGTACTGATTTTTTCTTTTTAAAAAACCAGACCATTAGGTTGGCTGAACTGAAACTGGAAACTCATCTCCACAGTGGGCAGCAGGTGAAATTTTTCTTTAGTTCTTTTAACCTTTTAGGGCCACTTGGAGTCTGCTTTTCATATATGTGCTTCAGGGATTAGCTAGAGATTTGGGCACTGTTTATAAACACTTTGGGGATACTTAATTTTTGCTCCCTCCTTTGTAGCATTTTCCTCCTTAGGAAACGGCATTTTCCATTTGCCCTGAAATCTTTCCTCTGAGACAAGAAAGTAAGACTATCAAGTTTTTTATCTGAGCCTCTTGGCATGGCATGGATTGGGTCCTCCCAGCTAGAAAATGGAAAGCTCAACCTCCACTACAGAATCTTTCTGCTTCTGATTGCTCTCCAGTGCTTTTAGGGAGTTGTTGGTGTTTTGTTTTGTTTCTGTCCAGATCTTATAGTTGTTATATGTAGAATTATTATTCCAATAAGAGTTACTCAGTCATGATTGGAAGCAAAATCTCTGGGCTCTTTGTAATGCATGAGCTTTATAGATGCTCATGTGAGGAGAGCAGTAGGCCTTCATGAGTACCTATTTTAAGAGATGAGTTACATGACAGGCAGATATAACATTAGCCGTGACTTTACTCCAGAGTTTGGCTGTTAGATTTGGCAGTAGTAACTGAACCAGGAACCCTTTATTAGAGTTAGTTAGATCAGGTTGTTAGGTCAGGTCAAAGTATTCCTCCAAACTGTATGTATTGAGAGCACTGCAAACTTATAGGGCAAGTAGTTTCAACAAGCGTCCAATTTCATATTCATATAGAGTGCAGTAAGGCAAAAGCCCATTTCATCTGGTCAGTAAATGTTAAATCACTCTGATAAACAGCTTCAGTCCTTATAAATGATCCAAAAATAATATATAATATAGAATTGTGATGGATTGGAGTGTGCCCAAGGAAAAGAAAATTGCCTACAATATTAGTAAGTTCAAGAAACATAACCATCTGTGGCTTGATGGAGGGGGAGTGTAACATAAAGATGTATGATGCCATTTGCAAAACTAATTTCTCTTTCCATTTAACCTCTTGTTGCCTAAGAAAATGCAGCTAGTAATTAAGATACCATTTTGGTCTTGCTTGTAAATGCTGTTGCCTTCATTAAATTTCACACTTGTGAAAAGGAGCTATTAAGAGACAACCTAAGGTAACACTTTTTGAATAACTAACTTTGTTAAAAATACTTTTCCAGATTTCTTAATAAAATGTAATTGCATTTTCTGTTTTCACTCATGTGGAATCTTCTCACATGTTATCTGTTAGAGATAAGACTTGGTGATAAAGGGAATATTCTGTTAAGCCCAAGTAGTACAGTGACTTTGGAGTTCTCCTTTCCTTGCCATTTGTAATAAATAAAGTTTTCTGTTTTCTCTAATTTTTCTTACAATTCACTTCTCATAAGGTTTAGCTGGTGTCAGGGGAGAGATTCCAGAATATATACTATTTTGAAAGTGTCAAATTTTAAAAGATTTGTTATTGAATTAAAGTGGTTAGGAAGCAATCAGTAAATAATCATTGAGTCTGTATTGAAGTACTAGAGTACCTTGATAGCACACCTATAAAGTTCAAAACAAAACAGTGTGGGGGGAAGAAGAAAAGAAAGGAAAAAAATCTATATAGTCTTTTTATTGTTGATAGTAATACAATCATGGACAATGGAAACATGTTCTACCTTATAAAAATGGGTACATAGTAAAGTTGTTGCTGTTGTGTATATGAACAGTGACCTTCGTGTATGACATGTCTTTGTTTCACGTGTTATGATTTTTTCCATTGGAATTCTAAGTCTTCACTTCTGTTACTGGTCTATCATGAGTATAGTTTAATAGATGCAAATGTTTTTGGATTAAACGGTAGTATAACCCTCAAGCATTCCTGTATCAGGTTACCTGAAGACAGATCTTAATTCAGATGTCTTTATTAGCATCTCTGTCATATAGGCGAAACAGAGAGTGCTTCTTTCTCTCCACTCATTTTAAGTACATTTCATGTTTTTAAAAAGTGACCATAGTAACATGCTCACTTCTGAAGTTCTTTCTCCAAACAGATACTGATATGAGCATTCTCCTCTGTTTGCATTAATTTTAACCTAAAAAGACCATCTTGAAGAAAAGATGTCTAGTTTTATCTTTTAGGTTTATTTTGTCCTTTACTTCTTTCTAGGATTATCAATAGAATGTGCTGTTAGTGTGGATGAATTTTGTGATGTGAATACTTGCTATAGAGAACAAGACCAAGACTCTAAACCTACTTTGAACTCAAATGTAACATGCTTTTGAATCCAACAATTTTTGATCTAGTTTGAAATCAAATTACTACGTTGTACAGTTGAAAGTGTTTTCTTCAGGTTAATACACAAAAATCTGTAACCTTTATGTATGTACAGTAACCACCTAGAAGATACACTGGAATAGAAATTCTCATTTTCAGTAGCAACAAAAAGAAACACTTAAGAATGAAGTTAATGCAAAGGTTTAAAAGCTATATGAAGATAACTTTAAGATAGTCCTAAAATATACAAATGTGGACTTGAACAAATTGAAGGATATTCTGTATTATTGAAAAGGATGTTTCAGTATCACAAAGTTGTCACTTTCTCCCCATGTTAAAAAATAAACACAATTCCAATAAAAAACTCAAGTTGTTTTCGTCAGGACACAGAAAGATTAATTATAAAATCTATATGGAAAAATAAACAAACAGGCATAGTCAGGAAATCCCTGAAAGAGAAGAGCAATAAGTTGCGTGTAGCTAGCCCCACCAAATATTGAAACATACTATAACTATAAAGCCTCTAAAATTAGAAGACAGTGGTGTGGTAATACCATAGACAAATCAATGGAACAGGATAGAAACTCCAAACTAGACTTTCATACTTAAGGAGATTTGGTGTATGGATATCACCATCTCAAATCACTATGGAAAAGGTGAACTTTTTAATAAGTAGTGTTGCGATCATTGGATAGCACTTTGGAAAAAAATAATATTGGATCTAAACCTCATACTGCACACCAAAATACATTCAGGTGGGTCAGAGATAAAACAGTTGACCCTTGAACAGCATTGGTTTGAATTGCAGTTGGTTGAATCCATAGATGGGGAACTGCCAATAGGGAAGGCCATTTGTAAAGTTACATGCAGGTTTTCGACTGCAGAGAGGGTCGGCACCCTTAACCCCCTCCTCACTGCCCCCCACCCCCCGCGCCATGTTCAAGGGTCAACTGTAATGTAAGAAAGGAAACCATACAAGAGCTAGAAGAAAAAAAATGGATGAATTCCTTTATAACTTGGTAGTGTCAAAAGCCTTTCAAACTCTGACTTGATGACTACATAAAAATAGCATTTGCATACCAAAAATACTATCAAATCAATGGCAAACTGAGAAATAGTATTTGCAGACTCTGTCACAAGGGGCTAATCTCAATATACGAGGAGCTCTCAAAAAATGAGAGATCAGAAACCCAATACAACACTAGGCAGAAACTTGAACATTCCAGTTCATAGGAAAGAATGTCTGATGGCATTTGAATATATTTAAAGATGCTCAAACCCACTCATAATAAGTGAAGTTCAAATTAAAATCACTACGATGTGATACAGTGAAGTACTACTCAGCAATAAAAAGGAACAAAGTGTTGATACCAAAATTATGCTATGTGAAAGATGCCAGACACAGAGGCTTCATACAGTGATTTCATTTATATGACATTCTGGAAAAGGCAAAACTGTAGGGACAGAAATGAGATATGTAGTGGTCGGGGGGTAGGGGTGGTGGAATGGGACATGAGGGAACAGTTCAGAGTGATGAAAATGTCTTATACTTTTTATACATTAGAGAGATTAAATCTTTTGTGATATGAGTTACAGATATTTTCCCCACTTTGTCAGTTGTGCTTTGACTTTGCTTTTGGTGGGCTTTTTTTTTTCTCCATATATGGAAGTTTCTTATTTTTATGACGTTAAATTTCTTTCATAGTTTGTGGATTTTTTATTTTTTTTGAGGCCACATGCTTTTTTTATTTTTTAAGGAGGGGAAATTGGGTAATTAAATTTATTTCTAGTTTGATTTATTTTTTCCTTTTGGTTTTATTGAGTTATAATTGACATACAGTACTGTATAACTTTACAGCATAATGACTTACATATATTGTAAAGTGATGACCACAGTAAGTTTAGCTAACTTCCATCATCTTGTATAGATACCAAAAATAGAAGAAAAAAAAATTTTTTTTCTTGTAATGCAAACTTTTAGGATCTTCTCTTTTAGTAACTTGCAAATACATCATATGGCAATGTTAATTATATCATCATGTAATACTTTACATCCCCAGTAGTTAGTTATCTTATAACTGGAAGTTTGTACCTTTTGACCACCTTCATCCAGTACCCCTACCCCTACCCCTACCCTTCACTTCTGGTAACCACAAATCTGATCTCTTTTTCTGTGGGTTTGGCTTTTTTGTTCTGGGTTTTTGGGAGTTTGTTTTGTTTTTTAGGTTCTATACATAAGTGAGATCATACAGTGTTTGTCTTTCTCTGACTTGTTTCACTTAGCTTAATGCCCTTGAGGTCCATCCATGTTGTCAAAATTGGCAGGATTTCCCTATTTTTATGGCTGAAAAATAATTCATTGTATATGTCTCTACCACATTTTCTTTATCCATTCATCTGTAGATGGACGCTTAGTTTGTTTCCATGTCTTGGCTATTGTAAATAATGCTGCAGTGAACATGGAGGTGCAGATATCTCTTCAACATAGTGATTTCATTTCCTTTGGATATATACCCAGAAATGGAATTGCTGGATCATGTGGCAGTTCTAGTTTTAATTTTTTGAGGAATCTCTATACTGTTTTCCGTAGTGGCTGCACCAATTTACATTCCCACCAGCAGTACACAAGGGTTCCTTTTTCCTATATTCTCACCAGGACTTGTTATCTCTCATCTTTTTGATGATAGTCATTCTAACAGCTGTGAAACCTCATTGTGGTTTTGACTTGTATTTCCCTAATGATTAGTGATGTTGAGCACCTTTTCATGTACCTGTTGGACATTTGAACATCATCTTTGGGAAAATGTCTATTCAAGTCCTTTGCCCCTGGGAATTCCCTGGCGGTCCAGTGGTTAGGACTAACTGCCAGGGCCTGGGTTCGATCCCTGGTCAGGGAACTAAGATCCCACAAGCCATGCAGCATGGCCAGAAAAAGAAAAATCATTTGCCCATTTAAAAAATCAGATTATTTGTTTTTCTGTTATTAAGTTGTATAAATTCTTTATATATTTTGGATATTAACCCCTTATCAGATACATGGTTTGCAAATATTTTCTCCCATTCCATAGGTTGTCTTCATTTTGTTCATCATTTCTTTTGCTGTGCAGAAGCTTTTTAGTCCCACGTATTTATTTTTTATTTTGTTCCTTGTGCTTTAGGTGTCATATCTAAAATATTGTTGCTCAGACGCATATCAAGGAGCTTTTTTCCTGTGATTTCTTCTAGGAGTTTTATGGTTTCAGGTCTTACATTTAATTAGGTCTTTCATCCATTTTGAATTAATTTTTGTGAGTGGTGTCAGATAGGGGTTTAGTTTCATTCTTTTACATGTAAATGTCCATTTTTCCCAGCCCTATTTAGTGAAGAGACACTCTTTTCTCCACTGAGTTTTCTTGGCTCCCTTGTCGAACGTTAGCTGGCTGTATATGCATGGGTTTCTTTCTAGTCTCTCGATTCTGCTCCACTGGTCTATATGTCTGTTTTTATGTCAGTAGTGTACTGTTTTGACTACTATAGCTTTATAACATAGCTTAAAATCAGGAATTGTGATGCCTCCTGCTTTTTTCTTCTTTCTCAGGATTGCTTTGGCTCTTTGGGGGTCTTTTGTGGTTTCATATAGATTTTAGGATTGCTTTTTCTACTTTAAAAAATGCCATTGCAATCTTGATAGTGATTGGATTGAATCTAGACAGCTTTGGGTAGTATGGACATTTAAGAATATTAATTCTTCCAATCCATGAACACAGGATATCTTTCCATTTATTTTTGTCAGTTTGTGGATTTTGAGTTCAGTTAAAAAGGCCCTTCTCAGTCTAAAGTTATTAAATAACTTTACATTTTACTATTTGATTCATATGGAATATATTCTGGTGTATAGTGTTCTTGTTTTTTTAAATAGTGAGTTATATTAACAGTTTATTGAACAACCTATTTTCCTCCTAGTGATTTGAGATATCACCTTTACCACGTATTCGCTTTTCAAGTGTTAGTCTATTTCTGTTCTTTCTATTTTGCTTCATTGGCCTTCCTGTTACATGCTAGAACCACACTTCTTGAGGCTTTTACTATTTTATATGGCTTGTCCTGTTATTCACTTATTTGTTTTTTAAAAAATAATATATATATATACACATTTTTCCCCCCTCAGAGTTTTACTACCTTTTATATTTCCAAATGAACTTTAAAGTCATCCTATCTAGTTGAACAGCAACAGAACTCTCCAAAACAAAACTCAGTACTAACCAGAAGCTTATTTTTTTAGATATATTTTCTTCCTAAACAACACATAGCATACCATACACTTTGAATACTGGAATTTTTGGCTTTACATTTGAAGGATTAAAATACTCAAAATAACATTAAATAAAGCAGCAGTAGCTATAATAAATTGCTACTGTATCATAGTAGTGTCTCACAGCATCTATAAAAGCATTCACAATTATATTCACTAAGTTGCTTTTAGCAATTAGCAATGTCTCCCTCCTTGAGTATAACTGTTTACTTCTCTGAGTAGCCTGCATGTGTTCTCATGAAGCAAAGTTTCTTGTCATAAACATCCTTAAGTATTGGCTTGATGCTATGATAACAACTTTTAATCTCCTATTCCTATTGTGTTCCTCTATCCCTTATCATACCACTTACTTAGATCAAACTGCGTCCATTAAAACACAGTTTATAGGTATTTTGAAAATCCGAAAGAGTCAACTCAAAAAAACACAGAAACATAGCCAGATATAAGCAAAATTTTTAAAACTTAGTAGTTTTTTCTGTATGTTATATCAGAACTAACAGTTTAGAAACTATAATGGGAGAAAGACCTCATTTGCAGTAGCAACAGAACTATAAACTATCTAAGATTAATAAGTTTAACAAGAAATATGCAGAGATCTATTTGAAGAAAATTGTAAAATTTTAATAAAGAAAATGAAAAACATTTGAATAGATGGAAAAACATACTTGAATGGGAAAACAGTATTGTAACACTTTCCTAAATAATATTTATACTTAATGCAATTCCAACAAAAATGACAACAGAATCATTTGGAAGTTGAAGAGTTTATTTTAAGAATAAAACAGGATTTTTTACTTTAATAAGTTTATTTTAAAGTTCATCTAGAAGAAGAGAGCATGGAAAATTTTGAAGAAGCATGAGAAAGATTTTCTCTGTAAATATTAGAATGCACTATAGAGCTGCAGTACTTTAAATAGTGCGAATATCTGGCAGAAACAGATTGGATTTTTTAAAAAAGAAGAAACCACTAAAGTACCAGAAGCAAATGGGGGGTTTTTCCAACCATTTAATTATGAAAAATTTCAAAATTCAGAAAAGTTGGAAGATTTTTAAAGCAAACACTTATATACTCAGCACTTAGATTTTTAGTGTTTTTGCTGTGTCACATACATATCCATCTATTCATCCCTCAATCAATCTAATTTTTTTATTCATTTCAAAGTAAACTTCAGATATCAGTATTCCACCTAAATATTTCAACATGTACAGTTGACCCTTGAACAACTTGAGGGTTAAGGGTGCAGACCCTCCAGGTGGTCCAAAGTCCACATATAACTTTTATAGCCTGCCCTCCTTGGTTCCTTATCTGCAGATTCAACCAACCATGGATTGTGTAGTACTGTATTTATCATTGTGAGAAATCCACATGTAAGTGGACCTGCACACTTCAAACCTGTGTTGTTCAAGGGTCAACTGTATATTATTAACCAGAGTTCAAGAAAATGTGGCTTGCGCGTTTATAATTTTGGAATTGGGTCTACCCTTGTAAGCATATCATAAAATTCAAAATTTTAAAGGAAAAAACCAGCTATATTAATAAAAAAATGGAAGTTAATAAAATGCAATCAGATTGCCAAAGGTTAAGATTCAAAACATCGACAAAACCCAATCTGGTCACAAGATGGGGAACCAAGCAGCCTCAAGTGTTGTTTGTAAGAGTATGAATGAATTCAGCTTCTTTGAATAGCAGTTTGGTTACATATATCTACATATAAAATATATAAAACCTTTGACCTAGTAATCTCACTTAAATTTATTTCAAAGAAACAGATATACTAGGTTTTCTAAGCACTAGTTATGAGTGAAAATTGGAAATCCAAATATAAAATAGGGAACTGATAAAGTTAATTATGGTAATGTATACTGTAGTGTCTATGAATCCATTAATAATGATAACGGTGAGTCATAGAAAAAAAACAGAAAATTGACAGATGTAAATCCAGCCATGTGTAATTACATTAAATATGAATGGAGGGACTTCCCTGGTGGTCCAGTGGTTAATACTCTGCGCTTCCAGTGCAGGGGGTGCAGGTTTGATCCCTGGTTGGGGAACTAAGATCCCACTTGCTGTGTGGCATGGCCAAAACTTTTAAAAAAATAAATAAATGTGAATGGAGTAAATATTCCAACCTCAGACAAGGTTTGTTAAACTGCAAGATGCAAAATATATGCTATCTACAAGAGGCTTTAAATTCAAAAACACAAATATGTTGAATACAACAGGATAGAAAGGATACACAATGCAAACAACTGTAAAAGAGCTGGAGGAATTGTATTAATATCAAGCAAAATGGACTTTTTAAAATACTACTAGAAACAAAAGAGTAACATTTCATAATGATAGAAGAGCCAAAAATTCAGAAAGATTTAAAAAGTATAAATACACCTAACAACAGAGTCCTGAAATATATGAAGCAAAAACATAAAATTCAAAGGAAAAAGAGATAATTCAACAGAGTTGTAGCGTTCAATACTCTTCTCTTAGAAATGGAAATAAAAACAAAAAAAAAACAAATGGGAACTAATGAAACTTCAAAGCTTTTGCACAACAAAGGAAACCATAAACAAGACCAAAAGACAACCCTCAGAATGGGAGAAAATATTTGCAAATGAAGCAACTGACAAAGGATTAATCTTCAAAATTTATAAGCAGCTCATACAGCTCAATAACAAAAAAACAACCCAATCCAAAAATGGGCAGAAGACCTAAATAGACATTTCTCCAAAGAAGATATACAGACTGCCAACAAACACATGAAAGAATGCTCAACATCATTAATCATTAGAGAAATGCAAATCAAAGCTACAATGAGATATCATCTCACACCAGTCAGAATGGCCATCATCAAAAAATCCAGAAAGAATAAATGCTGAAGAGGGTGTGGAGAAAAGGGAACACTCTTGCACTGCTGGTGGGAATGTGAATTGGTACAGCCACTATGGAGAACAGTATGGAGGTTCCTTAAAAAACTACAAATAGAACTACCATATGACCCAGCAATCCCACTACTGGGCATATACCCTGAGAAAACCATAATTCAAAAAGAGTCATGTACCACAATGTTCATTGCAGCTCTATTTACAATAGCCAGGAGATGGAAGCAACCTAAGTGTCCATCATCGGATGAATAGATAAAGAAGATGTGGCACATGTATACAATGGAATATTACTCAGCCATAAAAAGAAACGAAATTGAGCTATTTGTAATGAGGTGGATGGACATAGAGTCTGTCATACAGAGTGAAGTAAGTCAGAGAAAGACAAATACTGTATGCTAACACATATATATGGAATCTAAGAAAAAAAATGTCATGAACCTTGGGGTAAGACAGGAATAAAGACACAGACCTACTAGAGAATGGACTTGAGGATATGGGGAGGGGGAAGGGTAAGCTGTGACAAAGCAAGAGAGTGGCATGGACATATATACACTACCAAACGTAAGGTAGATAGCTAGTGGGAAGCAGCCACATAGCACAGGGAGATCAGCTCCGTGCTTTGTGTCTGCCTGGAGGGGTGGGATAGGGAGGGTGGGAGGGAGGGAGACGCAAGAGGGAAGAGATATGGGAACATGTATATGTGTAACTGATTCACTTTGTTATAAAGCAGAAACCAACACACCATTGTAAAGCAATTATACTCCAATGAAGATGTAAAAAAAAAATACTCTTAGTAATTGGTAGGGAAACTAGACAGTGTCATCAAGGATGCAGAAAACTTGAGCAGCATTATCAACTAACTTGATCTAACTGAAATAGATCTCTACCCAATAATGGTAGAATACACATATAGTGTATATGGAGCACTATTATTAACAAATTTTTCAGGATTGAAATTACTCAAATTATGTACTTTAGTGCAAGAGAATTATATTTGAAATCAACAAATTATTATTTTCGATCACAACAGAATTAACAGTAGAAGGAAACTTGGGGAATCCCTTAATACTTGAATATCAATATACTTTTTTTGTTAGCAGATATTCATTTTTAATTATTTATTTATTTATTTAGTTTTGGCTGTGTTGGGTCTTCGTTTCTGTGTGAGGGCTTTCTTCAGTTGGGGCAAGCGGGGGCCACTCTTCATCGCGGTGCGCGGGCCTCTCACTATCGTGGCCACTCTTGTTGCGGAGCACAGGCTCCAGACGCGCAGGCTCAGTAGTTGTGGGTCACGGGCCCAGTTGCTCCACGGCATGCGGGATCTTCCCAGACCAGGGCTCAAACCCGTGTCCCCTGCATGGGCAGGCAGATTCTCAACCACTGCGCCACCAGGGAAGCCCTCAATATACTTCTAAGTGATCCATGAGTCAAAGAAGAAATAACAAGGAATGTTATAGATTACTTGAACTGAGTTAAAATGAATATACAACATTAAAAATGTATGGATACAGCAAAAATAGTGCTTAGAAAGTTACCGCTTTAAATACCTTGGTAAAAAAGAAAGATCCAAAAGTAATAACCTAAGCTTCCACCTGAAGTTAAGAACAGAGGATTAAATAAAGCTCATGTAAGGAAGGAAATAATTCAGAACAAAAGTCAGTGAAACAAAACAGAATCAAAAGAAGGGATTTCCCTGGTGGTCCAGTGGTTAAGAATCCACCTTGCAATGCAGGGGGCGCCAGTTCCATCCCTTGTCTGGGAACTAAGATCCCACATGCCGTGGGGCAACTAAGCCCGTGTGCACAACCAGAGAGCCCATGTGCCGCAACTACAGAGTCTATGTGCTCTGGAGCCCATGCGCCACAACTAGAGAGAAGCCTGCACATGCACCACGATGAAGTGAAGAGCCCATGTGCCACAATGAAAGATCCTGTGTGCTGCAACTAAGACCCAATGCAGCCAAAAAATAAATATTTTTAAAAACTAAAAGCAAATCAATGAAACCAAATAATAGTTCTCTGAAAAGATTCTAAATATTGTCTTTTGCTATACTAACCAAGAAAAAAGAAGATAAAATTACCAAAATTGAGACTGAAAAGGGGACATGATTATAAACCCACATAAATTAAAAGAATTGGAATATTATGAACTTCTATAAGTTCATAATAGACATTAGATAACTTAGATATCAGAAAAGACAACTTAGATGAAATAGACAAATTCTTAGGAAAACACAAATTACCATAACTAAGAAGAAATAGTAACTCTGAAAATATATATATTTAAGAAATTGAATTAGTACTTAAATATCTTTCAGCAAAGAAAAGCTCCAGTTCAGATGACATTACTGATGAATTCTACCAAACACTTAGAGAAGAATTAATACCAATTCTTCACAAACTTTTCCCCAAAACTAGAAGGGGACACTTCACAATTTATTCTTTGAGGCCATTGCTACCCTAATACCAAAAACAGACATACATTACCGAAAAAGAAAACTATAGACCAACATCTCAAATACAAATGCAAAAATCCTCAACAAAATGCTAGCAAACCAAAGCCTGCAATATATATAAAGTATTAAACACCAAAAACAAGTGAGATTTATTGCAGGAATGCAAGGTTGGTTTTAACATCCCAAAATCAATTCTTATAGTGCTCCATATTAATAGAATACATGACAATAACACATGATCACTTCAGTAGATGCAGAAAAGGCATTTGACAAAAGTCAGCATAACTCAATGATAAAAAATCACTCCAACAAACTAGGAATAGAAGGGAACTTCCTCTGTGGTAAAGGACATTTTAGAAAAACTATCATCATACTTAATGAGAGAGAGACTGAATGATTTCTCCCTAAGATCATGAGCAAGACAAGAATGTCTGTTCTCCCCACTTCTGTTCAATACTGTACTGGAGGTTGTAGCCAGGACAGTTAGCAAGAGAAGGAAATAAAAGACATCCAGACTGGACACGAAGGAGAAAACCATCTCTATTTGCAGATGTCATGGTCTTGAATATAGAAAATCCTAAGGAATATACTAAAAAACTATTAGAACTTAATAATCAAGTTCAACAAGACTACAGGATACAAGACCAGTATTCAGAAATCATTTGTATTTCTATTCACTTGCAATGAACAAACCAAAAATGAAGTTAAGAACATAATTCCATTTATAGTAGCATTGAAAAGAGTAAAATACTAAGGAATAATTTTTTTTTATTTTATTTATTTTTGGCTGCGTTGGGTCTTTGTTGCCGCGTGTGGGCTTTCTCTAGTTGCGGCGAGCAGGCTTCTCATTGCAGTGGCTTCTTGTTGCACAGCACAGACTAGGCGTGCAGGCTTTAGTAGTTGTGGTGCGTGGGCTTCAGTAGTTGTAGCTCACAGGCTCTACAGTACAGGCTCAGTAGTTGTGGTGCACAGGCTTAGTTGCTCCGCAGCTAGGAATAAATTTAACCAAAAAAGTGCAAATTATATTGTATTAACCTGCTAGGAGTAGTGTAACAAAGTACCACAAACTGGGTGGATTAAAAAACAAAATTTATTGTCTTATAGTTCTGGTGGCTAGAAGTCCAAAATCAGGGTTTCAGCAGGGTTGGTTCCTTCTCAGGACTGTGATGGAGAATGTATTCCATGCCACTCTCCTAACTTGTGGTGGTTTGCTAGTAACCTTTGGCCTTCCTGACTTCTGCTGCAGCACCCTGATCTCATGGTGTTCTCCCTGTGAGTGTGTTCTGTCTCTGTGTACAAATTTTCTTTTTTTATAAAGATACCAGTCATACTGAATTAGTGTCCACCCTAATGATCTCATCTTAACTCATCTCCATTTCCAAATAAGATCGTATTTCCAGGTACTGGGGGGTAGGATTTCAACATCCTTTGCAGGGGACACAATTCAACCCATAACACTTAACACTCTGAAAGTACAAAACATAGAAGTTAAGGAAGACTTAGATATATGGAAAGACATTCCATGTTCATGGGTCAGAAGACTTAGTATTTTTGAGATGGTAATACTACGTAAATTGATGTACAAATTCAGTCAATCCTTATCAAAATCTCAACTGGCTTCTACACAAAGATTGACAGACTGGTCCAAAATTCATATGGAAGTACAAGGGACCCAAAATAGCCAAAACAATCTTGAAAAAGAACAGTGTTGAGGAGACTCGTATCCTGACTTCGAAACTTACTGCAAAGCTATAGTAATCAAGCAGTGTGTGTATTACTGGCAAAAGGGTAGGCATATTGACTGTGAGATGTATATATATATTGGTTCCTGCCCCCAGTTCCTGGCACAGAGCTCCTAAAATCCTTGTAATTTTCTTTATAAGAGCCTAGGAACATCTTTTGTTCTAATATTTGGTCTTTGACCCCAGTTCCTGACAAAGGGCTCCTGAAACTCTTGGTTGATAGGAGTGTCTTTTGTTCTAATGAGGCAACTCTGGGTGCGCTCCTGGATGAGAGCTGGTTGCCAGAGAGACCAAGCCATGATTAGAAGCTTGGAATTTTCAGCTCCATCCACCATTCTCTTGCGAAGGGAGAAAGGCTAAAAATGGATTTAATGCCTACATGACGAAGCTCCCATAAAATCCCAATAGTATGGGGTTCCGAGAGCTTCCAGGTTGTGGAACACAACCATCCAGAAGGGTGATGCACCCCAACTCCACAGAGACAGAAGCTCCTACACTCGGGACCCTCTCATACCTGGCCCTGTGTATCTCTTCATCTGGCTGTTCATCCATATCATCTGTACTCTTTACCATGTTGTTTAATGAACTGGTAAACATGAGTAAGTGTTTCCCTGAATTCTGTGAGCCAGTCTAATGAATTAATCGAACCTGAGGAGGGGATTGTTGGAACCTCCCATCCAGGTGATAACCTGAGCTTGAGACTGGTGTCTGAAGTTGGGGTGGGAGGTGCAGCCTAGAGCCCTTACCTGTGGGATCTGATGCTGTCTATGGGTAGATAGTGTCAGAACTGAATTAATTTGTGGAATACCCAGCTGGCGTTGGAGATTTGCTTGTTGTTGTGGAGAAAAAACCCCACACTTTTGGTGACCAGAAGTATCAGAAGTGAAGTGTTCTGTGTGAATAGTAAAGGAGACTCACAGGAGAGAAACACAGTAGGGAAGAGCTGAGTTTTTCCCTACATAGGAAGGAAAAAACTGAGATTTTCCACTATATAAACCAATGGAATATGATTGAGAGTCCGGAAATAAACTCACACATATGTGGTCAACTGTTTTTTGACAAGGTTGCGAAAACAAGGATGCAAAAGAATAGATTTGGACCCCCTATTATATACAAAAATTAACTGAAAATGGATTAAAGACCTAAATATTAGCTAAAACTATAAAACTCTTAGAAGAAAACATAGGCATAAAATCATTGTGACCTTGGATTAAGCAATAGTTTCTTAAGATATGGTACCAGAAGCACAGGTAACAAAAGAAAAAACGAATACAGCAGGTGCTTCCAAAGACACTGTCAAGAAAGTGAACAGCAACCTACAGAATTGGAGAAACTACAGGCAGACCTCATTTCATTGCACGTTGCTTTATTGAGCTTCACAGGTACTGCATTTTTTAAAATTGAGGGTTTGTTGCAACCCTGTCAAGCAAGTCTCTTGGCACCATTTTGCCAATAGCATTTGCTCACTTCAGTTCTCTGTGTCACATTTTGTAATTCTTGAAATATTTCAGACTTCATCATTATATTTGTTATGACGATCTGTGATGTTTGATGTTACTATTGCCAAAAGATTATTACACACTGAAGGCTCAGATGATGGTTGGCATTTTTTATCAATGAAGTATTTTTTAACTAGGGTATGAACATTGTTTTTAAAGACATAATGCTATAGCACACTTAACAGACTACAGTAAACATAACTTTCATCTGCCCCGGGAAACCAAAACATTTGTGTGACTTGCTTTCTTGCAATGTTTGCTTTACTTTGGTGGTCTGGACCTGAACCTGCAATATCTCCAAGGTATACCTGTATTTGTAAATTATATTTGAAAACAGGTTTCTATCTAGAATATATAAAGCATTCCTACAACTCAGTAATAAAAAGACAACCCACAGAAAAAATGGGCAGAGGATCCCAATAGACATTTTTCCAAGGGATACACAAATGTCAATAAGCATATGAAAATATGCTCCACATCATCAGCCATCGGCGAAATGCAGATCAAAGCCACACCCACTTCATACCCACTAGGATGGCCATAATCAAAGTGATAGATAATAGCAAGTGGTGGTGAAGATGTGGAGAAATTGGAAAGCTTATATACTGCTGCTGGGAATGTAAAATGGTGCAGCCACTTTGCTGCTTCATGTGAACTATGGAAACTAGGCCAGTGAATCCAGAGTGCTTCGCAAGTTAAGAAATTTAGAATATCCAGGATGTTTCCGTAAGTCATACTGAATGTTCTTGTTGGCAAATTATTCTATGATATAATGCTCTGAGAAGAGAATTCTAAGCTTATTTGGAAAATAAAAGTCGGGAAATGTTTATCTGTTAACCATATTATAAGCGTGATTAATTAAAATGTTTACTTTCATGATATTGTTTAAAGGTTCAGCTTAATTTTCAGAAAATGAGAAGTGGAGATACTATTCACTGACATTTTGCCCTTTAAAAAAACTTTTTAATACAAGATTAGCAAGATATTAGAGCTGTGGTAATTGCATGTCTTTCAGGGAAATAAACCGTGAAAGTTTATGAGTCACGTTAACAGAAAGCCCTGTCAGTTCCACCATTTCCCTTTATCAGTTAATTCTACAATAAACATAAAATCCTCTGCCTAGAGTTCAGAGCACAGCAAGGGAAAGAGGAAAAAGCCAAAACAGAAAATCCAGAAAGTAGTAAGTAGGAAATGTTCAGTAACCTTCTGATCCTCAAGCTCATGACAAGATGTCCAGTGCTTTAGTGCACTGCTGGGACCAGCAGAATTTGGCTGTGGTGAGACTCCTTCTCAGTGGCTTAGTAACTCATCTGTGGTCTTAAAGATTCAGGGATTCCCCAGATATGTTTTCTGGAAGGCGTCTCAAAGCCTTTTTAGTCATTCAAAAAAAAAAAAAAAAAAAAAAAAGACGAAAGCAAGCAACAGCATCATTAAGGGCTTTGGCCCTTTGTGTGGAAGGAGTCACTTGATCGTTCCTAGGTGCCTGGGCAGCTAGTGGAAGCCTCAAGAAGGAACACAGTGTGGGACTCAGGCCCAGTCTCTGAGCACAGAGATTGGATGCCACTTGTTGCTAACATAGATTCAAAGAGAAGAGTGCCATTGCAGCAACATGGATGGACCTAGAGATTATCATACTAAGCGAGTAAGTCAGAAGGAGAAAGGCAAATACTATATGATATCATTTATATGTGGAATCTAAAATATGACACAAATGAACATATCTATGAAACAGACTCACAGAGAACAGAATTGTGGTTGCCAAGGGGGAGAGGGTGTGGGGGAGGGTTAGATTGGGAGTTTGGGATTAGCAGATGCAAACTAGTATATAGAGAATGGATAAAAAACAAGGTCCTACTGTATAGCACAGGGAACCATAGTCAATATCCTGTGATAAACCATTAATGGAAAAGAATATGAAAAAATATGTGTGTAACTGAATCACTTTGCTGCACAACAGAAATTAACACAACATTGTAAATCAACTACACTTCAATTAAAAAAAAAAAAAGTGCCATGCAATGCTTGCTGCTCTGTACCATCCCTGCTTGGAGGAAACCTTGGGAGGAGGCTGTGTGAATGATCACAGACAACAAAACCCTCCTGTGTGTGTAATTCACTTATTTCCTTCCTCTGACCTCCTCATTACTTGACACTTATTTTTGCTTTTATGGATTCTGTGCTTTTATTTTGAGCTTCTCAAAACCTTTTTGGAAGTTGAAGAATATGTATGTATTTCTTAACACATTGTTGTAATAAAAATATACAAACTGATATACATAAAAACAGGTTCTTCATGATTTATGGAAAGCATTATGCAAATTATATTGCATGTGGGTTTTCTTTCAAAAGAATTCTTTGATTACAGATTTTCAAAGAAAAAATGTCATTGTTTGCAACTTATTCTTCAAAAAGAATATTCTAAATGCCAGATGCTCTTTTGTGGCCAGGAAGATGTATCAAAAACATATCCTTCTGTAGAAACCTCAGCATCCTTCTGTGAATTCTAAAAGTTTGAAAAGTCACATACACAATTCTGTATATGTCAGGATCTGGGTAAGAATAGGGGACAGAGAGCTGGGAATTGGGATGATCGCAGAAAGCAATCTGGCATCTACTCAGTCAGTTGTGAAGTCACTGGCATCTTTAGAATACTGTACACAGAACCACTTTTACTGATTTAAAAAAAAAATAAAATCAAAGTAACCATTCTTTGGCCTCCATAGCCAACCTAAAGGAATTTTTCACTTCTCCAGCAGTTGTTTTTACCTAAAGACTAGGAAAAAAACAGCTCTACCCTGTAACCTCTGATAGAAAACTTTAGATGCCAAAATGTTCTCTTATCTTTTATACTCATGTGTGTGCATGACTCCTGAGTAAAAATACAATTCTTGGTTGGTAGGCTAATTTTTTTTATGAAGTTGGATATATACAGCTGTCTTACTAGTCAGTTCTGGATGACCATCCCACTCAGTCTTTCAAGATGTATTAGAGCTTTATCAGTTACTCAAATCTGGACTAATTAACAACTTGGTCAGGTTCTAGATGAAGTTGATGACCTTGCTACACTGTCAGAATAGCTAAATTATCATCTGATATCACCTGCACAGAACTTCTTTATGAGTACGTTTTTCAGATAACTGGTGGTATGCTAAAATAAAACATATTTTGGTTTTTATTTTAACCACTTTGGATGAAAATTTTTCTACTTAAATTAGTAAATTTTTTAATATAAAAGTTTCAGGTTTAAAGAATGGTAAATAGAATAACAATGAAAACCCATGTGCCTACCATCTATCCTAGGAAATAAAACATTATAAATAAAATTGAAACTGCTGGTATATTCCTCCCAGATTATATTGTCTCCGTTATAATTCCCATGCATATCTGTAATAGATTAATTTTACTCATTATTGTTGATGGGTTTTATCTGTGTTGGTGTGTGTAGCCCTAGTTCATTCTTTATATATATATATATATATATATATTTTTTTTTTTTTTTTTTTGTGGCTGCGTTGGGTCTCCATTACCGTGCGGGCTTTTCTCTAGTTGTGGAGAGCCAGGGCTACTCTTCATTGCATTGTGCAGGCTCCTTGAGGTGGCTTCTCTTGTTGGAGAGCATAGGCTCTAGGCACGTGGACTTCAGTAGTTGTGGCACACGGGCTCAGTAGTTGTGGGTCGCAGGCTCTAGAGTGCAGGCTCAGTAGTTGTGGCGCACGGGCTTGTTGCCCCGCAGCGTGTCGGATCTTCCTGGACCAGGGCTCAAACCTGTGTCCCCTGCATTGGCAGGCAGATTCTTAACCACTGTGCCATCAGGGAAGTCCTAGTTCATTCTTTTTCATTGCTCTACTTCATCATTTTCTTCTTGGTGGGTATTTAAGTTGCTTTTAACATTTTACTATAATAACACCCTGATGGACCTTCCCATAGGTCTATTCTTGTACACATGTATGAGTTTCTCTAGAATAGGTATTTAGGAGTTCAACTACTGAGTCATAGAGTAGAAATACCTTTCATAGTTATCAAGTTACTTTCTAAAATGTTTATGCAATTTACAAGCCAGTTGTAGAATGTCTTTCAGTTTGAATTTCTCTGATGTTTCCTCATGATTAGATTCAGGCTGTACATCTTTGGCAGGAGTATCACAGAAGTAATGCTGTACATCCAATGAGGACCTTTATAAAATGGCACATGATTCCAAATTGTCCCATTTCTGATGATGTTTATTTTGTTCACTCCATTAAAATGATGTCTGCTAAGCTTCTTTATGTAAAGTCATTCTTTTTCTCTTTGTAAATGGTAAATATTTTATGGAAAAGTATTTTGAAACAATGTAAAACATTCCGTTCTCCACATCCACCTCAAGCCATGATGGAATAACTGCATCCAGACTTACCACTACAGCTTAATAACAAAAAATCTGACAGAATATGGGAAACAGTAGTTTCTTGACCTTGGATCCTAGGTCATGTGGATGTTGATCTCTCAGATGAGGTGAGCCCCATGACTGCCTCAGCTTGGTGCCCGGAGAGAGTTTCCAGGCCTTATCACAGGGAAGGGGAATTTATATAAGCTCAGAGGTCTTGGTAAGTGAGGCTGAGGATTTGGGGAGGTCGACATGGCTGGAATTCACAGGACAGAGTGTCAGAGAGCAGCAGGGAGAGAGCTCTGGAGATCTGCAAAGGATTCTACTCGAGTCTTCAGCACCTTTGTGAGGCTGGGGATAGAACCACCATAATGAACAGAAAGGACAGTTTGTGGAGCCCACAGGGTTGGGAATACAGTAGTCCCCCCTTATCCGCGGTTTTGCTTTCTGTGATTTCATTTACCCACAGTTAACTGTAGTCTGAAAATATGAAATGGAAATTCTAGAAATAGTAAGTTTTAAATTGCCTTGCTCTTCTGAGTAGCGTGATGAATCTCACTCCATCCTGCCCAGGACGTGAATCATCCCTTTGGCATATCCACACTGTATATGCTACCTGCCTATTAGTCACTTAGTAGCCCCTCTTGGTTATTAGATCGACTATCGCAGTATTGCAGTGCTTGTGTTCAGGTAACCCCTATTTTACTTAGTAATGGCCCTATTGACCTTTAAAGAAATTATTGACAGGAGACCTAGGAAAAAACATAGTGTATGTAGGGTTCGGTACTTTCCTTGGTTTCAGGCATCCACTGGGGGTCTTGGAATGTATCCCCCTCAGATAAGGGAGGACTACTGGAGCTCATGTTCCCAACAGCCAGGATGGAGAAATCTCATAATACATGGCATTGGATTGTTCTCAGAAGGTGATCACCTCGGTGATGGAACTGAATTTGAATTAGCCTTGGACTACAGGCTGCTCTGGTCCTAACCTAACGAAGCTCAAAAGCAAGCCCCAAAGGATCAAACTGTTTCCAAGTAACTTAACCATGTCCCAGAACAAAGTGTAAAACATTTTAAAGGAATACCACCCCCCCACCAAAAAAATCCAGCACCCAACAATGTAAATGTTTCAGCATCGAACCAATAATTAGGGGATGCAAAGTAGGAAAATATGACCCTTAATGAGGAGAAAATGCATTCAAAAACTGACAAGAAATGGCGCCGGTGGTGGAATTAAAGAAACATGGACATTTAAAACAGCACTTACAAGTGTACATCATATATCCCAGAAGGTAGAGGAGAGCATGATGCAGAGTGACGTGGAAAATCTTTAAAAAAAAAAAAAAAAAATCTACGGATGGAAACTATCTCATGTCTCATCAAATTTTCAATTTATTCATTTATATCAGTTTGGACTCCTGGTTTCCTATTTTATTCAATGGATTATACATTGTTACTAGTACTATTTATTTTGATATTCAAGTTGAACCTGACTTGGCCAGTGGGAGCCCATTCAGGTTGTCATCTGTGTGCTTTTGACATGTCCCAAACATTTTTTGAGAGCTTTTTAACTTTCAGATGCACAAAATGTTCCAGCCCTGGAATCAGGCATTTTCCAAAGAGCCCTGGTTCCTTTTAATGAAGAACGGTATCAGAGAGAGCAGCATGTGTCAAAGCCTGAGGCACGAGCATGTTTGGCACATCCAAGAAGCAACAAGAAGGCCTCTGTGGCTGGAGTGAGCAGGGAGCACAGTGGTGGGGTCAGATTACGGAGGGCTTCACGGGCATTAGAAGAGCTTTAGCTTTGAAGGCTTTGGTGCATACACGTAAGGTGAGCCGATGTATGTTATAAAATGGTTGCTGTGGCTGCCATATGGAGAACAGACTGAAGGGAAGAAGGGTGGGAGCAGGAGAGACCAGGGAGGAGACCTGACGGGCCAGTCAGCAGGTGGCAGAGGTGAGAGAGCCAACAAGTTTGCGATGGATTATATGAGACGCTTGAGAGAAAGGAGGAAGGTGAGCATGGCTTCCCTGGTATTGTCCTGAACAGCTGGATAGAATTGCCATTCTACTGAGATGTGAAAGACTTCAGAGGGAAGAAGACTGGGGAGAAAAATTAGGTTGGTGGTTTTTTAACTTTATAGATATTGATGTATAACGCACAGAAGAGTACACAGATTGTACTTGTAGAGCATGATGGGTTTTTACCAAGTGAACCCATCCAGGTAAGCAAGTCCCAGTCTTCCACCACAGAGTAAACAATATCCTAACTTTTAACAGCATCAATTCGTTTTGCTAGTTTTTGAACTTTATATAAATGGAAACATATGGTATATATTCTGTCTGGCTTATTTTGCTCAGCCTTCTATTTGAAATATTCATGCTGTTAACACATGGTTGCCATAGAGTTTTCCATTGTCCGATACACCATCATCAATTTATTCGTTCTATAGTCCAGTTTGTCAACTTTTTATATCCTGTGTAAGAAACATTTGCCTACCTTAAGGTTATGGAGGTAAAGTCTTGTGTTTTATTCTAAATATTTTCCCTAGATTTTCTGCCTTTTAGTTTTGTATAGTCCACCAAAACTTGATTTTTGTGTATGGTGTGTGGAGGTCAAGACTGATTTTTTAAAATATGTATATCCAATCGAACCAGCTCCATTTATTGAAATTTATTCTTTCTCCACTGTACTGTAGTGTCATCTTTGTCATAAATCAGGTGTGTGTGTGTTTCTAGACTTTCTATTGTGTTTGATTCATCTGTTTGTCTAACCTTGCACCAATCCCATTCTGTCTTTATTGTAGCTTTATAATAGAGCTTAATTTCTGGCAGTGGAACTTCTCAAACTTTGTTCTTTTTCTAGACTCCCTTGGATATTCTTGGCTCCTTTGCATTTCCATATAAAATTTAGAATCAGCTTATTTCTACCCACCCCCCTTCAAAAAACCCTTCTGAAGCTTTTATGTAGTTTACACATAATAAAATGTGTAAATTTTAAGGGTACAATTCGATGAGTTTTGTCAAATGTATACACTCACATAATCAACACCAGTCAAGATATAGGACCAGTTCCATCACCCTAGGAAGTTCCATCATGTTTCTTTCCAGTAAATCCCCTTTTCTTCCCAGAGGCAACCTCTCTTGATTTCTATCACCATAAATTCATTTTGATTGTTCTCGGACTTTATATAAATGGGATCATAAGGTCTGAATTCTTTTGTGTTTGACGTCTTTTGCTCAACTCATTGTTTCTGATATTGGCTCCCGTTGCTGCCTGTATCCTTCATTCCTTCTTACTGTAGCACAGTGCCCATTGTATGACGATACCACAGTTCCTTATCCAGCCACCTGCTGACTGCCATTTGGGCTTCCCCATTTGGCGGCTCCTATGAATAAAGCAACTATGAACATTCTTGTATGAGTCTCTTTGTGGGCATCTGTTTTCATTTCTCACAGGCAAATACTGAGACATAGGATTGGGTGGCTGTATATTAAATTTTATGAGAAATTGCTGAACAGTTTTCCAAAATGGTTGTATCATTTTACACTCCTACTAACAAGGTATGAGAGTTCTAGTGGTTCTGTATATGCACCAACACTTGGTGTGGTCAGTCTCTAGCCATTCTAAAGGTGGGAAGTATTTTTTTCATTGTGATTTTAATTTGCATTCCCAGATGACTAATGATTCTGAGCACATTTTCATGTGCTTATTGATCATTTGTATATCTTCCTTCATGAAGTTTCTGTTCAAATCTTTCATCTTTATTGTTTGATGTTTTATTGTTGGTTGCCGGTGATATAGATATTCATTCCAGATACAGGTCTTCTGTCAGGTAAAGTTACCATGAAAAATTATCATGAATATTTTCTTCTAGGCTCTGCTTGCCTTTTCATTTTCTTAGTGATATCTTATGAAGAGCAAAAGGTTTTAATTTTGATAGATTACAATTAAGTTTTCTTTTGTAGTTAGTTGGTGCTTTTTGTGTCGTAAGAAATCTTTGCCTGACTTAGGGTCAAAGAGGTATTTTCCTATGAATGAAGCTTTATAACTTCACCTTTTATGTCTAGGTTTATGATCCATTTTGAATTACTTTTTGAGTATGGTTTGAGGTAGTCATTGAGGTTTTATTTTTCTAAATGAAATGTAGTTTTAATGCCATATGTTGAAAATACTGTTCTTTCCCCTACTAAATTACCTTGGCACCCTTTATTGAAAATCAGTTAGCCATCTACATCTGGGCCCTTTTCTCTCTATATATATTTCTGGATTCTTCTCTGTCTACTATTTGTTTATATGCCAAAACTACATAATCTTATTTACTATAACTTCAAAGTAAATTTTGAAGGCAACTTCTTTTTCAAGTTTGTTTTGACTCTCCTAGATTCTTTGCATTTCCAAATAAATTTTAAATTTAACTTGTCAGTTTCTAATAAAAAGTCTGCTAAGACTTTTTCCTGTTAATATTTTCATTGCAATTGTGTTGCCTCTATAGATAAGTCTTGGGAGAATTGACATCTTAACAATATTCAGTGTTCCATTCATCAACATCTGTCTCAGCTTATGGCTTCTTTAATTTTTGTCAGCAGTGTTTTCTCATTTTTAATACAGAAATCTTACTTGCCCTTTGTTAAATTTATCCCTAAGTATTTTTTATCAACTTTATTGAGGTGTAGTCTACATATTATGAACTGTAACCATCTTGACTGTAGAGATCAATGTGTTTTAATCAATTTATGTTTATTGACCTAATGGTAAACAGAATGGGTTTTAATTTTGTTTTCTAGTGTTTGTTGCTAGTATATAGAAATACAATTGTATTTACATTTGGTTGTGATGTCACTTAAAATTCTTTATTCTTGAAGAGTTCATAGCCTCCTTTTTCTCTATATTATTGGCTTAAGAGACCAGTCCAGACCACTATATGTACAAATAAATTAGAATAAAAATTCATATCCTTGGTCACACTGACTGTGTTGTGGCTGCTCAGTAGCCACATGTGCCTAGTGGCTGCTGGATTGGACAGCCCAGCTCTTCATCATTGCAGAAAGTTGTATCCAAAAGCACTGTGTGGAGTGATGGGGTGGCCCCACCTTGGGAGTTACCTCACTGTTTACTCATGGTATTGTATAACCCGTTCTGACAATCTCTGTATTTACAGTAAATTGAAAGTTACATACCTATATTTAAAAGCTTAATTAAATGCAGATTACACTTTTATTTCAGGTCTACCTCATATGTGATGCTATGTGGTTTGTACTGCATTACAGAGAACTAAGAATTGACCACTAGCTTTTGCAACATTTTGGATGTAGCTCCTGATCTTGTGTTGGGGACAAAAGCGTGATTTGAGGGGGTGGTTTAAGAGAGAAGAGGAAGAGTGGAAGTGGTGACACTGAGTATAGAGCAGTCGCTTTGTTCTGAAAGAAGCGGAGAAATGGCATGTTTGCAGGACGGGGATATGGGGCCACACGGGAGAGATCACAGCACGTTAATATGCTGATAGGAATGATTCACCTGAGAGGAAAAATCAGTACGGGAGAGAGAGGGAGGATTATTGACACGCTGTCCTTCAGCGGGCAACCAAGAGCGGGTCTAAGCAAGTGGAGGTGTAGGCCCTGGAGAGGGGCCCAGATGTCTCCACCTACAGTGATGGAGGGGCAGGCTGAGCGTAAGCCACAGGAAGGGACGTGGGGCTTCTCTTCTGATTGATTCTATTGCTTTTTTTTTACATCCAAGCATCCAAGATCATAGAGGCCCCTCACTGGATGGCCTTAGACTTAATGTGTTCTTCCATTTCACGTGTGTTTCTTATTCCTTTGCTGTCGTTTCCGTCTTCAGTTTGCCTCCTCTACAGCCTTCCTTCCTGCTCTACTTCTGACTTGCTCCTTTTATACCATATGTTCAAACATCCACAGCTCAGGCCATTAAATCGAAAGGAAAAAAAAGTCCCATTTAAGTTAACCCAAGTGGGAAGTAACTGAACATTGAAGTGGAGAGCAGCCTGGAACTTAGCTACTTCAGGGACTTTGTCTCCCTCAAGGCACCTTTGCATCTGCTCTTTTCTCCTTTCTCCACTGCTGGCTTCCTCTGCTCACTCAGTTTTTGCACCTTTGCACCTCTGGCCTGCACATGGCCGTGCTGGCCACTGACCTCAGTTTACATCCCTACCTTTGACTTTGGCTTCAGCTGCAGAGACCTGATCTAGACCTGGACTGAAATCATGAGAAAAGGAATCTGGTCGCAGGGGTTTTTCCTAAGGTTCTGACCTCCCACAGGATTGGTGGCCCTGCTCAGGACTCATCAGCTGCAGCAGGAGAGTAGAGTCCTTCCACATAGAACACCTCTGCCTCCATATGCTGTCTCATCCCTCAGGCTGAGTCAAGGCACTTCTTAGCCGGGGCACTGGGTGGGGAGGCACAGTGATTGGCATTTTCATTCATCAAGCTGTTTCGACTATTTGTAATACAGGAGAGAACAGAATCTAATTAAGTGAAGTGTACAAAGTTTATTTTATGGACTTTTTAACATCTATTTTAACTTTCTGCTTGTTTATTTTTTATTGGCTACATCCTATTTATCACAACAAACCCTCAGCAAATATTTGTAGAATGAATGACTTTCGAAATGTTAGGTAAGAACTGCCTCTTTTTTCTTAATTACATTGCAATTTTATTTTATATTTGCATTTTTGGTTCAAAAAGAAAATGGCTACAACTTCAGAAAGATCTGGGGACTTCCCTGGTGGCGCAGTGGTTTAGAATCTGCCTGGCAGTGCAGCGGACATGGGTTTGAGCCCTGGTCCTGGAAGATCCCACATGCCGCGGAGCAACTAAGCCCGTGCGCCACAACTACTGAGTCTCTGCTCTACAGCCCACAAGCCACAACTGAGCCCGCATGCCACAACTACTGAAGGCTGCGCACCTAGAACCCGTGCTCTACATGTAACAAGAGAAGCCACCGCAATGAGAAGCCCGCGCACCGCAACAAAGAGTAGCCCCTGCTCGACGCAACCAGAGAAAGGCCCGCGCACAGCAACGAAGACCCAACGCAGCCAAAGATAAATAAATAAAATAAATTTATTTTAAAAAAAGAAAAAGAAAGCTCTGTATATGGAAAAAAGGTCAGACTTTTGGCAGAATGCTGCCAGACAGATCAGAATTCAAACTCATTTACCTGTCCGAATTAACTAAAAGGGCAGACTTTGAGCCCTACTATTGGGACTTAAAGTTATTTTAGAATTTTAGAACTTCTTATTTAATATAAATATATTGAGAATATTTATATATTTAAGAACATTTGTTCCCTTAAGCCCAAATGCACAATTGCTACAAATCTAATAAATATCTTGAGATTGGATGCAAATTCATTTGGGAGGCAAAATGTTTCCTCGATGCCAACATGTCCCTTTAATGTATTTGGATCCAGATGTTTCGGCCTTATTTGCTGGAGTGGATGCAGCATTAGACTGTCAGTTCCCTGTTTGCCATTATTTAGTATTAGAGGCTGTTAAGCATGCATACTGATTGGGAAAGTTGAAGAAAGGCTTTAAATTGAAAAAGGTACCAAGCTGTGGTCTTTGTCCAGACATCCTGAGGTTAAAAACAACAAAACAAAGTGACTATAAATAAAGCATTAGAATACTAATATTAAAAAGCACCACAGGGCTTCCCTGGTGGCGCAGTGGTTGGGAGTCCCCCTGCCGATGCAGGGGACGCGGGTTAGTGCCCCGGTCCAGGAGGATCCCACGTGCCGCAGAGCGGCTGGGCCCGTGGGCCATGGCCGCTGGGCCTGCGCGTCCGGAGCCTGTGCTCCGCGGCAGGAGAGGCCACGGCAGTGAGAGGCCCGCGTACCGCAAAAAAAAAAAAAAAAAAAAAAGCACCACAGTAGCTAAGAACAGTCTTGGTAGTACCTGTCTTTCATATTAGCTGTCAGTCATGGTCCCCAGCACATAACTAGATCTTCACTAAGGGCCAGTCTCTCCTTCAGGGAAGCATCTAACAAAGCATGTATTCCATAACTGAACATGCAAATTCTCGAACAATAACAGATAATATAAATTATATTTCCTAAGGTAATAAACACCACACGATTGTGCTAAAAAATCTTTGCATGGTGCTGTGTTAACCTTGCGTCCTTAGATCTACGCTACAGATTATTGTACTAAAGTCAATTTCTACTTTAACATTAATAGAGTATAGTTCTCACGTTGTTTCTTAAGAAATGATAGAACTGCTTGGAATTTCCCTTACATTTGCATACATATTTCATTGTTCTTATACTAGGAGTGTAATAGATTTGCTTCTTGTCTAATTACAATGTAAACTGTAGAATTCAGCACTCCAGTTCTCAGGGTGGTAATGTGCTCTGTAGTTTCATGCTGATTGGTTTTACTTATATGAATGTGTTTATAGATGCTCCCTAGGGCCGGAGCTCTGGCCCTTAAGAATACCATGTGCGTGTTCATCAGTAAAGATAAGCACCAGTGACTAATAGATAGATCCGCTTTCAATCTATGTTTTCCTAGTTTTAAAAACACAAGGATTTAATGGCCAGTATTTTATTTCGGATTTTTATGTCTAGATTCATAAATGAAACGGGCCTATCCTTTGCTTATACTATCTATTGATCTTAGAATTAAGAATACCATCATGGAGTGATTTTAATATCTTTTATTTTTATATTTTCTTAAACAATTTGAAAATACAGAGTATCACTGGTCCCTGAAAGTTTGGTGAAGTACATGTAAAACCATTTGGGCCTGTATATTTTGGAGAGTTGAATAAAGGACAAGGAGTTAGGATTACCATTTTAATTTTATGGGCTCTTTTGTTTAAGTTTTCTTTTCCTTCTTGCACTAGAGCTTTTAATAGTTTTTCTAAAAGTTTATATAATCTAATTTATTGTTGTATAGTTGCTAATAACATTTTTCACTCATTCTTAAATTCCTTATGAAATAGTTTGTATGTGTGAACAAGGAGATGTATGCTACAGTTCTTTGCAGTTGAAGTCACTTGCTTATCACTCCTGATTCTAGTTCCATTGCTTCCCTCCCCAAAGGTGACACCACTCCTGCATCTGAGGTCCATCGTTCCCTGCATTTTTGGATTCCTCAACTACATATCTATGCCTAAAACATACTAGGTATTATTTCGCATTTTCACGTGTATTGGCATAAATGTATTCATAGTATTTTCTTATTAATTTTTGCTGCATCTTTAGCTGTAACCGTTTCTCCTTTGCTCTGTCTCAAATACACACACGTGTGCATGCATGCACACAGTCAGCCTTCCCAGGAATTGGTGTATTTTTTCTTTTTGGCAGACTTTACCCTTCTTGATCTTCTGTACTATCTTTTTTTAAATTAATTTCTGACTCTTGTTATTCCCTCCCTTCTTTTCTCTCTGGGTTTTTCCTTCTCTTTGGGTTTCTCTTGTTATTCCTTTGGTAACTTCTTGGATCAGTTACCTAGCTCAGTGGCATCATTCTTTATGCACTTGTACCACAGCACTGGCTATTTAGGATGGCATCCCTCCTCATTGGTTGGGGCTTAAACAGTTACATGTTTAAAATTAACCTTGAAAATAAACATTTAGGACTATAATTTTTTTCTTTAAAATGCCACGTTAACTGCATCCCACTAATTTTTATGAAATTTTAAGTTAATTTTATTCTTAAGCTATTATATAATTTATATATTTCCTGAAAGTGGCATGTAAGCAGAAATAAAAATAAGTATATATATTTTACTTTATCAGGTGAAAATGAGATTGTTTGTAGTCTATTGTGCAAACTTCTGGTCTTGAGTAGAACAAATAAGAAATACCTCTGTCATTAGTAAAAGTAAACCCCAGAAACTCCCAGGGTGGCACTGGAGGCATCTATCTGTTTAGATACATAATATTTTCTCATTTCTATTATGAATTCCTCTATGGTTCATGTTATTTAGTGCATTTTAAAATATCTAAGTGGTTGGCAACTTTTCGATTATCTTCTTGTTATTGATGCCTTAACTGAATTGTATTCTCATTAGGTTGGTGGCAATGATATTGATTGCTAGAGGCCAGAACATGGTCTATTTTTCATGAAATATTTTGTGTGTGCTTATGAAAAATGTTGATTCACTATCAGAAACTAGGTTCTCTCCAAGTCATAAGCCTGTTTGCTGATTGTTTAAACCCACCATATATACTTTCTAAATATTTGTCTAATTAACCCATCAGGTACTGAGAGTAAAGAGTAATATCTCCCATTATAGTAGTGTAGTTTTCCAAACTTGTAGTTCTGCCAATTTTTACTTTATGAATTTTAAGGCTATAGTGTTAGCTGCATACAAATTTAGAATTTTGCCTTTCTACTAAGTTTTTTTTTAACATTAGCAAATGGATCTTTGTTTTATTAGTGCCTTTTACTTTAACATCTATTTTACTGATTCTTTACTGTCAGTCATTTGGGGCCCTTGTGCTTTGGTAGTTGGGTTTTTTCTTTTCGAACAGCATTTTTTTTTTTAAAGAACATGTGGCATGTTGCCATCATCTGTCAGGCTCCTTTTTAATTAAGTTTAGTTCACTTACATTTTTAATGATTACTGATTATCACTGATTTTTAAAATTTATTTCATCTTTCTTTTCTCCTCCTTTTAAAAGTTTTTGTTGTTGTTCCCTCTTTTTTAAGTCAACTAAGTTTTTTAAAATTTATTTCTCCTCCACTAATTAGTTTGGCATAATCCTCTATTTCTATTTTTTGTGTGTGGTTATGCACACTTAACATACTGTGTCTAAAAATCTACTTTTCTCTTCCCAAACAAATAACACTTTAACTTCCTTGTTTTAATTTTTTATTGCTACCCAAATGAGACATTACTCTTTTTATATAATCAATACTTGTTTTGATTTTTTTTCACATTCACCTAATTCTGTGTTCATTATTTCTTCATGCATCTCAGACTTTCACAGGTAGGACTGTTTTCCTTTCTGAAATACAGCTGTCCTTTGAACAACGTCTGGGCTGGGGCACCAAACCTTTGCACAGTAAAAATCTGCATATAACACGTAGTCCGCGCTTCTTATATGTGGTTCCTCACGGCTCCTCCATATCCGTGGCTCCACATCTGCACATTCAGCCAACAGTGGATCGTTTAATATTGTAGTATTTACTACTGAAAAAATTCCACATATACGTGGACCTGCGCACTTAAAACCTTGTTGTTTGAGGGTCAGCTGTACTTCCTTTGGAAGTTTCTTTTAGATACAGGGATCTAGTGGTAATGAACTCTGTTTGTCTGCAACCATAGAATTTTCTGTCCTGCAACACAGAAGATCAGAAGCATTTAGCCATCTAAACCACTACCACTAACCGGTACCCAGGCCTCGGGGCCAGATGAGCTGCGTGCAGGTCCGCTCTGCTGTGCGCTTTCTCTGGCTCTGCTCCTGGCAAACGTGAGGCTAAGGATAAACTCCAGACAGAAATACATGCTCATTAATGACACATGACCACTTTGTGTACTGCAAAGAAACCTAGGAAGTGTGGAAAATGCATAGAAAGTGATTCAGATACAGTACTTAAAACCAAAGGAACTCATGCTTTAATAGACACTGAAATCACAAAGGAAGGCCAAGTGCCTTAGCAATCTCAATAAAAATATGAAGTTCTTTTTACAGGGTAAATTTCATAATATAAAAAGTTTAATGCCATCTGGAAAACTGTAATTTACAAAAAAAAAGTCCACATAGGCCAAAGATGGCTAACACTGCATACAAGGGGCATGAGTGCCAAGTGGGGAAGGCGTCTGAGGAAGGGAGATGTGACCACGTGTGTCCTTACATGGAACATCTTTGAAGGGTCTGGCACAGACAAGGGCCCAGTTCACAAAGCACATGGACAGTTCTTTTAGGTAAAACAACAAAATATGTGATGAAAATTATACATTTTTCACATTCTGCCTACTTACTAAATGCAAACCAAATTATTGTGTGGCATTTTTTCCAGCCTGAACTGAAACTAACGAAGTGACTGTTCTCCTTGTGGTGGGGGTGGTGGCAGGACAGGCACTGAGCTGGGGACTTGCCGAGGTGACCGCCTACCGGGATTCACCGGGACAGACAAGCACAGCGAGGACAGCGTGTGCAGCAGCGCGTGGACCAGGGACCGTTTCAAGTGGATGGAGGTGAGAACTTCTTCATTTTACTACACACCAATACCAAAACGCATCAAAATGTAAGCTTGAGTAGCTAATTTCGTCTTGGTATATTGACTTAGTTAAAGATCACTGAAGTAGTTGCATGGTTCACTGGTGAGAAGTAAGACAGATTCGACTACCTTGCTTTGTGGTCATACCAAGGTTTCTAGGAGAGGGAGATTTTATTGCTTGTATTTGGTGTATTTGCATCTGATGGAGTAGAGTAGGGGCAGGGGTTCCAGTTTCCTGAGCTGAAAAAGAAATAATATCCAATGCTGTCTGCATACAGTGAGGAAAAATATTTTTGTAAATTTCACCCACACCCATCGACTCCTTCCAAGTGGGGCAAAGAGCCGAGGACTATGCAGGGGTCATTCGCTTCCATCCACATGGCTCAGGTTCCCACGCATTCCTATCAGTTTTATCCACAGCCTGACACTCACTTTCCCTAGATTGTAGAAACAAAACATTATGCTAATTGTGTTTTCTGTCATCTATACCAGGAGTCAGCAAACTTTTTCTTAAAAGGCTAGATATCTTAGTTTTTGTGGACCAAGAGGTAAAAATCAAAAATATTATGTAGGTATTTATTTATATAAATATTTTAAAATGTAAAATCCATTCCTAGCTCATGGCTGTAAAAATCTGGGCCTCTGACCAGATTTAGCCTGTGGGTCATTTGCCAACCTCTGATCTGTACAAAGAATTTGCAAATTATACAATCTCACATAATTTTTAAGTGCATACTGTTTTCAAGGTAGCCTGAAAAATTCACCTTGATTTTACATCCATTTCACTTGTATAGAAAACACCAAGACTGACAGTAAACATAAAGAAGCGGCGACTCTACAGTGATTTTTAGATTGGTCCTATTATTTCATCATCTTTGCTTTTCTTCCTTGAAACTTATATCTAGGACCAAAAAAAAATCATATATTCCATTTGGCTTTTCAACATGAAACCTACAACAACAAATGTATTTAGGACTAAAACCAGGTTAGGGTCCACGAGTCCTCCTCGCTGGCTTGGTAACCACGGGGAAGCCGTCTGGGTGGTGGAGGATGTGCGCTAGAGGGAGGCCTACAGGGTTGTGCCCTCGTCCTCAGGGATGGAGCAGAGACCCGGCCTTTCCTCCAGGGCTACTTGGCACTTGGGAAAGAGGCTGAGAGTTGCTGAGAAAGGAACAGCCCAACTATCTATATGTGGATTCAGAAATTTACTTTGAGGTTTATTTCTTGTTGTTGACGACCTGATTTTTCTATCTAAATGCACAGTGCTATAAACTTGGCTTTTATTTGCTACACTGGTTTTTATTACCATTTATAAAAGACATAAAGACAACCTCATAGTTGCTTGCTTCTTTATAAAGTATTTTTCTTCCAGTGTTGGGATCAGGGTTAGAATGGGACATACTTTTGCTTTTGTCAACATGGCTGTTGGGTTAAACACAAAAAGCTTCTATGACATAGCTCAGGAGAGTAAGACAAATTGAATAAATATTATCTCTTCCTCTTTTCAGAATACAGTGAGGAACAGGGCAACTAACTGGTCAGTGTATGTTTATAAAGTGAGATCCTATCCAGGGTTAAAAACTCCCTGGAGGTCTTGATGTTAGTGTCCCTCCTGCCAGGCCCCTCCTGTCCACTCCCTGTGTGGCTCGTGTCCTGGGACAAGAGGCTGCCCACCGTTGTATGATGGGCCCTCAAAGTGAGGATGGTAGGATTTCAATTTTAGAATTACCTAAAAGAGGCTTATGTAAATTCTCTAACTAAACTTAGGACTAACATGATTTTCAGCACTTCTTTTCTTTATTTAAATATGTTAATGGTTACCCCCACCTAGACTGTTCTTTTGTCTTGTCCCAACTGGCAACAGTATCAGTGAACTGACATAGCTATAGGAAAAGTCCCTCTTTTTTTTTTTTCCTATGACAACACTTTTAGGTATATCTCTTTCCCTGTTCAGCAGTAATTCAGATGTATATCCCAGCAGAAGGCCCCCTGCTTCTGAGGCTGTGGACATTAAAGTCTTCTGTGTGAGGGGGAGGGGATTTGTCCTTCGGACCACAGGAGCAAGGGGCACTGGTCACACTAAGATGAGGGTCCAAATGCAGCTCACAGATGTGAGGTGCTGGGATTGTGGGAACCTGGTGACAGATTTAGACAGAAGGGGTTTTAGAAACCTGGCTTTGGGAAAAGATAATAAAATTAAGCAGGTAATAAAGGGAATAAGAGCTGGAAGGCTAGATTCTGGTTAAATCTAGTTAGCCATGGGATTTTTCTTTTGTTTTTTTGTTTGTTTGTTTTTTGGTTTTTTTTTTTTTTTTTTTTGCTTATAAGGAAACTGAATAATTTCAAACTCCCCCCTCCAAACTTGATAATTGCTTATTGAAGACTATTCAAAATTTGACATTTTAAAAAACTTTTTGAGCTTTTAAAAATAATAGCTATAAATGCAAAGTACTGTTGATAATAAAACCAAGTTGTTTATCCACGTACAAAAAAGGTCAGTAATGTTTTAAAAGCACAAAGTTGCATTTTTAAATCACAATTGCATAGTTCTAAAATGCCTGGGTACGAGTTACATAAATTTTTTTAAGAAAATTCAAGTTTGGTTGACAGTGGGGCCCCAGGGACATTTGTAGCCCTCAAAGAGCAGAGTTCAGGAAGTGAATTATTGCCTTGTTACTCTGATGTTACAATATCATGAGACCAAAACTGCTACAATTTAATTATAAATCATTGGCATTTTTAAAACCAGTATCCTGTTTTTTAGCTACTATAACACTTTCATGTAGAACTCAACTTAGATTTTTATATACCCTACCCCCAACCAGCACCTGAAAGCCTTAAAAAAGCTGTTTGTATTTCTATGTATAAAAGGTACTGCATATATACCTCTTAGCAAAATATGTGCTCCCTTTCTCTCCCCACCCCAGAACCATGACCATTTTTGTACAAAAATCCTGTTGAAGAATCGCATCAAAGATGAGAAGCAGAGAGTTCCAAGGTAGACATTTGGTGATGTGTAGAAAATTCCATGAGCCTCCTGCACCAACCCCACAGAAGTCCTGGCTTTTGGTGAATCTGGCCCAGAGTCCCAGAGGGGCTACCAGTGTGTGTGTGTGGCGTCTGGGAGTGGTGGCGCCCGCGCCCCGAGAGCACCCATGCTGGGGCGGCCACGTTCAGGAGCAGGCCAAGTGAGTGCGGAGAGCTGGGCTGTGGGCCGCTGTGCTCCAAGCCGGTGTTGGTGGGTATAAAAGATGTTTTAGCATTTAGAGGAAGGAAAAAATCTTCCTGGGGACAGAAACTTGTAGCCGTTTCCAGAAGGAAGTCTCAAAGGGCGCGTGGGCACTGCGGCAGGAGGGCCGGCGGGCAGCGGCAGCGTGCTCAGCGAGGTGGTCTCCGTATGCCAGTGTCCGTTGGGAGGGGCTTTTGGGGGCGTTTCCCCACATTGCTGCAAAGACAGCTCCTTAAGTTCCAGCTTGTCTGCTCCTTCCTCCTTCTTGCTGTGCCGAGGTGACAAGTTTAATAGACTGAGGACATCTCTCTTGGAAGTCATCGTTCCAGGGGTCCCCCGGAATATTTTCATTGGTCCTGTGGAATGCTGGGGTGTGCTCTGCCAAAACATCTTCAGGTTGTGTACAGCCTGCACCTTCTCGTCGATGGCTGCCATCTTCAGCTTGTCTATGTCGGGAGCGTCAGCTGGACTCGAGCGAGCGGAGCCAGCTGAGGAGTAGGAGAGAGCTGGGGACGGTGCACTTCCAGCAGGAGACTGGTGGCCTGAGCTTGGGGACATGTTCCTTGGTGATTTGGAAATGTGAGCACTGTAAGGAGAGCTGGGATACTTCAGCTTAAAGAGAGGCTGGTCGGTCAGGGAGGTCTGGGAGTCAGAGCCGGGCGACGGCCGGCCACTGTGCTGGCTCGGGCTGTCTTTGATGGATGCCTCTGAGGCGGTGGGGCTGCTGTATCCTGAACTCACCTTGGGTAGTGAAGAGCTTCTGGCTGGGGGCTTTGGTTTGATAGTAACTGGCGACGGCTGGCTCTTCTGGTGGGAGAGGGCAGGCCTGCTGAACGCACTTGTTTCTGACGCTCTGAAGACAGCAGCGCTGTTGGGCACGGAAATGCCATCTTCAGGATTAGTGCCCTTACCTTGACCACTACCCCTCTGAAGACGTTCCACCGCAATGAGATGGCTTTGTGTCTCCTCTAGAATCTTCTGGGCCAACTCTTGTGGATCGAGCTTTGGGTTGCTCTCTTCTTGGGATTTCACGGTACTATCTGTTTCTGTACTAGACTGGTCTGATTCTCCCGTATCTGAACTTGCTAGTTTTCCAACCTTCTGGAAGGGTGAGTTTGGGCTGGGAATCAGAGTCATTTTAACTGGAGAGTTTGGAGTGCTTATGCTCCCCTTGGAGCTTACCGAAACTTTCACACCGCCAGCTGTCCCGACGCGGGACTGTTTGTGATCTGGTGAGAAGCGAGTCTGTCTGTTTTCTTGGTAGGCCGCCAAAGGCTCAGTGCTGATGATGGAAAACCCTTCGTATTCTTCTTCGTCTTTGCTGTCTGCAGGGCGGGTCGGGGGGGACAGCTGGCTCCGAGGCAGGGTGGATCGCTGTGGGAAGGCGTTCTTGGACCGGTCGTAGTCCTGCCTTCCTCGAGGACCTCCGCCCTCTGACCCACCCTCAGGCTTGGAGACAAAGCTCATTGAGGAGGCGATGGAGCTCAGACTGTACACAGAGATGGCATCTGAGGCTATGCTCTCTGCACCGGTGGGAGAGAAAGGAGGGTGCTGGTAGCCCAAGGGCAGAGCATTGGAGACAGACTGGGCTGAGGCCAGAGACTCCAGGGAGGACGAGCTGTCAAGGCTGAGGCGCTTGGGCAGCTCAGTGGAATCTAAGACAAAACATAGGCGCCCAGAGGACAGTTAAAATTCTGTATGGTTCTTATTTTTCTTTCACAAGCATCTTTATATGCATAGAAGCTAGTAAAGCATTATGCAAGTGTTACTTATACACAACTTGAATTCATCTTATGAGCCTGAAACACACAGTCCTGTTGGAAAAAGTAAAGCTTACACTGGGGACAAAAACACCCCAAGAGTGCCCACAGCCCCGTGCGCTGCAGACCCCGCCATGTGCCCATCTCCACTCTGCTCCCTATCTCACGGGACCCCATGGCAGCCTCCTGCTCTGAATGGGGCGATCTGTGATGCCCCCTGTCCTAAACCCTCATGCGCCATCCCTTCCAGCTCCGGCCCCATCGCTCCACACCCCAGCAACCTCCTCTCCGCACGGCCTCTCCTCCCAGCTGCTCTTAACCCACTCCAGTCAGGCTTCCGTCCTCCCCAGTTCATGTAAAGGTTAACAGTGGCCACCAAATCTGGTATTCTGCACAGTCAATCACACCTGGCCCTCATGGACTGATCCTTCCCGGGCCCCTCCTTATCTCTGTGACCTCTGACCCCAGGAGCGCCCACAGGACACAGTCCTCTTCCCCTCGGACCTATGTGCACATTTATGTCTCCACACTGGACTCGTCTAACCAGCTGCCTATGAAGGTGTCCAAGAGGAAACTCAGACCCCTCCCATTCCTTCTGCCACTTTCAAGGTCTCAGCAAAGGCAGCCCCATTCTGGCAGCTGTTCCAAAGAACAGGATATCACCTTTGGCCCTCTCTCTCTGAGCACATTTATCAGCAGGCCCTGCTGGTCGCCTTCAAGCCTTGGCCACCATCTGAGCCAGCATTTAGCCTCACTTGGCCTCTTGAGAATGGCAGGCAGGCTTGCCCCAGGGTCTGAAAAGTGCCTCGCAGGCCCGGCTCTGGGCACCACTGCTCCCTCATCATCTCTGCTGTGATGCCACCCTCACTTCCTTAGTCCCTTAATCTGGACGTTCTCTGCAGAGCACATGGTGGCACCTCATCTAACATATACTACATATATGCTCATCGTAAGTTGAGTTCCACGAGAGCAGGGAGTTTGTTTACTTGAACATTCCGTAACACACAAAAAGGTTCGTTCACTTAATTCTTCCTCTTCCCAAACCATAATCAGGGTCATGCCCATGGCTCCTGGGGGCCACTTGGGGTGGCGCCACGTGGAGCTCTTACCGAAGAGTGCGAGCAGGGCTTGGAGCGCAAAGTGCATGGTCCGTCGATTGGCTTGTTTCCCGGTTTTCAGGATTACTTCCTCCTGACCAACCTCACAGAGATCAAAACCTATAGAAACAAAGAATATAAACACCTGCTTCCTTAGGGAAGATTCCATGTCCTAAAAAGGATTAGGGCTCCTCTCATACAGTCCCAGGGGAACCCCTGCAGACCCCCCAGAAAGCCCCGCCTGGGCCCCCCACCTGCACGTCAATCATGTGAACGTCAAGTCACGTGAACCAATGGGGGCCAGCTCTGCGACCATCACACCTGCTCAGCGTGGCTCCCCCTTGCTGTGTGTGGACCTCTGTCCCTTTGTAAGCGCTGAACTGCATTCTCCAGAGGAGAGGGTGGGAATTAGTAAGGCTCATTAACACTTGTCTCCATTCTTTTGCAGAAGAACAGTCCACTTAAAGAATACTGTCCAGGACAGACAATGGCCACTCCGTTCGGCATTAGGTCCAATATTTAAAGCTAGTGCAGGGGAAGGTGGAAGCTTCTCAAGGGCAAGGACAGTGTGTCCATGTGTGGTCAGTGTCTGCCACAAGGGGTCTGAGATGAGCTCTCTCTGATGCTGCAGAATCTGCTGTAGGCTGAACTGCCCTGCAGGCACCCGCTCCTCTCTGCCAGAGCCTAAGGGGCTGCTCCTGAGCCTAACAGTTCTAATGAGACACGGAGCTGGCACAGCCAAGGGCAGGAGCCTCCTGAGCAGGAGGCTGCCTAACGAGCTGTTGCCACAGCACTTAGACTCATCAGGGGCCATTACAGAGGCAGCCAGCACGTCTCCAGGGAAGAATGTAGGAGGAAGAAGCCAAACAGACACCACAGCCAGTGCTGCGTCCATAGGCGGTGCCACGAGCAAGGAGTTAGGGCCTGGGAGCCTCAGCATGGAACGTCTTCACTCACCTCCTCAGCGGATCACTGAGCTCTGCCTGAAACAGTGCAGATGCTCGGTGCCGGCAGCCAGGGGGCAGGCCCTGTGATCCCAGGCCCTTCCCCTCCTCTGACCTCACAGTCTTCCCACAATAGGGACCGATGATACTTGATGGATGACGGAGAGCATCCGCCAAAGGAGAAATCTGTCTCTGCCTTTTTTATTCTTGTAACTCTGATATTGGTTCTGACACTATCATTCCTTTGGGAATTAGATTCAGTAGAGTAGCCACTCAGCATTCGGGTTGCTATGGGACATTTTCCTCTCTGAACTCAAAAATAAACAGTCCCTGAAAACAACAGGTAGGTCTCAGGGAACTCAGCACTTTGAAAACAAATATCTAATAATATAAATGTAACATTTTTAGTTAGAAAACTCTATCAAAGTAATTTGAACTGGTTGCTCTAATAGAACTGAGTCGTCTAAATAAACCACAGCTCTGTGATGGGTGTGATGGTGCCAAGGGCTGGAGGGGGCGCTTCTCCCCAGTCTCAGTCCAGAGGACTTAAAAATCAGAAGTATGTACACCCAACTCACCCCTTGAGTATCACTGGGATTTGCAAAGTACAGAGACGTAGAGGAGCATCAACAAAAGTCACCTAGGATCCCAACACCAGAGAGAGCCAGTGACACACCTGGCAAAGGGGCATCAGAAACAGCCTGTCCACAGGGGAGGAGGGCTGGCTCTGTCACACCTGCACTCGAAGGGGGGCTGAGGCCCTGCTTGAGGACAAGAGCTTTTCTTTTATACAGAAGGGCCTTGGCTTCGTTCTTGCCTCACCCTGCAGCCCATCACAAAGGTGAAGAGACCCAACCTGGGCGTGGACCTGATCTTTCTCACCCTTGCTCCATCTGCTCCTGACTTACCTATTCAGATATAAATTTACTATGTTTACACCAAGAAGCCTATGTTTTAAGTCCACAGAAAACAAGCAAATAGTACAAATCATAAAGGACATCAAAGCATCTACTCACAGGGGATTTGGAGCCCCTGCGGGGCTGTGTGGCTTTCCCCCTTTACCTTCAAAAACAAATGGAGCCTGCCCTAAGCTGAGTTGGGCTGGGAAAGGTCATCTACAAATGGACTAGCAAAGATGGCCCAATACTGAATATCCAGGCCTCCCAAGCAGAAGAGAAGTTCCTTAAAAAGGAATCTGCCCTGCCATGTTTGACGGCTGGTCCCTGTACCAGTGAATCCAGGCCATGTCAACCTCCAAAGACGCCCCACTCCATCAGGTTAAAAACCAAGGGACTTCCACTGGCCTCACAGCCCCAGGATCTACCCCATCCTCTCTCATTTGCCCCCGTGTCCCCTGCACCTTGCCCAAGCTCACAGACACTCTTCCCTCGGCCTGGATCTTTCATCCACAGGCTCTGGGCCTGCCAGCCTCCCTGCCTCCACCCCTCCAGCACATCACTGTGACCCCGATGCTTTTGTCTGTCATGGTGCTTCCTCACCTGAGGTGCTCCCCTTAGATTAGGTCTATGTCTGTCTGTCTCCCCCTCTAGCATGAAAACACTGGTAAGAGGGCAGGGCTTTTTGTCCTTTGCTCACTGCTGATCCCCAGTGCCTAGAACATTGCCCAACATAGAACAGGTGTTGAAAAACAAAAACAAAAAATGTGTGGAGTGAATGGCTCTCCGGCAAGTCTCACAGGCACTTAAGTGGGGCAGGAGGAGAGCAGCTTAGCCTCTTAAGATGTTTTATCAACAAACGCACCTGTGGTAAGAAAAGAGCGATATTGTTGGGAGGTGCCTCAGTTGGGTTACAATGCTGAAAAAGGAAGAGTGTTCTGGATTGAAAGAGGATCCTGAAATAAGCAGTTCTAGGTCCCCGTGGTCAGTCAAAGGTGGTTTCAATTGTATTTTTTTCTGCCAAGTTCCAGTAGCCAGTGATAGGGACCAATATTGAAATCATTATTTTATGACTTATTTTCTTTAATCATGGCCTGACTCCTAACAATACTTGAATCTAACAGATTCATCTTAACACAATGACTACAAATGGGAGAGAGGAAATCATAATGTAGGGAGAGTGGGACAAAGCTGGAAGGCCATTTGGAAATTGTGCTAAAGCACTAGAGTCTGCATTAGCTATTTTTAAGTAATAAACTAAGAAAACAGTAAGACCCTTGAGTCTGTCAACCCAATAAAAATGAGAAAAATAAGTTTTTTAAAAAATAGAATGAAAGAAGCCAATGAAGTCAAGGATGCTCCATCCTACCTAGAGCCGCCAGGAATTCGTGACATCCCGGGAGCCGCCACAGCTGGACGCTGATGGAGACCTGAATGGGGGCTGATGCGAAGTCCTGCTCCTTCTCGCCGGCCTGCAGCTGGACCAGCACCTGGTGGAGCTGAGCGGGGAGAGCGTCAGCGTCCGCTGCATCTGGCCCCCAGGGGTTTGTCCCCAAGTTTCTCTTGTGTCACCTGTCATTATCACTAATGACCTTACACGTGGGTAGCATCTGAAATTCTCTTTACGGTGCCTCCATGCCTACTGTCCTGCTGTCCTCTCTGTGGGAGCTCGAGGCCCAGGCCCCAGGCAGGGTTTCTGCTTCCAGCCTCTTCCCTCACACACTGGCCACGGGGCTGTGAGTGCAGGAGGGGACTCGGGGCCTAGAGGAGGGGTGGGGTCTCCCAGACACAACCTGCTGAATGTGTGAACTCCACCCGGGGCCTCGTGTGGGTTCACAGTGTGTTGCTCCTGCCCCTGCTGTTCTGAGGGAACTTGAAAGGTCAAATCAAGAGCACAAGAAGGGTGGAGCAGGAAAGGGGAGCCAGAGCGGAGACGGGGCAGACCACCTGAGCCAGCGGCACTGCCCCCCCAGCCTGAGCGCGTGTTGGCGAGACAGCAGTGCCAGGGGGACCTCGGGGTGGGTGGGTTGAGGGGCTCACCTGACAACAGTGCTACTCAGAGTGGTACTCACCATTCCAACCATATTTTTAACAGCCTTCGGCCAGCAGATTATAAGAAGAAGAAAGAAAAAGAGAGAAAGAAGAGAATTTAGACTTAAGCACAGGTAGTTACGCAACACAAGCTGATCACTGCTGTAGGAAGCACCACACCGGGCCCGCGGCTCTGACCCGGAGGGGAGAGGAGTGAGAGTCAGCAGGGACACACAGGAGAACGCACAGCCACGCCCAGGCCAGACACGCGCTGGGGGTGGGGGTGGGGCCAGGGTCGGCCAGGCCCTGCCCTTCCTCGCCAGGAGAGGGGGAGGGGCACAGTGGGCGCGGATAGGCCACTCTGTAGAGCAAAGTCCACTCTGGTTCCAGAGTGACTCGGAAATGCCTACCATCCCCCAGCCACTGGGGGCGGCCCAGGATGCTTCCCTGTGGAGGTCCCTGTGCTGCCACCAAAAGCTAGAAATTAAGCTACTGGCTATTTGGATGCTCAGCCTGGCCCTGTAAATGTAACTTTAGCTTTCTCTTTTTGTAGAGCACAGGCTTGTAGCCCTCCTGGGTTCAGGATGTTTAAGTGTCTTCCTGATTCTATTCAACAAGCAGGTCTAACACACTTACTACAAAGTAGCAGAAACTCAGTGAAGGGGCCAGATGAGTGAGCTATGTTCCAAATCCAAGCTGGAAACCACCCCAGGTAGGGGGAGGCTCCAGGAACCAATCAGATTTGCAGAGGTTAACCCTAGATGGAGCAGCTCTATTTCCACATAGAAACAGTTCCGCTCAAATGAAATCTGCTGATATCTAATAATGTGTATTTTTCAAATTATTACACTGTAAGGTGACCAGAGAAAACTGCTCTGTGCTCTTTAGGGGTTGCTACACTGTCACCCCAGTGCTTGTTCCAGACCCTCACTGGCCAGTAGGAAGATCAGAAGCTCTTAGGCCAAGTTGGGAAGGGCCTACATGATGCTAAGGGTTAGAATCCTCCAATTCTCTGAATTAGATCTACATTCTCCTAAAAGAAAGCACTTTTTGAAAAGCTGCTAAGCAGTATCTTTCATGAGACTTGACTTTGTGTTCACCGCTGTGCCTCAGTGGTGGTTTTGTTTCAGGCAGGGGTCATACTTTGATCTAAGAATAAGTATTGGAGCACCTGTAGCCACCCTGACGGGATGGCCCTACACCTGCTGGCTTGGGTAAGGTGGCTGCCACACTTGTCAATCAGCAGAAACAGTTGGTGGTTAGGGATGATAAGGTGCAGGAGACCACTGAATGGAGAGTTCAGGAAATGCCCTGAGATTACAGGTGACTGGGGCCCCTTAAGCATCCTCTGAGGCCCTTGGGACTCAGTGCCCAGGGAGGACACTGGGAGAACTTGCTCCTCTGTGCCTGCACCTGCTGGAGAGGGCAGTTCTACTCCCAGCGCTTGCCTTTTCCTTCTCATTACAAAAGCTGAAAAAAAGCAGTGAGGCATCACGTGCAGGTTCCTATTTGGGGCCAAATCACTGTCTTTCCAACCCAGCACAGTCCTCAGACCTGGGCTCAGCTGTCCTGGCTCAACTCACCCGGCTGATGAGCTGCTCGCCCGTCTCCGAGGCAGTGATGAGCTTGCAGAGGGCTTGGAGGGCAGGGTTGGGCAGACCTAAAGCAAGGAGGAGGCAGGCGTTATCCGGAGGGGCCTCTGCACCCATGGTCCTGCACCTTCCGAGGGGAATGCACCCCAAACGCTCAGCTTTGGTGGCATTTTCAGAAGCTCGGGACAGCCAGACGTGTGTATCCGTGTCTGGCTTGTCTCTGAGAAGGGCAGATGGAGGCGGGGCCAGTCCTGACCCTGCTGTGTCCTCCAGGCATATGGTCACATGCCAGGACCCCAACTAGTCGCTTAGGCAGCATCACCCGCTTCGAGTGAAACACAAAGGGCAGCCCTGAGCATCTGTGCCCCGCGTCACCCTGGGGTCAGCCACACAGCTCTGTCAGATCCGAAGCTGCTGAATAAATGTTAATAGCAGCTACTGTTTGCCCAGCAAGACCTCACGTCACCCCAGGAAGGGGCAGAGGATATGTTGCCATCAGATGGAAACACTAGGTCAGGAGCACTCCTTTCCCCCAGATCAGGAGGAGTCTGTGTCTGGGACTCCTCAGCACTTCTCAAGAGACCCTCGCTCCTCCCCACCTGAGACCCAGCAGGGACCGCGGCCACCCACTGCCCTGCTCAAGCTGTCAGCCAAGGCTCACCCAGCAGGGACTGGATGGTGCTGCTGCACTGCTGGAGCCGGTCGCCCGGGTCGGAGGTTGGGAAGAAGACGGCTGCTGGCAGGCCACTGGCCGGGGGGTCCAGCCGGAAGCCCACAGCGGTGAGGAGGGCCTGCCAGCCAGGGATGCCGCCCACTTTGTTCTCCACGCTCTGCTGGGATGTGTACATGGCGTTGCGCTGCCCGTTCTGAATGCGCTGCAGGGACTTCTCCACCTGCAGGGAAGGGGGGAGTGAGGTACCACTCTGCACGGGGTGGGCGGGGGGGGGTACCCTCTTTTCTCTCCAAGTGGCTTTGGGGGAACACAAAGCCCGTGTGGGAAGCTCTGCAGGGCTGGCAGCTGCCACCAGGCACCCATGCCTGAGGACCACACTCTGCAGCAGCAGCCAGTGTCTTGCAAGGGAGGGGCTGCTACCATCAGAGCCGAGGGCTGGAGGCTCAGAAGAGTCCTGTCCCTTCCTTAACCCAGCTCCAGGCTGTCTTCCACAGACACTGAAGTGACTTGTCTGAAAACCAGTCTCCGGCCAGGGACCTGCCCCAAACCCTGCAATGGCTGCGCCTCATCACTAGGATGAACCCTCAGGCCTTCAGGACCCCCTCACTGCTCGTGCACCTCACACACACCAAGTAGTGCCCACCGTGGGGCCTTCGTCCCCCAGGCCTCCGACTCCTCCTTCATCCTGTAGCGCTGACCTCTGTGTCCTGTGTCCACCTGCACACGGGCCCCTTCCACCTTCCAGGGCCTAAATCAGTGCTGCCAGGTAACTGCCACCCTAACTCTCCCAGGGAGCGTCCACAGCACCTGCAACAGCCGTAGGCCTTCCCTCGGCGGTTTTTCTAAGGGAAATCTCAGTCCCTCTGAGATGTCACCTGCTCTGGGGCACATGTGCCGTCACTGGAGGGGAAGGAGAGTTGTCCAGGATGTCACTTGAGACTTTTCTTAGAGTAAAACCCTGGGGTGCTGGGGGCTGACATCAGAGGCTGGAGGAAACGCACGTTCCCGGGCAGGACAGACAGGCAGCCAGCTGGCTGTCCCCTGGGCTAGAAGGGCGCTAGAGACACTGTCCAGTGGATAGTTAGAAGGAGGAAAAGACTGGTGAACTTGACCCATGGCCCCTACACTCACCCCAGAAGATGAAGGCAAGAAGAAAGAGAAAACCCTTAGATGTACTCGAGGGGCCTCAAGGCCGAATGGGAGCGAAGAGGCCTGGCTCTTGCTCCACGGCCTGGCCTGGGAGGAGAAAGCAAATGGGCTACAGCAAGGAAGAAGGGCACCTCTCAGGGAGAGAGGGCCCTGACAAGGGTCCTAGTGCTGAGCAACATAAAGCCTCCGTGCAGCTTCCAGGCACAGGTTAAAATCAGTTGAGAAAGTCTTCCCCCAAAATTCTCAAAGCACAAGAGCACATCCACCAGTGGCAGGCAGCGTGGGTGCCTTGCGTCTGGCCCAAGAGCTGTCAGAGGTTTCAGCCTCCAGCATTCTTGTTCACACACTGATTTCTGTCAGGCCTGAAAAAACCTCCTTCAGGCAGACCTGAGCTTAAGAAATGTCCGTGACTGATCCCTCACTGGAGTCCACACAGAGCTGATGCCCAGCCTCATGGGCCGCAGCGTTCCCCTGGCCAAGGGAACATGCCCACCCAGAAGCCGGCCCTAGCCCACTGCCAGGACCTGTGGAGAAGCCTTCACTGGGCCCTTCCCTCCTGAGCACAGGCAGAGCCGTGTGTGCATCTCTAAGCTATGGGGTGGCTGTTTGCCTTGGGTTTGGAAAGAGCTCGGCTGTGGCGTGGGCTGTCCCCTATCTCCCCCTGCCTCACGGAGTCTGGGCTGGGGCTGCACTGGTCTTTCTGGCACAGAACTCCAAGGAAGCTAAGAATTCTAAATTATCTGAAACTGCCTTCCAGGTTATCAAGGTGGAAGGGTGGAACAAGTTTTATGGCACTGTTTCCTGGCCTGATTTATTTATAACCTTTCAATTCTGTAGAAAATGGCATGGGGCCTCTGTGTTCTCACCAGGGCCCCACCAAGAGTAGGGCTGGGCTTGGACTCTTGCAACTGAATTTAAGGAAAGGCCAGTGTCCTTTGATTATAAAATACCAGTTCTCAGTTACTGGGACCCTATTGTGTGCCAGGTACTCACCTTTTCTCTAACCCTCACGAGAACCTTGAAAAGGTAAAGTTTTATCCCCCCTTCTACTCGAGGAAGTTGAGGCTCGGAGAGCAAGGTCACTTGCCCAAAGCCATGGGGTGGAAGCACCCGTGGTCAGGCCCTGCTCCAGGGCCCCCCCTTGGCCACCCCCCACAGGGTCTGGGCGAGGATGGCTGCAGCCATCGGTGTGACACTGCACACTGTGCCCACCACACAGACATCTGGGGACAACGTCCCCTCCACCTGCTCACACCCCCCGGTGCTGTGGGATCCCTCCAGCTTTGCCCTGCTCCTTGTGCATATCTGGCCGCCTCCCGCAAGGGCCCTGCGCCCCTTACCAGGTGCAGCAGCACTCGCAGGGCATCCCGCGCCCGCTCTGGGTGCTGGAGGATCTCGGTGAGGGCCTGGCCGATGAGCGAGGAGGGACTGTTGAGCTTCACATCGCTCCCGATGAGCAAGAACCCTGTGGGGAGCCCAGAAAGCACCTCAGAGTCGCCCTCACCCAGCCCAGCTGGTCTCTACAGCTCATTTGTGCCACAGAGAGAGAGAGGCGTGCCAAGGACAGCTGCTCCACGGGCTGGACCGGGACGGCTAACTCACTGGGGCAGTTTGATACTCTTGCTGGGTGAGCTGCTCAGGAAAGCTGCTGAGGTAACTGCGCAGTGAGCAAGGCAGGAGAAGGCTGTGTGGCCCCCAGGGGCCTCCCTGGCTTGGCCACCATCCCGAGAAATGATCTGCCTTGTTTTCCCTGAAATTAATCTGTGTCGGTCTGGAATGTGCCCGGGGATGGAGGGGTGGGTGTGCCTGACTCCTCGGGGCCACCAGACGAGGGGACAGGAGGAGGTATTTCCCAGTTGTAAGACGAGCAAACGGAGCCTAGGCTGGGGAGGAAGGAGCCACACGTCTGCCTGGATCCTGTCCCCCTTCCTCTTCCCCAGCACCTACTTCCATAAGCAGGGCCTGGGGGAGGTACACAGCGGAGCAGCCTCCCCCAGCAACTTTAGGGCCAACCTTCCCCAAGTAATGGAGGGGAAGGGTTTTCTGAGAATGAATGTGCCAAGCCTGTTTTTAAGGGTAACAGGGCAGCATCATTAAACACCATTTCCCACAGAACAGAGTTGACTTTTCTATTGTCTGTCACTGAAACTAAACAATGACAAAAATACCACGTCCGTAAGATGGGAAGATGCGGGGTGGGGTTGGGAGGCCCTGTCAAGAATAAATGGCCAAGCACAGGGGCTGGGTCCCCACAAACCCTGCAGCACATTCTGCGGGACCACATGGTGCTCAGAGCCCCTTCTGACTGCTGAGAACAGATATAAACAGACACCATGTGCTGAGAACAATCATGGAAGCCACGGGCGTGATCGCCTCTGATTTCCACATCTCCTGGCAGAAGTCTGGCAACATGGCCAGGCCCAAACCCGCAGGGCCTGCCTGCCCCGTGCCTCGCAGATGGAGGGCCCAGTTCTGAGCTGAGGGCTGCCAGAGAGGAGGCCTGCTGGACCAACTGAATGTTTCTCTTCAGCCACGTGAGGAAACAGCATAGATTCTGCTTTGAATTTTGAATACCTTTTTGAACAAGACCACAGCTATGAGGTGTTTGTGAAGTAAACACGTTCCACTCCTCAACAACATGGCTCACCCACCCGGCACCAGCCCTTGGCCGTGGGCAACTTCAGCGCCACGCCCAGGGTGGCCCCTGAGGGCTCCTGTTTGCTGGCCACTGGGCCCGGGATGCCACGGCCCCGCTTCAGGGTTCACCCGTCTTTGGGGAACGACACCAGCAACCTCAGCTCACGTCAACTGGATTTACTTTGAGGGGAAGAGTAAAGTGAAAGTCAGTTTGTTCCCAACTTTTAAACATATAAATGAATGGTATATTTTTTTGCCATTAAAACAATAAAATGTAAATGTTTGAAAATAGTATTTTTGGTGTTCCTCTGCTTCTCAAGGTTTAAGACACTTATTGTGGCATTGGTGGGATTGTCTTCTGCTCTGGAGGTCCTGGGGAGGTGTAGGGGCCAATTCAGAGAGACCACCACAAACTGAAGGATCATGAAGTGTGTCAGCAAAGCGGCCCTGCCGCAGGAGAGGCCTGGGTCTCAGCCTGTCGGGGAGGGTCTCCCACATGGGAGGGTCCACAGCGGGTCGCAGGTCATCGCACAGAGCTGAGCGGCAGACCAGGTGTCACAGGGAACATGCTCCCTCCACCCCCAGGCCCTCATGCCCCTCACAGGGCCCTGCGGTGGGACCACCGGGCACACACGCCGCCGGCCCCTCATGCATCACAAGACGTTCAACCCACTCCTCAGACTGTCTCAAATGTGGCACCACCACCGTCATCCCCTTGGTACCACTGAGGACACTGAGCTTCAGGGAGGGTAAGGAACCTGTCTCAGGCCACACAGCCTGATGTGGAGCTGGACCAAACCCAAGTCCTCCAATGACCAAATCTCAGGTCTTTCTGAACACACTGACTGCTCTTTCCTACAGTCTGGGATTTCATATGAGGGCCGTAAAATGGGTCACCCAGTATACACGACATCAGGAGGGGCCTGACATGTGCTCTGATGGCAAACTCTTCTGATGCTCCTGCTCCCAAGGCCACTTTAATGCCATAGTGAGGAGAGGCTGACTTGGCTCCGCCAGCGAGGCCCCTTCCCTGAGCCTCTCCGCACTGTCTTTCCCCAGCACCTCCCCCCACCCCCGTCCTCACACCCCACCGCCCCTGACTGCGCCCCCAGGCCCTCTGACAGGTGCCCGAGCCCCTACCTGCCCAGTTGGAGGGGTGTGAGAAGGCCTTGCTGCTCTGCACCACCTTCATGGCCTCACCCAGGGCCGCGCTGGCCTTCAGGCCATTCAGCAGGGACGAGTACAAGGCGTGCAGGAACATCTTGGAAGCAGCCACGGGCACAGGCCACAGAGACACGAGGACACACTGTGCGCCGGCCGCCAGGAAGGCCCGCGTCAGCGCGATGACCCCGTCGGCTGTGACCTTGCTGTTGGACTCCTGGGAGGAGCCAAGAACCACTAGCTTCACAGGCAGCCGCAGGTCCAGGACGTCGGCGGCTGTGAGCAGCAGCTCCTGCAGCGGCGGGCAGTCCGAGATGCTCTCGCCATCGCTGGTGTCATCCTGCACCCGCAGGGACTCAGGGATGGTGTAGGGGTGGCCGAAGGAGCTCTTGCTGCCAGCGGGGGTGCCTTCCACACTGGGCGTGAGGACCAAGGCCGACAGTTTCCAAGAGATGTGGGTGGCAAAGTGGACACACTCGGCCTGGGTCAGGGCGCTCATGACCCGCTCTTTGGTGGCCACGCTGCCCACCAGCGGCTGGCAGCCCAGCAGCTCGGACACCATGTAGGCCTCCTCCTCGGCTGACGGCATCGGGCCCCACAGCCACCTGTCCATCACCGCCGATGGGAGCTTGGGGTTGCCGACTACAGCCGCCATGGACGTGGAGCTGGAGTAGGCGGGAGGGTTCTTCCGCAGGTGAGACTGGAGGGGAGGGAAGACAGCGGGCCACCCATTAGGGCTTCTCTGGGGCAGGCAGACGCCAGCTCTCCAGCAGGGCTGCACCTAGCGTGGCTCCACCCGATCTCCTGATAACTCTGTTCACTCTACTTTTCAAGACCTTTCTGACACAGGTGCATGTCCGACTGAGAATCACACCTGCTGGTGACAAGCTCTTGAAAACAATGAGACCAGATAGATGGCAGGAAGACCCCTTGACGTTTGTCAAGCTGGAGGGGGGTGGGACAGGGCATGTAGGAGGTGAGGGTGTGCAGGGCAGGATCACCTGCCCTACATCTCCCTCCCACAGGCTCCCCTGTGAGCCCCTCAATCAGGGGGAACCCACTCCTGATGCAACAGGGGCTCTGAGGGGTGATTTTGTTTAAACTTGCAAAAAGCAAGTCGCAGGGGAGACAGGGCCAAATTAAGTCCTTTAGAGGCACTACAACTGGAAAGATGAATAACATCACTGAATTATAACATCAGCATAAAGAAGCCCAACAAAGTTCTGATTTTCCCCTACGATGCCTTCTGATGTTTTTTGGGGAAAACATCACGTATCAAATTATTTCAAAATAATTTTTTGGTGTTTCCACCTGGTGATGCCTTAAACTGGGAAAGAGAAATGCCTCTCGGGTGCCTGTCGGGAGGCGGGACTCTTCCACTCTCTGGTTCATCTGTGCCTCCCAGGGTGCCCTGGCAGCAGGAGAGGTGAGTCGACCCTCCGTGCCGGACGGCACACAGCGGGCTCATGGATGGGATTCACAGTCAACCATGGACATGAGGAAAACTTGGAGAAAATCATTTCTTTCACCTTGAACTGATTCTGTCCCATGAGAAGTACAATTCAGCAACAAAAACAGTCATAACTAAGATCTCCAAAACCCGTGAGGCAGAAACTGACCTGGCTGGAACCATGCCAATGACCAAGGTCAACGGAGGCCAAGGCAGGTCCTGTGGGGGCCGCCCACGCCCAGGTCTGGGGCAGGAGTGTCGGGGCAGGAGGGAGCCCGGGTCTCAGGGTATCTGGGCGAGTTTAGAGAAGGGAGGGCTCAGGGCTGGCTCTGAAGGCCCTCTAGGTAGGTGGGCAGCGCCAGGGGTGGCTGTGGGCTAAGCCCTGACCTGCGGCGGGCCACTGTCACCCCCTTGAGTCCACAGAGTTCATCCCACACTGATTTTTGCTGAATGAGACCCAAGTCCTGAAAGCCACCCATTTGTTTTCGGTTCTTTGTCGGCCTGTGGGGCCCCTGCCCACTTGATGCTAATCCCATCTGTCTGCCCTCCGTGCCTGCGGCCCCTCTGCTGGGCACACTCGGCGCCCACTCAGTGGTCAGCTTGGCGGGTGAGCGCGGCCCCCAGGGCGTGACCCGCTTCCTCAGACAGGCGGCATGGCCTCCAGCCTGACTCAGTGCTGGGAGTCGCTCCCAACCCTGGTGTCACAGCAAAGCAACGCAGAGAGAAATGACACACATGGTGGCCTCCTGGGGTGGCAAAGGGTTCGGGAGGCTGTCCCCCTGCCTTCGGACGGATCTGCTCCAAAGTCACTCCACCAGCCGCAAACTAGGGAGTCCACACCTCCTCCTGCGGATGCCAGCCCAGCCAGAGGGACGGCGCCCCAAACACCCAGGCGGGCCTGACTTACCTTGGCCTGAGGACCGAGGGAGCGGATGGAAGGGACGGCGATGAGGGCGAAGCGCTCGTACAGGTACTCATTGGAGGAGCTTCCCTTCAGGAGGGCGAACGGGATGAGGTAGAGCTCCCCCTCAAGAACGAGGACCAGTTGCCGGTGCCGGCCCACAGGGCCGCTGGAGTGCATCAGGCCCTGCGGGGTGAGTGGAGCGGCTGACACACCCAGCGGGGGGGACGCCTGGGGAGGACCAGGCACCCCCGCCCCCAGGGGGGCCGCTCAGGGAGTGGGGGCGATGGGCGGGGCTCCCTCCCACCTGCCTCACAGGCGCCACCCGAGGAGGAGGGTAGAGGAGCAGGGCCAGGAGGGAGACTGCTGTCACCCGTCACGAAGGGTGTCCCACAAAGACAAGGATCAGCCCGGGTCACCCAGATGTTTCTACAGATGGCAGGGGATTCATGCAAAGGGCAGCTGTCCCAGAAAGCACTGAGTCATGGTGCACCCGATGGACCAGGGCAGGAGATGCTGCATTGGCACAGGGACCCTACGGGCAGTGTAGGAATGACCCTGTCACACAGGCAGTGAGGTCTCAACCAAAGTGGGACGTGCTGTCCATTTCAGTGGACAGGAGGCGAGAGAACTGGTGTGCAGACAGAAGCTTTGGGAACCAGGATGACATCCCTGGAGGAGAAGGGTTCCGGATTCCAGGACCTCAAGTCACCTCAGGCCTCTGTGTCCCTCCCCCGAGGACAGGATGGCCCCATGGCCCCAGGCTCTGCAGGGGCTGTCCCCACTCGCTCCCCCGGTGCTGACAGGGAATCTGACACTGATGGGACCCCCATCACTCCTGAAAGGCCCAGGCGGGGACCTGAGGGAAGGGTGAGTGCATGCGGACCCAGAGCAGACAGACAGCCCTCACGCTCCAACAGAATTGCTCATGGAGACTAAGGCCGGATGAATCCGGATAACGCAAGTGGCAATGACTGTGAAAACCAGACTAGACATAGGCTAAGTGTGAATAAAGAGATGAAGCGGCCACAGGAGCCTGCGGGGAGAATGTGCAGGGCCCACAGACCGCGGGCACCAGGTGCCAGGTGCTGGGCAGCCCTGAGCCCTGGGGTGCTGGCTCGGGGGAGGGTCACAGCCGGGTCCCCCCCCAACATCCCTCTGTTGCCCAAGCCACTGCGCTCTGGAGGAGCGAGTGTCCACGGCCGCGCTGCTGTGGGCACTGGGCTGAGGGTGCAGAGGGCATTCAGCTAACCCAAAGGGACACGCGCCTGGTGGGACATTCTGTCTGTACAAACCCCCTGTGGCTTTCTTTCTTTTTTTAAAATTCTAGATGCATCTAAAGAAAGCAGAAGTAAAAATTACTGGGCCAACTGTTTCTTTTTTTCTTTAAGAGCTACTTTCCAAGAAAAGGTAAAAGTATCGCTGTACAACCCAGGAAGGAAGAAGTAGGGTGTGCACAGTGACCACTCCAGGGGTCAACTCCTGGGCTCCGTGTCCCCACCGTGGGCCACACCGAGGCCCCTGCCTGGCCTGGCACAGGGAGGAGGCTCTGGAAGGCCCTCTGGAGGGCAGACTGCTGGCTGCTGCAGTGCACCTAGAGGCCCTGGGGGCCGGGCCGGAGCAGCTGGGCTGATGGTACCCTGACCTCAGGGATGGGTCAGCAGCTGTGACAGTGACAACTGCTCGCTGCCCAGCCAGAGCACTGCTGCTCGGCACGTGGGCAATGGGGGGGCTCAGGCCACCTGCCATGGGCAGAACCAGACCCATCCTCGCCTGATCCGGGGTCACCAGGCATCACTGGACGGGGTGGCAGCCCTACCCCTGCAGACCTTCCCTGGACTCCACCTGCCAGGGCGCCAACCCTGATAAGTCTCTGTCAGGTGTCATTCCAGAGGTCACGGGCTTCACGGGGACACAGCACTCTCAGACAAGTCCCCAGTCACGACAGCACCTGTCACATGAAGTGAAGGTAGTTGAGGAGTGCTGGGCCAGGTAAGAGGCTGGACGCCGCTTAGAGAAAAGGTCCACAGGCAGCGTGCCTTTGAAGGGACTCTGCTAACTCCGCCCACAAGACTGTCTTGTCTGAGGCACAAGCCTTAAGAGGGTGATGTCACGTCCTGGGAAGAGCTCAGGTGTCTTCTGCGACGACTGATTTCTGATCTCTCCATCAGCCACTAGTGTCTAAGGTGGGGGACTGGGCGATGGGGAGCCACGTCAGTTCAGGACTCAGTCCCTGCTCGAGAGCTCACGATGATGCAATGTCTCAGAAAATAAAACGTGCACAAGAAACCACTACTGAGTGAGACCACGGAAGTGTAAAACGCCAGCCCCAGAGGGTGGGACACGATGCTGGGCCCGCCCCCCCCGCCCCAGCTGCTGCTCTGCACGTGAGGGTGGGGAGGCCCCACCTGGGCAGACGAGGCCCATGGGGCACACGGAGGGCAAGGCTGGAGAGGGACTCGGGAGCCAGATGGTGGAGGCCTGAGGCTGAGCAGGAGTGTGGCTCTCGCAGGCTGTGGGGACCTGCATCCTCTGCTGCGGAACCTCTGATGAAGCCTTGAAAGGCAGCCTGCACCAATGAGACGGGCTGCTCGCGGTAATTCAGGCGAGGAAACGCAGCGGAGAAAAGGGGACAGGACTTGCCAGGACTTGGTGAAGAGTAGCCTTAGCAGCGAGGAGAGGGAAACGCCTCTGAAACTCTAGCCTGGGAGCTTGCGAGCCTGTCTCTGAACCGTGTACCCGAATTCATAGGTCCAGATCCTCCCGGGACAGCACCTCGCCGCAGGTTCTGGCCTGGCACGCACAGCCCTGGGTGAGGGCTCCAAACGGGACCCTTATCCAGCAGAGGGGAAGGAGGTGGGTGGTGGCAGACAGGCTGCATGGCAGACGGGCATCTCTGGTTAAAGGCAGTGGGAACACTGACCGAACGTGTTGGAACAGGGGCCCTGAAAGCTGTCCTCTGCATCCTGCCTCCAGGACACACGAGCGTCACCCTGGCACGGAAGGATCAGCCATAAGCCAACGTGAACTTAAACACAGAGAGCACAGTCATGTCTATGCAAGCTACACCTCGTCTGTTAGACGGAGAAGAGAGAATTCAAGGAAGCGCTATTCTGCGCCTCCGTCTGCCAGTCTGGGAAGGGCTCGCTGGCTTCTGAAGCCCTGGGTTTGAAGGACAAAAGGGCTCCGCATCGCCCCCACACCCGCCACGAGTACAGTCCAACAAATGCCAGCAAGGACCCCGACTCTCTGACCCCTACAGTTTCCAGAAAGGTGTCTTCTGAAATAGAAAACACCGGGCCAAGTGCCCTAAAATCTGTTTATTCCCCCAGGAAGCGTGACTCTGCCTCTCGCAGCAAACACGGCTGGAGCGCTCGCGGCGCCAGGCCGGCCGGGCTGGAGGGGAGGCGGGCAGCGAGAGGACGAAAACGGGCGAAGCCCAGGCTTTGCAGAGGAGAGAGGGCTCCTCTCCACAGGGGCCTCCAGGCGGCTGTTATCAGCTCCCACCTCAGCTCCCAACGCCCTGTCCTCACCTGCTCTTCACACGCTGCTTCCTGCAGCCGGTTCTCCCGAGCGAGCGACACGTGCTGCCCTGAGGCGTGCGTGCGTGCGCGCGCACGCCTGCGTGCGCACGCGTACTAAACCGCAGCCCCGCCGTGGCCCTGCCATCTGTGGCTCCTGGCCTCCTCCCAGCCGCACTCGGGGGTGGCCCGGCTGACCAGGGAACAGCCCGCTCCCGGGGAGTGGGTGGAGGGGGAACCACACCTCATCAGTGTCCGTCCTTCCTGGGTTTCGCTCCCTCAGCCCAGGAGAACCACACAGTCTCCCGTATCTCACAGTTACCCCTTCACCACAGGGAACAGTCTTGATACTGATCTCCCCTAGTTAACCTACCTGTGCTTTCTAGCTCCGGACCAGACCCAGGCCCTCTGTTGAGCGGGGTTTGGAAGGTTGGAAAGCCTTGCCCAGTGACCAGGAAGGGAAGGCACATTCCGGGAGAGGCCTTCGCCACGGGGTCTGGGCCCGTGTGCTGGGTCGGGAGCTCTGGGGGACCCGGAACTGCTAGATGATGGGGTGTGTGGTTAGGGGAGAGGTGGGGGGGGGGTTCTGAGAACATCGACAAGACTCTCACCTCCCTGCCCCTCAGTTCCCGAACCCACGGGACAGCACTGACACCGCGACCTCACAGGCAGCGTGTGGGGCTCTAGGCGGGCCCTCAGCACATACTCGTCAAACGTGAATTCTCAACTGCCTCCAGGCGCTTTAAGTAAGAGGAACACAGGTCCTATTATTCATACTATTCTTTCCTGCTGGGTCTCGATCATTTTTCTAGTACAACTCATTCCCTTTCCCTCCTGTGTTTGTAAACATGGCCAAAACACGTAAATGGCCTCTTTGGAGCATCCAGCTCCACATGGAACCCAGGGACTCAGGGATACCGCCATCACCACGGTCCTCCTCACCTGCACGTCTCCACCACCATCATCCACAGCTCTTCACTGAGTATCCACCACACCTGACACCTGTGAAACCCACCGCCGAGCAGTTACCCTGACGTCCAATTTCCGAGTCGGCAGTTCCCCCAGGCAACCCCCACGGGTCCCAAGTGTTTGCTGGGTGGTGAACTCTGATTCAATCACCATTTTGGTCAATGGGATCTCCAGTATACACTCATGGTGACCTGGGGGGTGCTGAACCGTTTGGAAAGCACCATTATCAAACATGATGTTGCATGTGTCCCAACTTTGGCTTAAGCACTACGTGCTCTGTGCACAGCACCAGGGTCCAGAGGAGCAGCCTGCAGCCCCCATATGCGGGGAGTTCCGTTTTCACGGAAGGACAGGAGGCCTCTCAGAGCCTTGCAGCATCACAGGCCAGAGAATGAACACCCCTGGTCACCACGGGGGACGGCAAGAAAACTCCTGGGTCCATGAACTTTCCAGCAGTTTAGATCTGGGATGAGATGGACTTCACTATGTACAACAAGGATTCCAGAAGCAAAGAGCTGACTGCTGGGAATCTGGATACCCCAGAACCCTGTACAGGGCTTAGGATTTTTTTCCTGACTTATATTTTTGATTGAGTGAATTGATCAAACAGAACTTTTTAAGGTAGAGAAACCTTTTATGTGACGCTTCTGAGAAATATTGGTGTCATGGATGGTTGTATCAGTCTCAGTAAATATCAAAGCTGTTCAGAAAAAAACCCTGAAACCATGACTAAAAGCTACCAGGATTGTAGACACTGTATTCCAACCAGAAACGCAGAGTCCAAATTCGACCCACTCAACTGTCCTCTCTGAACAACAAAAAACAAACCACTGGTTTGCCTGGAGATTCTGAGAAGGGGCAAACCAGAGGAATCTGGCTACGGGAGATGCATGACCAGTGGCCAACCAGAGCCAGAGGGGCCTGCCGGCCACCCAGCGTCCAGTCTCAAAGAGGCCTCTCTGTAGCCGAAATGGTGAAAACGAGCCCACACGCCCTCAGTGGAAGGCGTGCCTTGGCTCCCCCAGAACCTACTGGGGTCAGGCTGAGACGGGGGCAGCTGAACATCAGCTCGAATCGACCCAAGGGGCCCTGACCCAGGTGAGAACACCGCTTGCCTGGCAGGAGCTCGCTGATTGGTCTGGCGCCCTCACCACTGCTTCAGCAGTCCAGACAGCTTGTGAGTCGTTGCCTCCGTTTTTCCTTCTCCTAATCAGCTGTGGTGACACTTGTGGTCCTTGGGTGACGTCTGTCCTATCCATGTGAATGTTACCACAAAGTCCCAAACAGAAATCAGACAGCCTGGAGGTGCCCATCTCGCGGGCCTTGTCCCCCCTCCACACTCTGGAGCCAAGGTCGGACTGTTGTGTGACGAGCCTTCGAAGATGACCTCCAAAGCCTCCAGTCTACTTACAAACCAGGCACCTGACCAGTCGGTCTCATCTACCGGGTAAGGATAAGCTAGGTTATCACACCGCTTTACAAGAGTCCCTTTCCCCCAGAGCAGACATCACAGTCACAACCCTGCCAAAGCCAAGCTCTCCTCCTGGTCAAGCCCCTGGAAGAGCCAGACCCCTACCTCGAGTTTTCAAAGGAGAGGTCCTGGGCCATCCTGGAGATCTGGTGTCTAGGAAGGCAGTTTACCAACCTAACCGATGTGAACGGCAAGTTTTAAGTCAGTTTCTGGGGTCCTGAACCAAATAACTCCGCTTAGCCTGGAGGCTTCTTTAGTCAAGAGCAGAGGTGGACGAGGGGGACTGTTCCTTCTGACCAGAGTCGTTCACTCCTCCTACCTGTCCTATCATCTTGGCTTTGACGACTGTAAACTTAGCAAACAGGGAATTTAAATAAATGGAAACAATTATAAGGATGACAGAGACTATAACTAGAACAAGCCCAGGGACTTGTTAATTCACATTTAAAGAGTGATTTGACCAAATCCTAGGGAATCTTAGACTCTACACCTGGGTCCTTAATGCTAGCAGCTTCTGGCTTTGGATGAAGCCCCGTCTGCACACTGAGGGGTAATTTGGGGCCTGCGCTTCACGTGGAGCAGCCCTGGGGGCGCGTGGTTCTGCGTGTCCCTGTGGCAAGTCCAGGCTTGGGCACGAGTTACTACCCTTCACTCCATGGTGACGAAGAACGAATGCCACGGACACAAACCGGGTCCCGGTCCCTCTCACACTAGCACGTGCCACTTTGGTGACATTTTCTCCTTTGGGTCTGAGACAGGATTTGACTTAATGTTTGATGATGGCTCATGGCAGATGGAACGGGGCCTCCTCAATGATAACTGGACATGCTCACCCGTCCTGACAGCAAAGGACAGCGTGCTTCAAGGAAAGAGCCAAGGCAGTGTTTCCCTTCAGCTAAATTAAATCAAGTCCTGGTGCAAGCCTGCGGTAAAATATTATTCTGTTCCACTTTTCATACCGTCTGACCTAGTCCCTTAGCAACAGGACTGAGGCTAAACAAAGGCAGTTGTTCAAATAATTATACGTCCCATGTGAAGAGGCTAATCGTTTTAGTCTTGAAGTGTCATTAATTCATAATCTTGGACCTTTGGTTTTGATTTGTATTTTCACTGAAAATGTGAAGAAGGCCTGGCTCTGTCTGGCAGCTGACAGCGGCGGGAGTGGCGGACGGTGCCGTGTCGCCCTCTAGTGGCCTCCGGAGCAGGGCGGGAAGCAGCAGTGGTAGTCCTCCGCCAGGCAGTGCGCTGAGCGGGAGCACAGTCCATGAGCATCATACCCGGCAAACCGCCCCCGCCCCCAGTCTCCTCTGTGCCCGGTGCGCACCCGGCTGTGCCTGGCACGTGTCAATAAACACGTGAATGGGGAAGGAACTCCTGATTAGATCCCAGCTCTTCGGTGAAGTGGTTTTACTGAACCACAGTGAGTCCCATTAGTCAGCCAAGGGGAAGCTCTTGCCCTGATCATTTACTTTAACGACCTCTGAAAGGTTTTACTCCACATCTCTCGTGAGGCAGCCTAACTCCTTCACTGTGTTCAAACTCCTCAGTCACAAAAGGACTAAATATCAGGAACTAAATGCTTTCAAACTAAATGCCTCACTTCAAGACGAGACGCACCCCTGAGGGTCACACCCGTTCACACATGCAGTTCCCAAGCACAGAGGGGCCGCCGCAGCCTCAGGACACCAGCACGCACGTCGGGGGGGCCGGGGTTTCCTTCCTTAGTCAACTGTATAAAGACATGACTTCGATCACAGTTCTAACTCGTTTGGGGCTGAAGTCCATAAATCTTCCCCCTCCCGGCACCCCTGGAGGAGCACAGATGTCCAGACACAAGCAATCACTAATCCCACTGGCATGTTTATGTTCTTTAAGTCATAGGGGAAAGTCCTCAGAGAGAAAGACTGTCTAAGAAACACAGGGCAGAGTTTATGAACTCATGGGACCCCTTCAAGGATGACTCGTGGCTGTAGCAGCCTCTCTCCTGGGTGGAAACGCTGCAATGGAGGGAGGGAGGGGTTGCCTCTCTCCGCCCCCAGCCTCTTCCAGCTGCTCTCCACCCTGAGGATTTCTGTCTTTGATACAAGGGAAGAGCCCCTTCCCTGGCCAAAAGGGGCGGGTGTCAACCAGCGAAACAAACAACGCTCAGGCGTGGGTCCCCTTCGGGCACTTCGCTGGACTTGGAATCTACCCAGAAGTAAGCCGGAACCAGCACCGGGCTGGTTGACGGGTCGGGGGCTCACAGACTCAAAGCGCCTCCAGGGCAGGCCCAGCCCCTTCCTTCTGCTTGATAACCTCTTGGAAAGCTCCCAGCTGCCACAAAAGAGCGGCCACAGAAAACCCATTAGCTGACTTCTGCCTTGGGTCTTCTGTTTTGTATCCAGACTAGACCCAAAAAACAAATGCAGCTTTGGACCACGTACCATCTGTAAATTTTCCTGAGTGCCAACATGCACCAGGCCCCGTAACAGCTGCTAAGGACACAGAGATGGCTCTGCTCGGTGGCATCGTCCTCAATTTCTAATGAGGACACAGGTACTCAAGGAGGGGTACCAGCTTGGCCAAGGTCACCTAGCCAGGAAAAGGCAGTGCTAGACATGAGTCCAGGCTTCCAGCTCCTAGAGGCTCTATGCTCTCCTCCACCCCCGTGTCCCTGAGCGAGGGAAGTCCAGAGGGCACCACCAGGCAGTGCAGACTCCTGAAAAATATTAGGCAAGTTGACACACATCCTGGGAAGGCCAGGCCAGGAGATGCACTGGCGTTTCCTGAGGGTGAAGGGATCACTGTCAAGGTGAGGACACCTTGAGGATGCACCTCACCCCTGTCAGTCGGCTAAAGCGCAAGAGAGCTGCTGATGGGCCACTCCAACACCTGTGAGACGAATCTTCCACCTGGCTGTGGGGAGCTGCTAGGAGGGACACACAGGCTGGCTCCCTGAGGGCCCATCAATCCCCACCCTTCCCAGCTGAGAGCTGGGCCCCCCAGGAGCACAGCCTCCACTTGCTGCAGGGGCCTGTTATGAACTGGATGCTTGTGTCCCCCCCAAATTTACATGTTCATGCCCTAGGCCCCCAGTGTGATGGTATTTGGAGGTAGGACCTTGGGGAGATAATTCAGTTTAGATGAGGTCATGAGGGCACGACCTCCATGATGGGATTAGTGTCCTTAGAAGAAGAGGAAGAGACCTGAGTGTGCTCACTCTCCCTGTCTCTCTGTCTCTGTCTTTCTCTCCATCACGTGAGGACACGTGCAAAAGTAGCTGTTTTCAAGCCAGGAAGAGGTCTCCCACCAAGAATCTGGGATTTCCAGCCTCCAGAACTGTGAGAAATAAATGTCGGTTGTTTAAGCCCCAGTCGGCAGCATTTTGTTACAGCAGCCAGAGCTGACTAATACCCAGTCGCATACAAAAGCATCTGATGGGCTCACCATTCAGATTCACAAGATCCCTGAGCCCTTTGGCAGCCCTCCCCCAACACCCTCCCGCCAGTTACAGAGTCACGTCTGGATTGAAAAGTGATGTGCAAAGACTAGGGCCACAGAAACCTGTCAGTAGCCGCGCTCAACCTTCTCGAGAAATCACAAGTGCAAGGGTGTCTCTGCCACTGGAACCTGTGGTGGAGTGAGTCCTGACAAGGGCAGAGGCCAAGGGTCTGTTCTCAACAGGAAGCGGCCCTGGGCTTGAAGCTGCTCAGGCGAGACCCTCAGATAAGCAGTGGGTGGGGGAGCGCTGACTGCTGAGGAGATGGGGGAGATGCGGGCAGCCCTGCGCCACCAGGCCTCCCCAAGTCTGACGAGCAAGGTGGGAAGAAGCAGCATCTCATTTGCACCTGAGGTCACAGAGGCCAAACTGACCGGCCGGCCAGTAAGGAGCCGGGCTGGGACCTGAACCTGGATCTGCCTGCCCACTTGGAGCTCAGGGCCCATCCACTAACCAGCAGCCAACCCAGAACACACGTCCACTTGGGCTTCTGGACGCTGACCGAGAAGTTGGACAGAGAAGCCCCAGGTCTGGAAAACCTCTTCTGTCTCAGGAGCCTGTTTTTCGTCTGGGGGGTGTGGGGGTGCTGAGCGGGAAGTGATGTGTCCTGACGCCAAGGAGCCCTGGGCCGGGCACTTACCCCTTCCATGGGTGCCACGAGCAGGTCGTACAGAGCGCGGAGCGGCGGCCTGGCGAACGAGCTCTGCCTCCTGGGAAGAGAGGAGGTCCCGTCCTTGACGGGCGACGTGGCGTTGCCGACCAGGCTGGTCATGCTCTGGCAGCTCCTGGGGAGAGAAGGACAGGGGTGACGTCGGGCACAGGCTCCGTTCCTGTTCCTGGAGAAGGGAGCTGGAAGGCCACCCAGCAGGATGCGCGGGCCTCCCTCCCTCTGGCCTCGCACCCTCCCCCTCAGGTACTGTTCACAGCACAGTGAGCACTGACAGACACCACAGGGCGGACCAGCTTCACACAGCAGCTTACATGGCTGTGGAGTTTTTCTGCATAATCAAATGTCCTGAAGTGCTCTTCGAAGGATTTAATTACATCCTTGCATGGAGCGACTGGGCAGGCAGACATGAGGACCATGAGAATCGGGGCAGCCACCAAACTGCTCGGAAGACGGTGCCCCAAGACCACCTAACGTCCAGGGCGTTGGCCCCAACCTGGGCTCAGGTCAGCCTCCGGCCCCCACCGGAGCCCCAGCGCAGCCCGAGGCCCCGCATGGGGGGGTGGTCAGCTCAGGAGCAGCTGCAGGGTTTTGTTTTCCTTTTTAATTTATGTTCCAAAGTTTCCAAGCAAAATTTTATTAGTACAGGTGGTATTTTCAACCCCAAGGACCCCAAGTTTCACACTCCCAACACAGGCCAACAACATCCACTGAGTCACTGATGCATTGAGAAAATGTTTCCTGAGCGCTGGCTACCTGCCAGGCACTGACGCAGGCCCTGGGGACCAACAGAGGACAAACGGCACAGGTGAGCAGAAGACATGGCAGGTTGGGAAACAAACCCATCTCCACTGCAAGGACCAGGCTGCCCCCACAAGTCTTTCTGAACCAGCCCTTCGGCGTGGCTAGCGTGGCCTCGGCACAGCCTCTGGTGATGGTCTCCATGTGACTATCGGATAGTCAGTGGTCTCTCAAGCTTGATCCAGACACTGTGCACAGTTCTGGAGTTTCTGCTATGCACTCAAGGATCTTAAGGCAGAGACCAGGTCTCACACCAGACACATGGCCAAGTAAGTACTCTGGGCAGTGGCAGCTCTGTGGCTGTTACCTAAGGAAAAGCAGAACGCGGCTTTCCCTCCTGGGCCAGGCCAGGATCCATGACCATCTAGAGAAATGATCTGAAAGATGCGTTTGCGTTTTTGAGGCATGGCTTCTGTCCCTGGCCTTCCCCCGCCCTTTGCGGTGTTCTCAGCAATGTCCCACTTCTAAATCCTAGGGTCGTGCCAAGCCAGGCTGTGAGCACCCTCAGCCCCTGCCCTGCTCCTGCAAGAAAAGAAAGAGGAGGGGGCCCGGAGGGCCTGCGAGCCCGCTCATGGCCGCTCCTACATCACCCTCACTCAGAAAGCATGTAATTACAAGCGACTGGGGCTGCGGCATGTCTTTGCCATCAGAGCCAGTGAAGCACAGATAACCCTGCAGTGACACTCAGAGGCTCACTTAATTCCCTGGAATACACGGCAAAGAGCATTGCTCCCCTGAAGGAGAGAGCACCAAACGGCCCTCCAGAGATGTGCTGGAGTGACGCGCAGTGTCTGTCATGGCACCGCGTGCTCCTACACACGGCCTGTGTGTGCTTGCAGCCTGGGGAGCCCGGGCTGCCACCAGAACAGCACGGGGGGGCATGGCAGGACTGCAGCACCCTGCCCCACACACCCCTCACTTCACTCCTCAGACATGTGTCTCCTGGACTGTGGGCTTGTTACCCCACTTGAGGCACCTGAGTCTGATTAATCTGGCCACAGACATCCAGGGAGTGCCATGTTCCCAGACAACGGTGTGGCCACAAGTCCTAACAGTGACCGATGGGGCGCTCCACAAACCCCAAGGCCCTAAACGAAATAGCTCCTACTGGAGACAGAGACCCAGCTCCACATCCCGAGCTCCCCTGGTAGTACAAGGAGACCAGCATGACCAAGCTGCACAGGGAAGGCAGGAGGGGGTGGGGAGCTGTGTGATGGACAGACCTGTGGGCACGGGTCCCAGCCTGGGGCAAGTCTCTCGCCCTCTGGGCCTTACTTTTTGCATCTGCAAAAAGGGAAAACGCTGCAGAGAGTGTCAGATAGGGGAGAATGGCTGCAAAGCATCCAGAACTTGAAAGGTGTTGGGAGTCTCAGCTGATGGGACGATGAGTGAGAAGCCCTGGGCAGGAGGGTGGGAGTGGGCTGGGGTGCCTTTTTATTGAACCCACGAAGTGCCAGAGGCATCTAAAGGGACCCAACAATGCTAACCCACTCCACACGCATCACTACCCCGCACGGGGGTCCACAGAGGGGCTGACCCATGGGTCCCGGCACTGGGCTGTATGTAGGGAAGGGAAGAGCGCCAGCAGAGGTCCGGGGCATAAGACCCTGACTAGCTGCTGGTCAGGCAGAGCCGAGGGAGGGCTTTCTGGGAGAGGACCATTTGCTGTGGGCACAGGGGACGATCTGGAGTTAGACTGCCTGTGGACAAGGAGGGGGAAGGCTGTTCCAAGCCCAGGGAACAGCGCAGAGGGAGGCACCAGTGTTGGGAATGGAGCACTGGGGTGCTTGGGGCAGAGTGTTGGGGGCAAATGTATGGAGGGTGGGGCTGCGGGCTGGAGAGCTGGGGAGGTGAGGCGGCAGGGCGGCTGGCCCACCCCCTTCAGCACCAGGCCTGCCTGAACAGGAAGCTCCTCCCCCAGGCCGATTCCTTGCAGGGCCAATCAGAGGAAGGCCTCCTGCTGGTCTCCACGGCTGGGACCAGGCTGGGACTCAGTGCCCTCACCCCCGGCCAGTTCAGGTGGGAAGCCAGTCGATGTCCTTGGTCAGGGCTGGTAAACACACGGCTGGTCGCTGCACGTGTTGCTTGGTGGAAGTTTCCAGGGACACTCTCTCTGGGCATCTGTACGCTTCCGGGGGCTGGGGGGTGGGCTGGGTCTCAGGCTAGGACCCACCAGGGTCACAGTAGCAAGCAGTGGTTTCCTCACCTCCACAGAGCTGCCTTGGACAGACTGCAATCAACAAGCTCCCTGTGTGTGTTGCTTCTGCTTTTGCTACAACATTCACAGTGACCTACAGCGGCTCTCATAGGGGTGCGCCTGCCCGGAGATCTGCACAAAGGTGTGCCATACTTCAGAGGAGCCGAGCGGTTAAGCTCCTTCCCTGAGCCGGGGGGACGTTCCCGGACAACACAGCTGCCGCCGTCTGACTCTGCCAAGGCATGTCACTTCCGTGCTCCCCACTTTTCCTTGCTTGTAAAACGAAAGGGGTACACTAAATGCCTTGCAGGTCTCTTCTAGTTCTAAAAAATTAAAAATCTACTCACTCTAGGAAGCCATCAAAACTGCGATGGCTCTTTTAACTGCTCTGCTGGCCACAGCACTAGAGCCCTCCCTGAGCTTGCCCGTGTCGGCGGCAGGGCGTGAGCACAGCCCTCCGGCGCTGCGATCTGTCTGGAAAGTCGGCGTCGCCAATGCACGTCCCCGTGGTCGGGATTCAGAGTCACAGCCAAGCGGCCACGGCCCCCTGGGCTCTGAACCCCGGGCCCGAGTGGTTGACAGGTGTGAGCGGATGTGTGGGATGGTCCGCTCCCTGCTGTCCTCCTTCCTGGCATTGTCGCCATGGGCCAGTGCATCCGTCACACTGCAGAAGCACGGCCACGGGGTGGGGCCTCGGCGATGGCACTGCTCTGACTTCTGCGGACCCTTTCAGCCTGGCTGACTTCTCTCTGCCTGGGCAATCTGGACGCAGATGAGAGGATGGTGCTTTGACAGGGTGGAAACGTTTCCCTGTGGCAAGAGGGTGAGCCGCAGGAGGGGCAGCGCCCCTACTCAGGCTCCTGCCAAGCCTGCCACACCCACATATCGCTCTCAGGACCCTAGGAGGTGGGGAGGTTCCTCTTCTACAGATCAGAGAGGCCAAGAGCCTGGACGAGGTTGCTGGCCAGGGCAGGGTCAAGCCTCCCACCTGCCGGGGAGGGAGGGGTTTTATTGTGTCCTTCCAGCATTCAGGACACACTGAGCAACCTGCACTTGCCTCCGATCCCTGCCCTCCCTGCTGCTGGGTCCACAAAGGTGACGTTGACAGCGGGCGGCCTCTCCCAGATTTCGTGGGAGCAGGAAGGAGGGCCGGGCTCCCGGGACTCCCAGCTGCTCCGCCACGCGGCTCCAGCAGGAGTCGCTGGCTCGCTTTCCTTGAGGCCTCCATTTATTGCCAGGGATCCCATCGGGCTAATTGACAGTCCAGCTCTCAGCAGAGAGGATTTTCTCACACCACATCGTGGTCTTCACCAGCTCATTCCTCAGATGATGTTTATTAATCTACTTCTGGAGAAATATTCGTTTTCTCTGCGGCTCGGCCATCTGTGTGGTAATGGGAAACGGAGGGACTAAGCACGCATCCAGGGAGACCGGAGGCAGGCAGGCAAGGGGGGAGCCGCCTGGTCTCTGCACCAGCAGGACGCAGAGCTACGAGGTGATATGTGGAGCGCTCCCGGGCAGGGCAGAGGCATCGGGGTAGTTTATGTCTCCGGAATGATGACAAAAGCCAGGTGGTCTGGGTAGCACTTTCGGCTCATGAATCTCCCTGCAGGGATGAAGAGATCTATTCCCCAGGCAGGGGGATTTATAACTGCCTGGGCCTGCAGAAGGCCCTGTGCGCTGGGACTCGCTCAGGCTCAAACGCTGATGCGCCCCACGCCGAGGCCCCTGTCTGGGGCAGGCGTGTGCCTACCGGGCGTCCGGGGAGGCCGTGGGACACCTGGGGGATGTGCGCTTGGAAGTCTCAGCCCGAACTGCCGCACTCAGCACAAGCTGGTTGCCCTGTCTGCTGAGGAGGGGAGTGAGGTCACGTGCAGAGTCAGTGTATCGGGGGGGACCCACCCCAACACGCACACTGGTTTCTCAGCTTTCACAGTCAAAGATGGAGAGCGAGGAGAGCAGCGGACATGGGGGAGCAGGGGCTCAGCCCCCCTCAGGTGAGACTAAGGGAGGGGCCCCACCCAGGCTGAAGACCCCAGGGATGGTGGCAGCCAGCCTGGCCCAGAGATCCCGCCCGTCCCGCCTGTCTCTTGGCGCAGAGGGAGGAGCCCAAACCTAAGCTTGGTGCAGCCCAGAGATTCGCAAGGACTTCCCAGGGCTCCGCACACACTTCCACCCAGAGGCAGGACTGGGAACAGGCCTCCCTTGTCTGAGGAGGGGCAGGGACCAGGCAGAATACAGGGGAGCAGAGAGGAAAGGGGCGTTTCATGAAAGCATGACAGGCGAGCTGACCGAGGAGCCCGCTTTGCTCTTCCAGGTGCTGCGAAGCGGGGATGCCTGCCTCGCAGGCTTCCCTCCTGCGCCTTGGAGGGTCTTCTCCTTTCCCACCTTTCCCGTGTCCTCCCCTCTGTGCTCAATTCCCTGCCAGGCACTGGGGTCCTTCCCATCTGACAGGGCTGCAGAGTGAGCTGAGCCAGGAGCACTCACCGGGGCACGTCTGGCATCTTTAGGGCAACTGGAGGGAGAGGACAGGAGAGAACCATGGGACAGGGGGCCTCTTCTGGGGTGGGCCAGGCCAGGCTGACCCGTGGCCATCACTGGAATTCTCCCACCAGGCAGGTCTCACCCGCACCCCCCATACCTCCACTGTCACAGCTCAGTAAACAGAGACTCTAGGTTAAGCATCTCACCTAAGACCCAGGTCATGGGCAGGGCCCTGCTGGCAATGCAGTCAGCAGCAGGGGGCTGGGGAGTCCAAGGCCCAGTGCTGCCACAGCCTCAGGCCCTGAACCCTCGTCTGGAGTGCCCCGTCACCCAGATGGCAGACGCTGCACTGAGCGCTTTACTCCAGGCCGTCTGCGCGCGGGGCGCACCCAGGTCAGGCTGCGCAGGGCCAGGAGAAAGAGGAGGCCTCCCGCCACAGCGCTGAGCTCGTTCTAAGTGCGGCCGCTTTGCCCAGGCACCTGGCTCCTCACCTTCTCTGAGGCCTTTATCACATGTTTTCACTTTCTAGTGGCCAGTTCAGGAGGCTTCCTCTCTGTGCTCACAGCAGCAGGGTCCCGGGCCTGGGGGGGATCCTGCCTCCACTCCTCGAGAGCCCCCCACCTTTCTCAGGGGGGCCTCCTGCCTCACAGCCAAGGAGCTGGGAGCGGCCCTGGCAGACAGAGCCGAGCTCCTGTTCCATGGGCACCTGCTGCCTGTGAAACCATTGGGTTCCTTCCTCCCCACCCCCAGCCCTGACCTGGATGCTCCAAAATCCCCTCCGGGGCTCTGAACTGCATCTTCTGAGGGCACAGGGGCTGGCCGGCCTGAGATTTGAACAAGTACCTGGGTTTTAAGGTACCAGTGGAAAGATTAATTGGCAAGTCCATTATATTCAAGCAGCCAGAGATGCCTCGATTCAATTAAAAAAAAGGACTCTGATAGCATTCAGTGACTCTGCCATGAACATCCTCACATGAAGGGCTGTCTCCTCGGGGAGATGAAGGCTGTTAAGTACTGCATTTTAAGTACTTATTCAATAAGCTGTCGGTGCTTTCTGCTTGCTCACCTACCTAATCACCAAGCACCTGGTTCACTGCTCTGGTCCCTCCTTGGGAGGTGGGCTCAGGCAGAGACCCCTGCTCTTCCAGTGATGCCAACTCCTCTCAAGCCCAGGGATGAATCTGGGCTGCACGAGGCTTCTCTTGTCTTGCTCTTGGGCTCTCCTGGGAATGGTGGTCAAGGGCTGTGACACACGTACCACCAAGGGGCCTGGGACTGCCCTCCTGCAGAAACCACAGCCGCTGCCCACTCTGCTCTTTGCTGCAATGTGCATGAGGCTCCATGGCCAAGCCTGGGGATGGTTGCCTTGGAAGAGCCTGATGCCCAGGCCAGCCTTGCACAGGCTTTGCCTGCTGACCCCATTCAGGGTCCAAGCTGGGCAGTCATGGGGGGAGGGGCTTATTATGTGCTCAGGGATGGAGAGAAGAGGACCCTGTGTGTGGTGGCCTGCCCAGCTGATGCTAACACAGAAACTCCATTTCCAAAGGGCCTTGCACCCATGGGTGATTTGTGGGTCCAAGCATGTCCCCCCACAAACCTGTGGAGTCTCACTCACTCGTTTATCAAGAACCCCAGAGCTGTATTAGTCAGTGTTGTCCAAAGACAGAACGCACCGCCTCGGGAGGTGGTGAGCTCCCTCTCACTGGAGGAGTGCAAGCAAAGGCTGGGTGATCGCCTGGCAGGAGCATTAGATGGGTGGGGATCTGGGAGCTAGAGCACTGTCTTGGGACATGGCCAGACACAGATCCTAATGCTCGCTCTGTCGCTGAGCCCATGTGACTTGCCCATTGGGAAGGCACGCCTCTGTGCCACACTAGGCGTGGGCACCCAGACCACACCATGGCGGCCCCTCTCTTTGGTCCCACAGGATGGTGGTGCCTCCTTCTCTTCCTGCAGGACCCCCAGTCTTGGTCACTGACTCTCTTGGAGGACCCCGACCAGGCCAAGGAGGCTCACTTGCCGATTCGCCCACCTGGTCTTCTTTTGGGGGTGTGTGTGGCTGGGGTGCTAGCTGGAAGCTGCAAAGCTGAGGGAGGGCTCTGGCCCCCTCTCTAGAATGGGGAGCCCTGACACTTCGTTGCCCTCCGCTTTGGCTGTAGCCACTGATGTCTGGGCAACAGGAAAGCCCCTGTCTGCACCATATCACACATACTGCCATAAAGTGAAAAAGTAAAGACCTAGCACGCATGTTGCACCAGTGGTAGCAACAGAAGTCAGAACATTTCTCTGGGATTCTGGTCCTAATTGATCCTGGCTGGGCGCACCTGCAATGCCAAGGCACAGCCCTAGGACCCAGAATCCAGGTGCAGCTGAAAGCCTGTCCTGCTCCTCTTCCTCTTTTCTGCAGCAAATGTGATCTGCTGACTGCCCCCAGGTTCAGACACACACACACACACACACACACGCACGCACGCACGCACGCACGCACTGGCCTTCCAGCCCTCAGCATAACTTCCCAAGCATTCTGCAGGATGAGGGCTAGAGCCCTCTCTGGGGGCTGCTGCTTTGCCCAGTGGGGGCCCCCAGGGTCAGGTGCTAAACGAGAGAAGACTGCTCATTTCCTCACTAGCAGTGCCTGCCCTGGGCTCGACATGCAACTGTGTTTTCTGCCAAAGTGCACAGGCAAGAAGAAAAATAGTGGCTGTGGAGACCTCAAGAACAAAGACCAAGCTAGCTGTGCAGTGTGGGGAGAGAAAGAGAGAGGAAGAGGGGGAGAAAGAGAATTCTAAGGCCAAGTCTCACTTGACTTGCCTCTGCTGCAGCAGCCTCATTGCCAAACCAGTCCAGCAAACTGCCTGGAACAAAAGAGCCAAGCAGCCCATGAATCACGGGGCTGGAGGGCCCTGCAGAGGGGAGCTGGTGCTGCTACGCACACGGCTGCTTCCACTTCACTCTGTGGGCTCCAGGGACAAGCGCTCTGCCGTCCCAGCCAGTGACAAACCAGCCCACCTCCTGGTCACGAAGGGGCAGCAAGAAAGGCCTGCCTGGGACCCCATGCAGGGCAGGGAAGCACACAGGCCGGCAGGGCAGCTGGGAGGTGGGACCTGAAACACAGCTTTGCACCTGCTGCGGGGGCAGGTCTCCACCCACCCAGCCTGTGCGTGCCCCTTAGCTGCAAGACTCGAGGATGGGCTGGAAGTTTGCAAGGGCCCACACCATCCTAACTGACAAGGTACCCTGGCCTATGTGGGTCACTTGGAAGGATGGAGGCCAGAGACCTCTCTTGCTGGGAAGAGAAGGGAAACAGCAGAGAGCACACAGCATGGCAACTGTCCTAGGCCTTTGGCTCCCTGCACTGAAGCTGAAAGAATGCAGCCTGTTTCCCCTCATCTGATCTGCCCTCAGAAGTCTCTAGAAGGTCAGGATGGGAAAGGTGTGCAGAGACCACTTCTAACCCCTTTGTTTTCCTGAGGGCAGGCCTGAGGCTTCGAGCAGGTCAGGCCCTGATGAGGGAGCTGGGCACAGAGCAGCCAGGCAGCGAGGCCCAGGCTCCCGTGCTGCAGGCCTTGCTGCCCCCTCCCAGCCTCAGGGCTGGCCCAGTCCTCAGCCTGGCCCTGGGCACAGACCGCATTGTTTAAATGAACCAATGAACTAATCCATGGTATTGTGCTCACTGGACCTACCCCAGAGCTGCTCAGAAAGACAACAAACATTTTCCCAAAGCAAGCAACTCCATGATCCAAAATTCACACCACCTGCCATCCAGGGGTGATAAGCTAGGATCCCGGGTACACCTGGTTTGACCCCTTTCTTGCCTTAGCACCCGAGGCCCTGGAGGAGGGGCTCCTGGCCGCAGGCACGCCTGTGATCAGGCTGGCCATGGATGCCTGACGGCCTGCCGCTGGCTCTCTCTCTCTTGCGAGCAAAGGACATGAGGTGGGACAGGAAAAGAAAGGGCGGGTGAGGCTGCAACCCACGGTGGTCAACACCTGTTCCACAGGTACATACAAATTTCATCCCTTCTAAAGTTTATCCACCCACATTATCGTAAGAATCCAAGTTTAGCACTGTCCTTCACACCTAAAACAGTAGAAAGTCAGCACGAGTACATGTGCGTTAGGAAGCCTGTCATGTGTTGTTCGTACATTAACTCCTCAATTCCCATGTTAAGGGAACGCTGAAAAGTAGGAAGCTTGTTCCCACTTCAGCAACGAGGAAACAGGCTGACAGCGGTGAAGTCACCTGCCTAGGGTCCCACAGCTGGACGCGGCAAGACCAGACCTGAGCCCCAAGCTCTTCGCGCCCTAGTTCACAACCATGGATCACAGCACCAGGCAGAGTCGAGAATCACCTGCCTCAGAGGCCAAGGAGCAGCGGCAGAGGGCGGAACCAGGCCCGACCCGCCTCCCCGCACCTGGTCCTGTCCCTCCACAAAATTAAAGCCACGAGGGACACCTGCAAAGGGGGCAGGGCCGAAGAGGAAGCTGGGGGTGAACCAGACTGAGGTTCTGGCGTCCTTTCAACCAAGTTGCCACTTCCTACAGCCCCAGCTCCTGGCTCCCGTCCCATTCGGATCGCCCCTGGGAAGTAAACACACGTTTGTCACCGTGACAGCACAATAATGAGAGGAAACCAGGGCCTGGAGTAGGAGCAGGCGGGACACACAATGCCCCCCACACAGGGCAGCCCGGCAGAGGCCACCTCCACCCAGAGCACAGTCACTCCCTCCTGGGTGCCCAGCTCAACCTGCTGCCCTTCAAAGGCAGGGACCTCAGAGAGTCTGGGATGTCTTTCTAGAAAGGTCTCTCCAAATGTGACTCCCAGGTTGTTGCCAGGCAACCAAATGACAGCGGGACAGGTGCCCCTCAACCCCAACCGCCTGCCCCTGTTTATCTGGACGCAGCTTTCACCCCTGGTGAAAAGGCGCAGGGGTGTGCTGGGTGGCAATTTCAACCCTGACCCATCTCGGAGCCGCTGAGGTCTATCTGGTCAAGTAACGGGGAGATGGGGCCTGGGTCTGGACGGGCTCTCCCTCCAGCAATGCTGACATCCACTCTTCCGGGCCTCCCTCAGTCTCAGGCCAGGAAGGTCAACACAGGGGCCTGGCCGTGAGTTACTGGCAAAAGCTGGCAAAGAAGTATGTGAAGCCACTCTGTGTGGCTTCTGCCTGGTGTCTGGGAAATCAGCTCCGAGGTCACGGGAAGAAGCGGCCGACTGTCCCCTGGGCCTCCCGTCCCAGCCAAGGCGGACTGTCACATCAAGCCCGCTACCGCTTCCTCCCCTCACCCGGAGGGGCTGCTGTGACGCCCAGGCCCCGGGGAGCGGGGGCCCGGGAGTACCACGCTCGCTCCTGCAGACTCACATCCCAGCCAGAAGCCCAAGCAGCCAGAAGGAGCATCCCCCGAAAGCACGCTATTCACACTGCCGGGCCGCCCTGCCTGGTACCAGCCCAGGAGGCAGGGCCACACATACCTATTAAAGAGGTTGTTGCGGCGAACCATCCGAAGAAAGCCAGTGGGGTCGGTGACCGAGTTGAGCCTGTTGTTCATCTCCTCAAACTGCTGGTCCATGATGTCTCCGGCTTCACTCTCTGTCTCACTGCTGGCACAGGCCCTGTGGGGAAACGGCAGAGAAAGGGCGCTGAGCACTGCTGCAAGCCTGCTCCGAGGCCCCGTCAGTTCAGCACCCAGCGCGGCCCTGCACGGCACCTCCTGAGTCCCTTCCTGCTCCCCTCAGCCTACGCCCTGCCCACTCGTGTCGCACTCCGCTGGCTGCATCCCCTGTGAACCCGCTGCAGGAAAGGGCTGGGACGGCACCCAGGCTGCACTCCATGCATCCAGCGTGTGCCCGACACAGACCGGGTGCTCAACCATCATTTGTTGTGTCCTGACTGCCAGCCGGGAGCTCCGCCAGTGCAGAGCTTGGGTGAGTGTGCTGAGTGGCAGGAGCCCCAGTCCATTCCAGCCCAGAACCAGTAATTAAGCACCTACCTGTGCCAGGCACCATGCCAGGTGGGGGCACACACAGCCCCCAAAGGCATTCTTCCAGACGAGGAGACAAACATGCACACGAGTGGCTGCAATGCCAGGCAGAGGGGGACTTTGAAATGTAGGCTTGAGAAACGTTGCTGACTGGAGCCCATTTCCAAGCTCAGCATGAGGGTGTTATAATTTTTGAATTAATAAATTCATATTTCCCCCGTGACAGACTGTAAAAGAACATCTCACAATGGATTTTAAATAAATAGAAGTACCCAGAAGTGCCCTGATTCATCAGTATGATTAAAATAACAAAGGGCATATTAAACGTAAAAGCTGTGCCCTGTGGCCCTGCGAGGCCAAGACAGACGTGATGACATGGTCACAAAGGTGTCCGAGGGGGCTCTGGCCTCCGCCGGTCCTCACCGTGTCCCAGTCCACCGAGGCTGAGGCTCAGCGAGGGCAGACCTCTACGTGGAGCCCCGTCTTCCTTCAGCATCCTGATTACATGCAGACTTTGTGGAAATGCTGAGTGATGTCTGGCCCACAGACGACACCCAACCCACGTGGCAACTTTGTTTAAAGTCTCCTGCTGCCTAAGGAGCAGAGGGGAAGAGTGGAGAGTGCCAGGGCACTGGAGGCAGAGGACAGACGCACAGACCAGCCACGTAAGCCACTCACATGCTGGAGAAGTGGGATCTGGAAAGGAACAGACTTCCTGCTGCCCAGAGGGAAAAGGCTTGGCACCTTGAGATTTGGGTTTGGCCCAGGTGAGCATGGCCTGCCAAATGGCTAGGCTGGTGAGCCCGTGGCATCAGGATTACAGGACAGAGAAGGGGAATGACCCCCTCAGCGGGTCGTCACAGAGACAAATGAGACGCAGCGTGTGAAGCTGCTCAGTAAACCTGCAGGCTCTAAGTGAACGTCAACCCTGGTGAGATGTCCATTTTATGTGTCAACTTGACTGGGCCCTGCGGTGCCCAGACATTTGATGAAACATTATCCTAGGTGTGGCTGTGAGGGTGTTTCTGAGAGATTAACATTGGAACCAGTAGACTGAGGAAAGCAAACTGCCCTCCCCATGTGGGTGGGCCCCATTCTATCCACTGAGGGCCTGAACAGAACAAAAAGGAGGAGTAAGAGAGCACTCCCTGCCTGCCTACCTGCCTTTGATCTGGGACATGGGTCTCCTTCCCCTTCAGATGTGGACAGATTGGAACTTACATCACCGGCTCTCCTGCGTGTTCAGCTCGCCCACGACAGATCTGGGACTTCTCAGACCTCATAACGGTGTGAGCCAATTCCTCACAATAAACTTCCATGCATGTGTCTGTGCACGCACGTGCCCTATCTGTTCCTCTGGAGAACCTGGCATCAGGCACCAGATTCCGACTCAGCCGTGCTCCTTGCAGAAGGTCACGCAAACGTCCCATCACTGGGAGAGGATCTCAGGAGCCGGAGCCCCAGAGAAGTGTCAGGACTGGGGCAGTCTTCAAGGGCGGCAGAGAGGTATGATTTCGGAGCCAGCTGCTGTCCTTCGTCCCAGAACCACACCGATGGCTGGTAAAGGCATTAGCCTGCCTTTCTTCCCAGCCACACAATCCGGACATGACCCTTCAAACCCAGCACAGTGCCCAGCATACAGCAGGTACGCAAAGAGGAACTGCTGAACGAATGCCTACACTGGAGAGCATTTTACAACATGCAAAGTATTTTTACACAGATTTAATCCTATCTGTCCAACAAGCCTGTGAGGCAGTTCTCGTCATCTCCACTTTATTTCTGAGCAGACTGAGGTCTGGAAAAGCTGAGGAACTTGGCCAAGGAGCACTAAGTGGTAGAGCCAGACCTGACCTCCCTGCCCCTCCCCCTCTAAGGCTCTAAGTGTGGGGTTTGACTAGGGGAAGGAAGGGATTGAATACAGGAAACTTCCGAGTACCTAAACAAATCACCATGGCTTCCAACCTGTTGGAGAGCAGGAGCAAGGTTTTATTCCTCTTGCCACCCCACGGGCGTCAGTCGACAGGGTGAGCAGCTGAAGGCTTAAAATGCTCCCTTGGGAGCTGAGGGCCCTTCACAGAGACCCTGGTAAATATCACTCAACAAGCTCTTCTGTCCAGGGACACATTTATCATCTGAACGCGACGGCCTGCTTGGAGCTGAGAAATCTGCCTGTCATTCGGTGCTTTGCAAAGGCGAGAAGAATTGGCTGGAACCGGTATCGGCCTCCATTATCTTGCAGCTCCGCTCGTGCTGTCAGCTGCGGACTGAGCCCTCAGAATCTCATACTTAATGGGGTTGTTTCCTATTTCCTGACCCTTCAGAGTATTAACACTGAAGGGAAAAACAAACAGGCGATGTCAGAGATAAGGGAATCTCCCATTTACAAAACAAGACTCATCTATACAGCAGGGATCCCGAGTGTCTTGCCATCAACGGTCGCCATATCACAATCACAGGCCCCTCATTTCTCTGAGAGACTTTCTAGAGATGGCACATCTAGTGCCATCTTTCTAGAGATGGCACAGCTAGTCTGATGCCATTCACTTTGATCCAGCAAGGATTACTGAGCGGGACCTACGTGCAAGAACCACAAAGGCCAAACAAGAGAGTCTCACTACGCCTGCCTTCAAGGCACATACCAACCTGTATGACTAGTGACTACTGGCTAAGGTGGGTTAAGAAGGAGGCAGGAGGGTATCAGCCTATAGCCAAGAGAGGGAGGGCAAAGAGCTTTCCTGGAATTAGCTGCATCTGAGCGGCATCTGAAGGATACAACTTTGACAGGTAGAGGCTGGGATGGTGGCTGGGAGTGGAGGGATGGAACAGTATGAGGAGGTGTGGAGATAAGACAGTGTGGGGACTCTCTGGGGCCCAGGGAATAGCCCAGGTGAGCTGGAGGAGAGGGAAAGAGTGGCAGAGAGGAAGGAGAGAGTGGTGGAAGGCCTTGAACTTGGAAGGCAGTAGAGAGCTGTCAGTCCAGGCCTCTAAGCAGGGCGTAGTGGGCTCAGGGCTGCTGTCTGAGAGACAGTCAACTGGCCCAGACTGGCGAATGCCAATTACACGGGAAGGAGAAAGTCAGGTGGCTATTACCAGCACCTACTCAGAAGCAGCCCTGAAGGCCGGGGGTCGAGCCCAGTGGGGGCTGTTTGCCCCTCACACCTACTAGAAACCCCATTCTCAGGAGTTACTATTGTGTTAATACATTAATGTACCCTGGGTCTCAACACGCCAGGTGAGGCAAGCTTTCCACAAGCCCTCGGGCTCTGAGATCTGGGTAGTGGCTCCCTCCTCTGCCCCGAGCTCCCATCCCCTGTCTCCCTACAAATGGACAAGGCTGGCTGTAAACCCACCGTCCTGGTTCCTCCTCATTCTTTGCTCTCTATTATCACCAACAGTGGTTCTGCTTGTCCTGTGGTTGGGCCGGCTATCTCATTAGTCTGGACCTGTGAACTAGGGTGGCAAGGCTGAGAGTGAGGAAGTGAGAACTAACAGGAGAAACATTACCAAACAGAGAACTTATCTTCCTGAAACTCATTGAAGGGAAAGGGTAAAAGACAACTAGCAGTTAATTCATGGCAGACAGAGAAACTGAAAGTGGAAGCTAGTCTTAGTGGAAGAGGAAGGGGTTCAGTTTGGACCTGCTGAAAGTGCAGACAGGACACTGAGTTGGTGATGCCAAGTATGTAGATACTGATTCAATTATTTAGATGGTCTTCCTTCCAGAAGGGCTGGAGACTATTAGAAATCCAAGTCTGGTGCTGAAGAGAGAGGTTGGGACCAACTGTTTGATATCCCATTCATTTATTCACTTAATAAATGTTATTAAGAATTTGTTATAAATATCCTGCTATACCACGTTCTGGTTCTAGGTAAAATGGAGTAAAAACACATTCCACCCCACCTTTCCGACTGAATACACCTATAAATTCTTGATGGGCTGCACAGAACAGGATATCTGAGGAATGTGAAAAGTAAACAATAACAGGCAAATGAGGGAGGAAGCCCAGAATTCAAAGTGCCACCAAATCAGTACTGAGCTTCCCACTCTTTGTCCCTGTGAAATCCATCAGACAGGTCTCTCTGAAACCCCCAGATGTAGAAGCAGGAATCAGTGTGAACAGAGACCTCCAGGAGACGCCCTCTGTTTCTGGCTCAGAGACACTACAGAAAATCTCCCATTTTTCTTATTCTTTCATTTCTGTTCTCATGTTCCAGGCCACAAACAAATCCTGTCAGTTGACCTACTCTAAAATAATTGCTAATGGAAGTCATTCAGATAGAAGGGAAGTGACACCAGAAAGAACTAGGAACATCAGGAAAGAAGGGAGAGTAACAGAAATATCAAACATCTGAGTAGATATAATACACTATTCTTCTCCTAACACTGTCTGCTGGAGTTTTATTTATTTATTTTTATTTATATTTTTTTATAAATTTAGCTTTACTTTTTATTTATTTATTTTTGGCTGTGTTGGGTCTTCGTTGCCGTGCATGGGCTCTCTCTAGTTGTGGTGAGCAGGGACTGCTCTTCATTGCGGTGCATGGGCTTTTCATTGCGGTGTTTTCTCTTGTTGCGGAGCATGGGCTCTAGGCGCATGGGCTTCAGTAGTTGTGGCACGCGGGCTTCAGTAGTTGTGGCTTGCAGGCTCTAGAGTGTAGGCTCAGTAGTTGTGGCACACGGACTTAGCTGCTCCGCGGCATGTGGGGTCTTCCCAGACCAGGGATCAAACCTATGTCCCCCGCATTGGCAGGCAGATTCTTAACCACTGCGCCACCAGGGAAATCCCTGGAGCTTTAATGTAGGTAGATGTAGTATGTAAGACAAATACAAGATGGTGAGGGGTGCTGGTAAAGGTTCCCATATGGTGATAAGACTTTTATATTTCTCTTGAATTAATAAAGTATCAATAGTAAGTAAACTGCAGAATATAAAAAGTATATATATATTATAATCTCTAGAACAACTATTTTAAAAGCTACAAAATGAAACATAGTCAAAGACACATGAGATAAATTAAGGGACTTCAAAAAAAAAGTTCAAATAACCCAAAATAAGGCAAGAAAGGGAAAACAGAGGAATGAAAAACAGAGACTCAAACGAAAAACTAATATTAATATGACATACATAAATCCACACATATCAATAATTATATTAAAAGTAAATGGTCTAAATACAGAGACTGACAGAATGGAATTAAAAACATAATCTAATTAAATGCTTTTACAAGAAATTCTCTTCAAATATGATACAGGAAGGTTTAAAGTAAAAGGATACAAAAAGATTTATCATGCAAATAGTATTCAAAACAAAGCTGGAGTGGTTACGTTAATATCAAAGTAGACTTCAAAGCAAAGAAAATTACCAGGGATAAAGAGGGACATTACACAATGATAAAAGGGCCAATTCACCAGGAACATAAAATGGTTCTCAATGTGTATTCACCTATCAGCAGAGCTTCAAAATACATGATATAAAAACTGACAGAACTGAAAAGAGAGGTGGATAAATTGACAGGGATTTTAATACTCCTTTCTTAGTAGTTGACAGAACTGGTAGACAGAAAATCAACAAGATACAGAAGAACTGAACAATACCATCAACCAACTGAATATAATTGAAATTTAGAGAAAACTCTACCCAACAAAAGTACAACACATATTCTTGTCAAATGCATGGAGAATATTCCTTAGAATAGACCATACCTTGGGTCATAAAACAACCTTAACAAATTTTAAATAATGCAAAATATGCCCTCTGCTCACCATGGAATTAGATTTGAAAGCAAAAAAACGAAAGTTAACAGGAAAATCTCCCAACACTTGGAAACTAAACAACACACTTCTAAATAACTGTCAAAGAAGAAGCCTTAAGAGAAACTAGGAAAATATTTTGAACTGAACAAAACTGAAAATACAACATAAATTTGTGGGACATAGATAAAGCCTTAGAGATAAGTAAATAGCATTAAATGCTTATATTAAAAAAGAAAGGGCTGAAATGACAAGAAGGTGGGGGTAGCAATACTCATATCAGACAAAACAGACTTTAAAACAAAAGCCATAAAGAAAGATAAAGAAAGACACTATATAATGACAAAAGGATCAATACAAGAAGGGATATTACACTCATTAACATAAAAGCACCCAATATAGGAGCACCTAAAATACATAAAATGAATACTAACAGACAAAAAGGGAGAAGCTGATGGGAATACAGTAACAGTAGGAGACTTCAACACCCCACTGACATCAATGGACAGATCTTTCAGACAGAAAATCAATAAGGCAACAGAGATCCTAAATGACACAATAGAACAGTTAGACTTAATTAATATTTTCAGGACATTACAACCAAAGGCACAGAATATACATTCTTTTCAAGCGTACATGGAACATTCTCTAGGGTACACCACATACTAGAACACAAAACAAGCCTCAACAAATTTAAGAGGATAGAAATTATTTCAAGCATCTTTTGTGACCACAACGGCATGAAACCAGAGATCAACCACAGAGAGAAAAACAAGAAAAAAACGATTACATGGAGACTAAAAAACATGCTACTAAAAAACCAATGGGTGAAGGATGAAATCAAAGAGGAAATTTAAAAAATGCCTCAAGACAATAAACACACAACCATACAAAATCTATGGGATGCAGCAAAAATGTCCTAGAGGGACGTCCATAGGGATACAGGCCTTCCTCAAAAAAAGATAAAAATCTCAAATAACCTAACCTACCACCTAAAAGAATTAAAAAAAGAAGAAACAAAACCTAACGTCAGCAGAAGGAAAGAAATAATAAAGAGAGGAAATAAATAAAATAGAGATTAAAATAACAATAGAAAAATCAATAAAACCAAGATCTGGTTTTTTGAAAGGATAGACAAAATTGACAAACCTCTGGCCAGGCTCACCAAGAAGAAAAGAGAGAGGACCCAAATAAACAAAATAAGAAATGAAAAAGGATAAATAACCAATACCACAGAAATACAAAGAAGCATAAAAACAATTATATGAACAATTATATGCCAACAATTTGGACAATCTATAAGAAATGGACAAGTTTCTAGAAACATACAGCCCACCAAAAGTGAATCAAGAAGAAATAGATACTTTGAACTGACCAATCACTAGAAGTGAAATAGAATCTGTAAAAAAAAAAAAAAAAAACTTCCCTGCAAACAAAAGTTCAGGACCAGATGGCTTCACTGGGGAATTCTGCCAAACATACAAAGAACTTATACCAATCCTTCACAAACTCTTCCAAACGACTGAAGAGGAGGGAACATGCCCAAAGTCATTCTATGAAGCCAACAATCACCCTGATACCAAAAACCAGACAAAGACACTACCAAAAAAGAAAGTTATAGGCCAGTATCTTTGATGTATAGATGCAAAAATCCACAATAAAATATTAGCAAACCAAATCCAACAACACACAAAAAGGATCATAACCATGATCAAGGTGGATTCATTCCAAGGTCACAAGGAAGGTTCAACATATGCAAATGAATGTGATACACCACAATAGCAAAAGACAAAAACCACATGATTATCTCAATAGATGCAGAAAAAGCATTTTATAAAATGCTTCATCCATTCATGATAAAAACTCTCACCAAAGTGGGTATAGAGGGAGCTTATCTCAATATAATAAAAGCTATTTATGACAAACCCAGAGCCAACATAACACTCAATGGTGAAAAGCTGAAAGTCTTCCCACTAAAATCTGGAACAAGACAAGGATGCCCACTATCGCCACTTCTATTCAACATAGTATTTTGGAAGTCCTAGCTACAGCAATCAGACAAGAAAAAGAAATAAAAGGCATCCAAATTGGAAGGGAAGAGGTAAAATTGTCATTATATGCAGATGACATGATACTCTAGATAGAAAACCCTAAAGACTCCACACAAAAACTATTAAAACTGATAAATGAATTCAGCAAGGTAGAAGGATACCAGATTAACATACAGAAATCTATTGCATTTCTCTACACTAACAATGAAATATCAGAAATAGAAAGTCAAAAAAAAATCCCTTTTAAAATCCCGTTAAAAAAATACCTGGGAGGGCTTCCCTGGTGGCGCAATGGTTGAGAGTCCGCCTGCCGATGCAAGGGACACGGGTTCGTGCCCTGGTCCGGGAAGATCCCACATGCCACGGAGCGGCTGGGCCCGTGAGCCATGGCTGCTGAGCCTGCGCATCTGGAGCCTGTGCTCCACAACGGGAGAGGCCACAACAGTGAGAGGCCTGCGTACCGCAAAAAAAAAAAAAAAAAAAACCTGGGAATAAACCTGACCAAGGAGGTAAAAGATTTATAATTTATATGCTGAGAACTATAAAACATTGATAAAGGAAACTGAAGATGATTCAAAGAAATGCAAAGACATCCCACAATCTTGAAGTGGAAGAATTAATATTGTTAAAATGGCCATACTACCCAAAGCAATTTAAGATTTAATGTGATCCCTATCAAATTATCCCATGGAATTTTTCACAGAACTAGAACAAACAATCCTAAAATTTATATGGAACAACTAAAGACCCAGAATTGCCAAAGCAATTCTGAGGAAAAAGAACAAAGCTGGAGGCATAACCCTCCCAGACTTCAGACAATACTACTACAAAGCTACAGTAATCAAAACAGTGTGGTATTGGCACAAAAACAGACATATAGATCAACGGAAGAGAATAGACCACACATGGTCAGTTGATCTTCAACAAAGAAGGTAAACATATACAATGGAGAAAAGATAGTTTCTTTAGCAAGTGGTGTTGGGAAAGCTGGACAGCTGCATGTAAATCAATGAAGTTAGAACTCTCCCTCACACCATACACAAAAATAAACTCAAAATGGCTTAAAGACTTAAAGACATGACATCATAAAACTCCTAGAAGAGAACATAAGCAAAACCTTCTCTGACATAAATTGTAGTAATGTTTTCTTAGGTCAGTCTCCCAAGGCAAAAGAAATAAAAATAAACAAATGGGACCTAATAAAACTTATAAGCTTTTGCACAGAAAAGGAAACCACAAACAAAAGGAAAAGACAACCTACAAACTGGGAGAAAATATTTGCAAACGATGTGACCAACAAGGGCTTAATTTCCAAAATATATAAACAGCTCATACAGCTCAATATCAAAACAAAAAAACAACCAATCAAAAAATGAGCAGAAGACCTAAACAGACATTTCTCCAAAGAAGACATACAGATGGCCAAGAGGCACAAGAAAAGACACTCAACATCACTGATTATTAGAGAAATGCAAACCACAACTACAATGAGGAATCACCTTACACTGGTCAGCACAACCTTCATCAAAAAGTCTACAAAGAGGGCTTCCCTGGTGGCACATTGGTTGAGAGTGTGCCTGACGATGCAGGGGACATGGGTTCGTGCCCCGGTCCGGGAGGATCCCACATGCCGCGGAGCGGCTGGGCCTGTGGGACATGGCCGCTGAGCCTGCACGTCCGGAGCCTGTGCTCCACAACGGGAGACGCCACAACAGTGAGAGGCCCACGTACGGCAAAAAAAAAAAAAAAAGTCTACAAAGAATAAATTCTGGGGCTTCCCTCGTGGTGCAGTGGTTAAGAATCCCCCTGCCAATGCAGGGGACACGGGTTTGAGCCCTGGTCCGGGAAGATCCCACATGCCGCAGAGCAACTAAGCCCGTGCACCACAACTACTGAGCCTGAGCTCTAGAGTCCGAGAGCCACAACTACTGAACCCACATGCCACAACCAATGAAGCCCGTGTGCCTAGAGTCCGTGCTCCGCAACAAGAGAAGCCACTGCAATGAGAGGCCTGTGCACTGCAAGGAAGAGTAGCCCCCGTTCACCACAACTAGAAAAAAGAAAGCCCGCATGCAGCAACAAAGACCCAACGCAGCCAAAAATAAATAAATCAATAAATTAATTTTTAAAAAAAAATCCTGGAAAGGATTTGGAGAAAAGGGAACACTCCTACACTGTTGGTGGGAATGTAAATTGGTGTAGCCACTATGGAGAATGGTATGGAAGTTCCTTAAAAAATTAAAAATAGAGTTACCATATGATCCAACAATCCCACTCCTGGGCATATATCCAGAAAAGACAAAAACTCTAATTCAAAAAGAAACATGCATCTCAATATTCATAGCAGCACTATTTACAATAGCCAAGACATGGAAGTACCTAAATGTCCATTGACAGAGGGATGAATAAAGAAGATGTGGGATGTGTGTGTGTGTGTGTGTGTGTGTGTGTGTGTGTATACATATGTGTATATATATACATACAAACACATATATATACACACACACAAAGGAATATTACTCAGCCATAAATAAGAATGAAATAATGCCATTTGCAGCAACATGGATGGACCTAGACATTATCATACTAAGTGAATTAAGTCAGACAGAGAAAGACAAATATCATATGATATCACTTGTATATGGCATCTAAAAAAATGATATAAATGGACTTATTTACAAAACAGAAACAGTCTCACAGACATAGAAAACAAACTTATGGTTACCAAAGGGGAAAGGGGGAAGAGATAAATTAGGAGATGGGATTAAAAGATACACACTACTGTATATAAAATGAACAGCGAGGACCTACTGTATAGCACAGGAAACTATATTCAATATCTTGTAATAACTATAATGGAAAAGAATCTGCAGAAGGATATACATATAAATGAACCACTTTGCTATACACTTGAAACTAACACAACATTGTAAATCAACAATACTTCAATTTAAAAAAAAGAAAAAAAGGGCTGATATTAATAACTAAGCTTCCACTTTAATAAGCTAGAAAAAATAAAGCAAAATAAACCAAAATAAACAGAGGCAGTAAAATAATAGAGCAGGGATCAACGAAATTGAAAAGATCAATGAAATTAAAACAATTATCTTTTATAAAAAATGATAAAGCAAGAAGTTGGTTCCATGAAAAAAATTTAAAAAATCAATAAAATCTCTATCCAGGCAGACCAAGAAGAGAAAAGGCAAAATTTATCAATACTGGGAATGAAAGAGGAAATGTAACTATTGACCCCACAGAAATTAAAGGGATAAAAAAGGAATACTACAAACAACTCTACACATATGGATTCAACAACTTAGATGAAATGGATCAATTACTCACAAACCACAAACTACTAAAATGCATCCAAAATGAAATAGATAACCTGAATAGTCCTATAACTACTAAAGAATTATATTCATAGTTGAAAACCATCCAAACTAGAAATCTCCAGGTCCAGGTGGTTTCAATGGCAAATTCTACCAAACATTTAAAGAAGAAATAATGCCAATTCTACACAATCTCTTCCAGGAACCTGAAGAAAGAACACTTCCCAACTCATTTTATGAGGCTTATATTACCCTGATACCAAAGGCAGACAAAGATAATATGGGGAAAAAACCCCTGCAGACCAATATTCCACAGATCAAATGCAAACAGACATAACAAACAAAAAGTATTATACACCACAGTCAAAGGGGAGTATGGTTATTCCAGGAATGTAAAGTTTGTTCAATATTTGAAAAATCAATCAATATAATCCACCATATTAACAGACTAAAGAAAAAAATACATGTTTATATCATTTGACGCAGAAAAGCATTTGACAAAATCTAACACCAATTCATAATGAAAACTTACAAACTAAGAATAAAAGAGAACTTCATCAACCTGATACAGAGCAGCTACAACAAGCCTACAGCTGATACCATCCTTTATGATGAAAGACTGAATGCTTACCTTGGGAACAAGGTAAGGATGTCAGCTCACACCATTCATATTCAACACAGTCCTGGCAGTCTTAGCCAGTGCAAAAAGGCAACAGAAGGAAATAAAAGAGTAAACAGATTGGAAAGGAAGAAAATAATCTACTTACAGAAGACATTACTGTCTATGTAGAAAAGACTCTATGCAAAAAGACTCCTAAAACCACTGAGTTTCACAAGGTCGTGGGATACAATATCAACACAAAAAACTCAGCATTTCTATATACTAGCAACAAACAATTACAAAATGAAAATTTTAAATGGTTCCATTTATAATAGCTCCAAAAATAAAATACTTAGGTGTAAATCTAACAAAACATGTATGGTATGTATGCTGAAAACTACAAAATGTGATGAAAGAAATCAAAAAAACATTTAAATAAATGAAGAGACATACCATGTTCATGGATTTTAAGACTCAACATAATAATGACAGCAATTTTTCCCAAATTGATCTATAAGTTTAACGTAATTCCAGTCAAAATATCAAGCCATTTATGTTGCTGTAGAGAAGCTGATTTGAAAATTTATATGAAAAGGCAAATGAACTAGAGCAGGGAAAGCAATTTTGAAGAAGTAGAATAAAGTTGGAGGGATGACACTGCCAGATTTTAAGACTTGCTATAAAGCTACAGTAACAAAGATAGTGTGGTATTGGTAAAAGGATAGAAATATAGATCAATGAAACAGAATAGCGTCCAAAAATAGACCCATCTGAATATGGACAATTAACTTTAGACAAAGGTGCAAAGACAGCTTAGCAGAGGAAGTCCTTTCAATAAATGGTTTGGGAACAACTGGACATCCACATACAAAAAAATGAACCTTCTAAAAATGAACCTCAGACTAAATCTTACACACTATACAAAAACTAAGTCAAAATGAATCACAGATCTAAATATAACAATGTAAAACCATAAAACTCTTAGAAGAAAATATAGGAGAAAATTTTTGTGACCTGGGGTTAGTGACATATTTCTTAGATTCATTTCACCAAAAGCATGATCCAGAAAGAAGAAAATTGATAAAACTGATGTCATAAAAATTAAGAACTTTCGCTCTGTGAAATACACTGTTAAGAGAAGAAAAAGACAAGCTATGGACTGAGAGAAAATATTTGTAAACCACGTATCTGTCAGAGGACTTATATCTAGAATATATAAAATATCTAGAATATATAAAGAACTTTTAAACTCAACAAGAAAACATACAGCTCAATTTGAAAAATGGGCAAAAGACTTGAACAGTCACTTTGCCAAAGAAAATATAAGGATGGCAAACAAGCACATGAAGAAATGTTCAATATTATTTTGCCATTAGAGAAATGCAAATTAAAAGATGTCACTACACATCTATTTGAATGGCTCATATTTTAAAATGCTGACAATATCAGGTGCTCGTGAGACAAATCAACTGGAACCCTCATATACTGCTGGTGGGGATGCAAAATGGTATAGTCATTCTCAAAAATACTTTTCAGTTTCTTATAAAATGAAATACGTATTTACCATATGACCCAGCAATTCCACTCCTGAAGAAATGAATTTATTTACCCTATTTACCCTAAAGAAATGGAAACTTATGTTACATAAAAACCTGTCAATGAATATTTATAGCAGTTCTAGTCATAACTACCCCAAACTAGAACCAACCCAAAGTTCCTTCAGCAAGTGAATGGATAAGCAAACTGTGGTACCTCCATAAAATGGTTGCCAGGGGTTAGGGGTAGAGGGAGGTATAGGATATAACTATAAAAAGACTATAAAAAGACAGAGTTATTTGGGTTATGGAACTTTTCTGTATCCTGATCGTGGTGGTGGTCACACAAATCTATACATGTATTAAAACTCATAGAACTGACACCAGAAGAATAAAATTTACTGTGTGCCAATTATCCATTTATTGCCTCTGTGCTCCAAATTCACCCTGCGTTGCCTGCTCTGAGATAATGGACCACAGCTCTTTAAATATTTTTTCCTCTGCCAGCGGGCAGAGTTCTGAGCATTGTCGGTAGGCAGCTCTGGAGAGACAGGCAGGAGGAAGGGGTTCTGCCCTCCTGCTTCTGCTGTGCTTGTTCGGCGGGCTCCTGCTGGGCAGGTGCCTTCTCCAGTGTCCGGCAGCCTCCAGTGGCCATCAACTTGCCCTGGTGACTACCCCTAGGGCGGTTCTGTAGTGGACTGAGACACCTCCCTGTGAACAGCTTCCCATAGCACCCTAGACAGCATATTTCCAGCAAATTCTGAGGGTGGATTTCCAGCAAGTTCCACTGGTGTGGCACCACAGCAACTTCTCTGCCACTGAGTGAGCCATGGCAGTGCCTCTCCAACAAGGTCCTCAGCCCTTGATGGGGGTGGGTTGGGCTGGGGCCTTCCTCCGCGGCTACTCAATCTCAGGGGTAGTGACTGCTCCTGACACCTGCTATTCCTGTATTCTTTAGAATACTTCTACTATCCAATCCCTTTTCATTCTAATCTCTCTTAGAGTATCTATCTATCCATGTTCAAATTACTGGGTGGTTTCTTGTTCTTACTTTGATCCTGACTGATACATACCATATGTTAATTAAAAAATATATACTAAATCCTGCTATTACTAAATTCTGAGAGGAATTCAGAAAAGCAAGATAAACTTTGGTGCCACTCATTCATCCATCTGGCCATCAGGTCAACCAACCCTCAAAACCATTCACTGTGCAACCAGTGTGTGCCAGGCCCTTAGCTGGGGCTGGGATCACTCCAAATGAAGACAGTCTCTAACCTTGACAAACTAATCTCTGCAACACAAAAAGTAAATTATTACATAGTACCGTGTATGTGTATAGAGATAGATTAAATGAAGTATCAGCAGGGGATGAGAGAGAGAGAGAGAGAGAGAGAGAAAGAGAGAGGGGCCAAATATGAGAATATGAACGGATAAGCAGCCAGTGGTTGTGCAGAGAGAGTCCCTGGAGCACTTGGACACATGGCCTGGTTTTGGTCACCCTTCTGATGGCCATGATCTGAAACAGAAGGAAAGGCAGAGAAGCACCGGCTTTGCAGACAAAACTGGTGGTCACAGTTCAGCAAAGGGGAGACCAGAGGTCTGGAAGGAGAGAAAAGATGTGGGCTGGGTGGTAAGGTGGGAGAAGAGGAGATGGGAGGCTGCACAGCACTGGGAAGTTGGGGCTGCGCTGAACGCCTTTCTCCCTGTTCTGCCCACATTCCAGTCCTGTTGGCCCAGCTCTGGACCCTTGGCCTGCCTACCTGTCCTGCTCCCTGGGCCTGATACTATCTCCCCACCCCTGTGGCTCCCTAGGCCAAAGGATTCTGGCTCAGACTTGCCTCCCTGGCCCTTTCCTGGATGCTCGACAGAGGTAGAGTTCTCTGTTCTTGCTCCAGGCCCCTGACTTAGCATTTGCCCAGCAGCCAGAGTCCTGGCTGGACCTCGCCCCAGCTCCCTGCATGGGGACGGGCGGGAGGTTGAGGTTTAGATCATTTTGGTCATGGAGAACAGTGAGGGCAAAGGTTAAAGTCAGGACAAGCTGTCCTAGGTGCAGGACGGTGGCACGGGTCCTGGTGAGGGGCTGAGAAGGGAGCTGGAGAGTACAGCAGGTGGGCAGTGGCTTCTCCATGGTGCCCACCTGCCCTGCCAGCATCTGCTCCTGGGACCCTGTGAGAAGACCAGCGCCGCCTGCTCTGGGGAATATAAATCATGCTGCCACAGAGCCATGCCAGAGCTGTCCTGTTCTCGGGGACAGGGCTTGGCTAGAGGCTCCAGAGAGGATTTTCATTTGTAAGCACGGCCTCCTGATCTCTCCAAGTACACGCTCTCTGTCATCCCTCTGACAGCTGTGACTGAAGCTCTACACAAGTACACTTTATGTTTCAACAACCCTTTGCTAACTCATTCCTTCTTCGCCCTCCCACCCTGTCTCTAGGCTTCTTTTGCACTGGTAACCAGTTACTTGCCAAAGACCAACCACTTGCAACCCTGAAGCTAGAACAATGGGTGAGAAACCCCATCTTCAGTTTCGGGTGCACAGGTCAGTGAGGCAGCTCCTGTGTCACTAGTCCTATGTCTAATGGAAGCAGCTCAAGGGCAGGAAATGCCCCTTCTTTCAAAACAAAGACCTCTTTATAACTGAAAAAAACTTGAGGAGGCAAGAGTTAGTTCATTTGCTGCCACTGTGTATAATCATTTTGGGCTTCCTGATAACGAGGCCAGGTCTGACTGTGCCAGCACCCTGCGTTACAGGAGTCCAGAGCTAGGTGGCAGAGAATGTCTTGGAGATATGAAAAGATACACAGAAGACAGGTGCCATGGGCATTTACTGGGCTTTGCACAGCCAGTCAGCCAACAGCTGAAAAGACCAGAAGCTGAAAATCCCAGAAGCCACTTAGCAAGAGTCTCAGAAACTAAAGACATGCGACTTTGGGAACTCAAGATTTCTGAGACCTTTGAAATTTTCCCATGTGAATTACTTGCTACTCCCTGTCTGTTTTTTCGTAGTGATTATAAGTGAAACTTAAGATGAAAAGAGCCTGGGGCTTACTTTTAGCAAGGAAAGGAGGAGCTGGAGAAGGAGGGTTCTCCTCCATGGTGTCTCATATAGAAGAACCAAAGAAACAGAGATGCGGATGTGAGGCTTTAAAGCAGGAGAACAGGCTATAAGTTCAGGACGGGAGGAGGTGGTGGTGTAGGAGACAACTTTGGGGCATCTGCCCTGGTCATAACGATTCTACATCTAGAAATTGCCTCCCTGATCCATAGGGCCACAGAGGAGAGTTCCTAGCACCAAGTTTATACCTGATGATGCCCACTGCTGACTGGACCAGAGATGGACACTTGCTCTAAGTGAGCCAATCAGATTCCTTTCCCGAGAATTCATGTGTTGGAATTCAGGGAAAGCTGAGGGTGACTTCCTGTGGCTGTGAACACAGCAGCTGCTTAGGGTGGCCCTTTTCCCACTCTGGGACTAGAAGCAAGGAGCAAACCGGAGGGTCTGCAGCAGGGGGTGCACAAGGAAGTGGTTGAGCAGTGATGGGAACCAGGCTGCCCCGTGCAGCCCAGGGCTCCCCACAGCTTTCCTTTCCTATCCTAAGCTTGCCCTTGGGTTTCACGGGACTCCTCGTCCCCATAACCTTGTTATAAATCCCCCTTTTTGGTTTAAGCAAACTTTTGAGAGGACTGTTGTTGGGGGACAGGAAGAGGAGGATTGAGAGGTGTCCTTGGAGACCTCTGTGGCCTTACTGCAGAAAGCCGGTGCCACAGCTGCCCAAGTTGCCCTGGCATCATTCCACATTGTGGGGTACACAGAAGATAGGCCAGCAAGAGTTCAGTGGGTAGGAAGAGTGTGAGCTGCACACCAGAGAAAGATGTGCCAGAATCACCCGGGAGGGCAGGAGCAAGGTGAAGGCTATTCTCAGAAAACCCTTCCCAGTGAGGCCACTCATATCATGTACCAGACTTCACAACCAGAGGGATTTCGTACAGCAAGAGCAGACTCTGAGGTTAAATCCACTGGTTCAAGTCCACACTACGGTGTCCCCCGCCCCCCCGCCTCCCCCCACCCCACCACAGCATTCACTGTCAGCACTGCCCAGGGGTATTGCTGTTTCTTATCAGAAAGTCAAAGTCACTGTCACCTACTCATCTTGCTGGAAATGCTTATATTAGGATGAAACTAGGTTTAGTTCCTTGCTCCTCTACTTGACTCTAGAAATTACTTTTCTTTGCATCGTCTCAAGATGGTAATCCACAGTATTATCTAACAGTTAGTATTTACAGAACAAACCTTCTGTTGGTCTGAAGACAAATGATTATATTCACCTTCCAGGAATCTACACACACACACACACACACACACACACACACACACACACACACACACAATCAGTAAGTTCTGATATGTGCTATGGTTGTTAAAGTGATATTAAAAGTCCTCTTCCAAAATGCCTTCTTAAAGTGATCATTTGGATTAAAAACAAAAAAGCCTCCTGCCTTTGGGATCCAGAACAGTTCTAACTCAGAAGCACTTTGTGAATACCCTGAGTATATAACAGCCTGGAATTACCTAGTCTGCACTTAAGAGGAGGAACATGGGTTTTTTCCCTAGCTTTTCTTCCTTCAGTAAACACAGTGATCAAACAAATGAGAAGGTTTACCTTCCACTACTAGCTCAATAGCCTCTGTGCAGCAGGATGGAAAGACTGTAATCAATTGGAAGGTCCCATTACTTGGTCTCTCATTTTTGAAATCTCTGCTAGGAAAGTGTTGGCAATAGAGAGCTCGCCTGACAATGCAACTCCAGAACCCTCTCCACTGTCAATTTGGCTTCATCACATCAGTAAAGACCCTTTCAGCCAACAAAGACAGTGTGTGCTGTAGTGGAAAGAGCCAAGGCCCAGCACTGGGGAGACCCAGACTTGACTCCCCCTCTCCTGGTCACCACCTGTAACTCAGGGTAAGCAAGCCTCTCTTCTAAAGTGGGGATAATGATGGGACTGCTGAAATGATGGAACCAGCAGGCAATGGACGCTTTTCTCTTTCCAATTCTGCCAATACATGTGTGCACTGCGTGAGAAGGAGACACACATTCACAAGCCCAGGGACATCCAGGAAAGAAAGTCATCCTGACCACACAGAATTGCTTTGAGCATCAAAAGAGAGCATAGGTGAAGCCCTTTGTAAAAGGCAGACTGTGCAGTTAAAAGTTATCACTGTGTTGTACTACAAGCACTTAATAGGATTTTTAGCCACATCAATATGTGCTTTCCTTGTTGAAAACGCCAAAAGCTAGGGAAAAAATAATATTGTGGCAATCTTGTTTACTTTCTTTTAACTCTAGAAGTAAAACATACTTGAGGTAAATATTTAAATTGGCTTAAAAGGAAACCAAGTGAGGATGAAAAAGCCCCTCTGTCCCCCCACCAAGTGAACACTGCTCCCATCGTGTGGGCAGAGAAGCCTGTAGGAAAGCCACGCGTGTGCATGTTCATGCGTGTGTGTGTAGGGAACAGAAGGTCAGAAAGAGAATTTTTTTTGCGGTACACGGGCCTCTCACTGTTGTGGCCTCTCCCGTTGTGGAGCACAGGCTCCAGATGCACAGGATCAGCGGCCATGGCTCACGGGCCCAGCCGCTCCGTGGCATGTGGCATCTTCCCGGACCGGGGCACGAACCCGTGTCCCCTGCATCGGCAGGTGGACTGTCAACCACTGCGCCACCAGGGAAGCCCAGAAAGAGACCTTTTAACTGAGGTGCTAGTTAACATCACCACTGAGGGGCAGGCGCTCTGCCTCAGCTCCCCATGTGCGGATGCCCACAGGAAATGGCTCTGAGAACCTGTCCTAGGACTCTAGGTCTCTTGGGTACCCAGCAAGATCAAGGGTCAAAGAGAGCCCAGAGAGTAGGGGGTAAGGAGACTCGTGAACAGATTCTTTGGTGAGAGCTCCCCCCACACAGTGAGTCCCCATCACACCCTCTTGGGCAAGGAGTGAAGGGTGCCTCTACCACCTCGAGCCTGGTGGGGGTGTTTTCAGGGGGTACCACTCACAGAGCCTGGAAATGTGCACCTTGAAGCTGGGAAAGACTGGAGGGACAGGAGCCCAACTCTTGCTGGGGGAGGGAGGGTCTCACTGTCCCACTCTTGCCCCTGCCCGGCTGGGGAGGGACCAGCCGGCACTGCTAGAGTTTGCTGGGGTTGGGCCCACTTGTGGTCCACAGGGAGGGGACAGCGGACATGACTCATCTCAGCTTCTGTCCAACAAGGCCACCTGGAGAGACCTGAGGAAGTGCAGCACCGGCTGCCAAGGGCTGAGAAGGTATCTCAGGGAGCATGCATGAGAAAGACGGAGGACTAGAGATACATCCACATGGGTCCAGCAAGCTGCAGGGCAACTCCAAAGAGCCTTCAAAGGGCCCACAAAGAGCAATATTCCACTTTAACCGTGCGTCAAACGCAACACTCCCAAAGCCTCCTACCGAGCAGGAACAGTCTCCTCACCTGCCCTCCCGCCACCCCCTGCGACAGCAGTAACGGTGGATGGAGGCCTGTCCCTCACCCTCAGCAGCCTTCCAGCCCAAGGCAGGCCCAGGCGAGTGTCTCCTAGGCCACAGTGGGGCCAACCCTGGCTGCTACAGATGACCGCATTCAGGTTAGTGGCCAGTGGAATTTAAACGGGCTCCTAATTTACTTGATAACAAGAGTATCCTGGGCTTTCTTCTCTTCTGGCCCAGGAAACCATCTTGCCCTTAGCCATGGAGTAAGGAAAGCATCCTTATCCTCTCCCTGGATTCTTTCCTAAAGTCAAGCTTTTGCTCAAAATTGAGGAGAGAACTGCCCTGTTCCTTCCCACTCATCACGGTGGGGCCGGGCACTCAGAGCCCATCCTGTGCAACAAGCCTCGGGGCGGCAGCCACTCTATCTAGGCGGGAGATGTTTTCTGCCAGGAAAATCCACAAACGAATGGGTTCCTGCTCTCTGAGCAGTGAAGTAAGGGAGCTAAAGTGTCAAAAACACATAGTCCCAGACAGGGTGCGCTCATTCTCCCAGATATTCTGAAGGCCTGCACGGTGCAAGATGCCAAAAGATCCCCACAAAGTGTAAGAGTCTGTGGCCTCAGGACCCCCCAGCCTGGGGGCGGGGAGCCGAAACGCAGACAGACTTGACTCTACCACAAGCCAGGAGCTGCGAGGTCTCCAGGGCAGGGGGACTGGGGGCTGCAGGGTGGGGGAGTAGTCAAGGAAGATCCTTTCCGTCCCCTCAGAGGTAGCGGCACTTGAGACACACGGAGGAAAGATCCAGAGCTGGGGCAGGTGGGGATGACAGAGTGGAGTATCTGGCGGGGAGGACACAGCTAAAGTAAAAGGATAAAAATGACATTAAGGAAAAATGCATAACTATTGTCAGACTAATCTTCCTAAAACCAGCACCCTGATTCAGCATTAAGTGTGTGAGTGCCACAGATGCTGTCCCAGGAGACGGGGTGCAGACGCAGGCTGTTCAAGGTCACTGTCATCTGGCGCATGTCCACCTTTCAGGTCTCTCCTCCCAGCACCGCCTGAGACAAGCCTGCTCCATCCAGACCAGGGAGCGCTCCAGTCACGCCCACACCGAGCAGCATGCCGCCTCTCGGCTTTGCTGCGGCCGTGCCCTCAGCCTGGACTCCCTCCACACCAACCCCACCCTGCCTCCACACGTGGAGACCACATCTTTCTCTCAGAGCCAGCTCAGAAGCCTTCTCCTCTAGAAAGCTTCCCTGAACACCTCTCCATCCCCTGCATACTTCTAGGTGGACAACTCCTAAGGTCCAGACAAAGGAGCCTTGCAGCCGGCTCATCTTCACCCCGCGCTGAACAGACAGGCGTGGAGGTGCGGCCCTTTCTCACATGTCTCCGGCCCTCACAAGGCCCAGCACAGGGCAGAGCTCAGCTCCTGGGAGACACATCTCAGCACCAGCACTGCACCTCCAACACCGCGGAGAAATGCTTCACTGCAAAAGCCACCCACAGGTTAGCCTCAGTCCCCTCCCAGGAGAACTGCACCAGTCACTGGAAAAGCAAAACATGCACCTTTAAGTAAACAGTGCCTACAGCAACTGTAAAGTGCCTTTCTTCCATTTCCTTCTTGAATCTTGAACTTTCTTTATGTGAGGTGACCAAAGAAAGGCGGAATTGCTACAGAAAGGATTGTTTTTAAAGCATGGTTGGGTTTGGGGCCAGAATTCTGGAGCGCCAGAGGACCCTGTGCCCTTGGAGGCTGGTCCCAAATCCCCGGCACTTTCTATAACGGGGCGTGGCTATTCTTTCCCCACCCTGGTTGGAGACTAAGGGCTCATGATGGCCCTGCTTCACTTCGTCACGGAGCATGTGAGGGTGTCCACAGCGTGTGGTGGTGAGGGCACGAGATGAGTGTGTGTGTCACTGTGAGAAGTGAGCGTGTCATGTGACAGCTGTACATGTGAGGGGTGTGTGTTGTGAGGGTAGGTGAGGGTGTGTGCAGACAAAGCATTCTATCACGGGAGTGGCTCTAGGCCCTTCCCCAGGCATCTGAAATAAGGTACCCATTCTCATCCATAGAGCCCCCCAATTCCCAGTCCAAAGGGCAACAGAGCTAGGACATGTTCTTAGTAACAGCAGAAGGCAGTAACTGAGCCCTAGGGCCCTGATGCTGAGAGGGAGACTCAGAGGAGTGCAGGCACCTGTCCTAGGCCCCATCAGGAATAAGCAGCAGAACTGGACCCAGGAGCCAAGGGGGTGCGAATTCAGGCCTGTGTCTTCCCATGCCACCATCCCTGCCTCCACGGGCTTGGAAGTTGACTGACCCAAGGAACAGCCAAGGCAACTGGGGACTGTGGAGCCCAAAGTCCACAGAGGTGGTTCCATTACCTCAGCCCTTCCCATATGCCCTGCGTGCCTTTTAATTTCATTTGATCCTATGTTCTTGCGGAAAACACAGACTATCATAACTGAAAATGGTTTTCGAAGATTACCATGAGGTCCATTTCCCTTGTCCACTAAGAGCCAAGAAGGTCTGTGGGAGGAACATTTGCATCCATGACGAACACCCTACATATTATCTAGGATCATGTATACGTGGCGGGACTGACGGCAGGAAGCTGAAGTGTGGAGTGTGGGTGTTCCTTTACCAGCTGTTAATGAGAGACCTGCCCAAGTTGGTCTTTAAAGATTTTTGTTTCCTACAACTGCACTAATACAAATTATATTAAAAAGCCAAATGAGCCCTTTAACAAATGAAAAAGAGATGAGGGTTTAGGATAATGAGAATATTATAGCAAAGCTCCTACTGTGTCTGCTTGTAATGGGAGCCCTGCAGCTAGACCTGCATGTGATGCTGTAAGAAAGCCCCTCAGAGTTGTGACGAATGCAACCAGCCCTAATATGTCATAATGGAAATGCATATTCCAATGCAACACAGTCTCCTTAATGAGGAAAACAGGAGGGGCTGCATGGTAGTTTTATTTATAATCCTCTAAATCTAGGTAAATTGCATGCATTTGAAATTTATATACAAATTATGTCACCAAGAACTACCAAACCGAGTCTGTTTAATAGGTCTGGGTAAAGAGACCAGCGGACAGAGAAGGTCAAGGCGTGGCTAAGCACTGGGCAAAGACCGTGGGAGGGGAGTTCTTTTTCATGTGGGGCACAGTCCCTTAAAGCTTCTAGAATCACTTCTAAAATCACTCCCTATTCCTGAGATCTTTTGTTAAGATGTTTAATTAAAACAGAGAAACGAGTTGAGGGGGAATGTGACTCCTATGCTTCTAGGAGGAATGGTGAAAGGTCTCTGATTTCCCAGACTTCTGTGATGATTTCTGAATAGTCATAGTTAGGTTTGTTATTGCTAAACTGAACTTTGGGTGGAAACGGTTCCCTGTTCACTTGCAGTGTTTGTTTCCTGAGGAGAAACACTGGTTTTCTGAAACAAGTCAAAGTGATACAGGATTTTCCTTTGTTAAGGATTTTCCTTTGTTAATATCAAAGTCTTTGGCCTGGGGGTGGGGGGAGAACTTGTTCCCGCTCTCTCTCTCTCAGCAAAGCATATTTCCTTCTCTCTCTAATTGGATTTTCTAAAAGGATCCGTTTCCCCTCCTCTATTCCAGATGCTTGCAGTACAGTACTGTACAAAAAGCCACTGGCTGGTGGTGTTCTTGTCTTTTTCTGCCACATTAACCCGGTAGGGGGTTTAACAGCTCGAGACTTTGAAAAGCTGTTGTCAAGTCGTGAAAGCCCCCAAATGCAACTTAAATGGTTATTAGCTGGTGGGAAACGTCTCCTGCATTCTAATACCTCCATTTAAATAACAATAATAAATAAATAATAACAATAAGAGTAAACTCCATGCCTTCGCAGCCATGATTATACCCTACCACCCACAGTCCATGGCTAATTCACAAAGGGCCTGGGGGTGAGGGTGCAGCTTTGGCTGGCTGGACGCTCCTGATTTTGCAGCCAGCCAGCAGGGGTCGCCCAAGCCATTTAACAGCTAACTCAAGCTTCCATGACACCGTGGATAATTCCTTTAAACAATCCAAAGCATAGACAAAAGAGCCAAGGGGGTTCCTTGCTCTATTAAAAGCCCTGAAACACATGTATTTGCCAAATGGAAAGGTGCAGAATTAATTGGAAAAGAGATGAAATTTGTATTCCTTAGCAACCTTGGGGGTTTTGTAATTAATAAATATCTGTAAAGCCTTTGACAAATATGAAGTACCATATATGAGCTAAACAAAACAAGCTTTTGTGAGCATCAGAATATACCTGTGGTACATTCCATATTAGATCAAAAGACACAAAAGTTAAGAATAAGAGAAATGATAACAGTGCCATATAGTGACCCTTTATCACGTGCCAGGTATTTTCCCTATGTTATTGCTTTCGTCATGATGATCTATCAAGGAAGATATTATTATTATGGCCATTTCATAGGCTTTTGTCAAAAGCCCCTGAAAGCTCTGTGAGATTCGGTCACTTGCCCCAGGAAGTCCAGCCAGTAAGTAGAAGAGCCCAGATTCAAACTGGGCTTTACATCCAACTCTTCCCAACTCCCAAACTGGTGTTCTTTCTACAGCCCTCTTGTATAGCCACCATAACAAAATGTATGAATTCCTCATGCCAGGAATTCTCTAAAGGAAAACCTATCACAGAAAAAGAAAAAAAGGACCAGCCATTTTTGGAATTAATGAAGTACAAACTGTATAAGTAATATGAAAAAAAAAAAAGAACTGAGTTGGCTATGGGGCTTCTAAAATAAGGTCTCGAGTGGTTTTATTTCATTATGTATATTCAATACTCTATAAACTGTCTACAGATGTGAAAATTATAGTAAATATGTTCTGCAGTCTTAATTGCTAAACGATTACAAAGTAACTAAACAAGAGGTGGCATGCTGCCCTGTGGTTTTATTCTTCTCTTTCCGGAGAGCAGCGAAATCATAAAGTCTTCTCTGGCACAACAGGTTTCTATGGTTACACGAGACGTAAATATATTATATGTCCTGTGCGACGTGAAAGGACCAGGCAGGCACGCTGTGTGTGCGGCAGACCCCCAGAGGGAGAGCACTCATGTAGATGGCACTCCACAGCTAGTTAAATATTTGTTTCCAGGTTTACAACAGGGTAGGAGCAGGAGTAAAAGCTTGTGGTGCTAGAGAGACTATCTACAGAGCTTGGTGGATGTATAGGCATGTTGGTCACAAAGAAACGCAAAGAATGAAACGGCTTCTGCTGTGTCAGGCATGAGAACCAGGCCTTAGTGAGCCGTGGGAGGCAGAGGCTTTGTCCACCGCCCCTCTGGATGAGGGTAGCCTATCTTCTCCCATGGGGCATCTGCGCAGAATCTACATGGATCCAAATTATTCTGCTGGTGGTCTGCTTTTCTTCTTTTTTTTTTAACTTAAAGAAGCATAACTCGATAGTGGTTAGCCGATAGTGCTGAGAAACCAAATAAGAAAAGTCGTTTCCATTCAAGATAGGATAGGGTTGAGAACTGCCACCTCTGAATCCAGGATTTACTACGTGTATCATGAAAAGTGACGAACTGCAATAATCTCCATCACTAAGACTGAGGGTGGAATACTGGAAACTCCAAATTCAAAGACCGAGGATAATAACAGCTTAGATTTCTCCAGAGCTATTTTTATTGCATAAATTGTGAAGCAATGCTAAATGGAGAAATGCTGTTGCCCACTGAGCAGAATCCCTAAGACCGTGAACTATAGTCTCTCCCTGCTTAACCCTGAAGTGTTTCACAGATCACCTGCTCTCGACTGTACATACTCCAAGGGGCCCTGGAATCCAGGAAAGCAGTTACTGCGGTAGCTACGTTTCTTTTTTATTTTTTAGTGATGAGAAAAGAAAAGGAAGGATAGGCAAAAAAATCCCTAGGACAAAAAGAGGCAAGCTCTTCTGGAGAGACAGTTTTTACCTGAAGAAAGTCCTCATTGGTACCTTTTGGAGAAAAAAGTAATGCCTCTTGGTGGACAGTTTTGCTTTTAAGGTTTTTAGAATACATTAAACAATTCTTTTAAATGTAAATATAATCTGATGCTTGTTAGCCAGAGGAAGGCTTATAGAAACCCCAGTTAAAGGGGGTGATCTGAGTTAGGAAAATAGCATATGGACCCCTTTAGGAGAAGAAGGGGGCACATATGCTGGGTATCTGGCCCTCCCAGAGAGAAAGTAAGGAGGCTAGTTTCCTCAGCTGTCTTCCAGGATCCAGAAACGTGGCAAAGGCAGGAATGGAGAAGGAATGATGAGATGGACCAAAGTGAAGGCTCTGGTGATCCCAGGATGGGCCCACACGCAGCAGAGCACTTGCTGAAACAAGGCCTCCTAATGAGTAGCTTGGATTGATTTGAAGACAAGGAAACATCAGGCTGAGGCTGTGTTAAAGGTCCCTCCTGGGTTTCGGGCCATTTCAGCTGGCTTCCATCTACACCAAACACAATGCAAAACCAATACTTCCAGGCTGAAATATAGGGTTCCAAATGGGTTATTCGGATTTCATTTAAAAATCAGGGTTTGAGCCTGTCTTTGGCCCAAATAAAAGGAGGAGGAGGTCAGAACCAAATCAAGGATGCAATAAGGCTGTTACAAAGGACAGAGCGGAGAGGGTAATGGCTTCCAACCAGTCCACTAGCCGCCTTGACCCTTTTAAGTCATGGGATAATCCTGGTGAGCAGCCGGCACCCCATTGTGGGCTCCCCTCCAGCACACATCTGCTGCCATCACCAATTCCCAGCTCATGTCACTCTACATCCTTGGAATGTTCCTCCCTCCCCACCGATAAACTCTGCTTAATATTTACCTCCTCCATGAAGGCACTCCCACTGACTAATCCCAATTGGCTTTAGACCCTTTCATCTAAATTTAGTATTCAAGGGTTTGATTACATAAAATCTAAGATCACTTGCAGCTCTAAAATGTTATCCATAGTTTAACAGAATAGCTGAAAAAACAGCCATAGTGCTCTTTTACCATAGTAAAGAGAGGGTCCCTGTCTTTGAGTCCAGTGGGGTTTCTGGAGTGCTATCCTGCAGCAGATCTGGGCTGGGCTCATACAATTGCATCAGTGTGTTTGGAGACGTTCAGCAAGTCTGACGGTGCGTAAAAGCAATGATAAATCAATGTGCTTACCAGACAGTGCTGAGTTAAAAGAGCAGTGAAAAAAAGGTAATGTCTATTCTTTCATACATTCAACAAACATTTGCTGAGCCCCTTCCATGTGGAGACAAAATAGGGAGTAATACAGACACTGTCCCTGCCTTTCTAGTCAGGGAGAGACACATAAGTGACTACACAACAACAGTCCTGGGTAACAACTGCACAGAGGGACACTCAAAACTACACTCTGAGTCCTCAAAAAGCTATGGAATGATTAGTGAAGAGATAAGATAGATATACAGAGAGCAACTCTACATGTGTGAGACAAAATGGGATTGAAAGAAATGGTCTGCAAGTGCCAGTGGTCTTCGGAAAACAGGAAAAAGAGGCATGGTGCTGTAGACTTAGAGAAAGTAAGCCCCTTGAAGGACACTGAGGATTTAGATGAGAGGAAAGAAAAGCAAAGGATGATAGACCTTTGTTGCGTGTCTACCATAGATTAGGGGCTGTGCTAGGAACTTCCTGGACACTCTCATTTTAAGGCTCACAACAACTCTGTGAAGTAGAGATCATAACCCCCATTTTACAGATGTGAAAAGTGAGTCTAAAGAATGTTAAACAACTTGTCTAAAATGGCATAGTTAGTAAGCAGTGAGACCAAGATTTGACTAAGTTTAATGCTTTTCCATCTACCCATCCACCCTCTCTCCCTCTTTCCCCATCATCACCATTTACCCATGCAAATCCTGCCTATCCAACACCCGTCTGTCACTTATCCCGTCATCCCTAGACCCCACTCACATTCCTTTTCCCATTGGCAACTGTTCTAATGTGTTTGTTGTATATCATTTTGCCTGAATTTCTTCCCCCAAATCTGGATGTAGGTATTTTAATCATGTTAATAATATTGTATTATATACTTCCTCCTCTTTCTCATTTTTCCACTCTATTTTTAAGATCCATATGTCCATGCTTCACTTCTACATTTTCCCAAAATTTCATTATGAAAGAATTAAACATATAGAAAAGTTGAAAGAATTTTATAGTGAATACCCAAATACTTACTGCCTAGATGATTCTATCATTAACATTTTAGTAAAATTTCTTGATCACATATCTATTCAATGATTTTTCTCTCTTTCCATTCATCAATTCATTTTGTATTTCGGATGCAATTCAAAATAAATTTACAGACTTCAATTAAAGTTCCCCTCAATACTTCAGAAGGCATATTATTAGCTAGAGTACAATTATTTGTTTACAGTTTTTAATGTGAAATTTATATATAGTAAAGGAATAAAAACAATTACATGAAATGAACTACACAGATCTTCATTATGGATTCAGTGAGTTCTGACAAAGGCATGCACTTGTGTTCAAAAACCCGATCAAGATACAGAACACTACTTTCACCCTAGAAATTTCCTTCATGATTCTTCCTAGTCAATCTTTGCCCTCCCCACCCCAGAGGCAGCTGCTGTTCTGATTTTTTTCCACCATAGGTTAATTAAACCTGTTCTACAACTTCATATAAATAGAATAATATATATACTCGAGATATATATATATATACTCTTCTGTATAAGGCTCCTTTCACTTAGAGTATTTCTGATATTCATCCATGCTGTTATTTGTACTTGCAGTTTGTTACTTTTTATTGCTGGGTACCATTCCATTGTATGACTACAGCACAGTTTGCTTAATCGTTCTCCTATTGACAGACACTGAAACTGTTTCTAGTTTGGAGATATTATAAATAAAGCTGCTGATAATATTCACGAAGAATTCTCTTTGTGAACATATCTCTTCATTTCTCTTGGGTAAATATCTAGGAGTGAAATTGCTGGCTCATAGGGTAGGTATATGTTTAGTTTCGTAAAAACTGTTAGAACTTTTTCCAGAGTGATTATATAGTTATAGTAGCTCCAATAATACATGAGTGTTCCTGTTGCTCTATATCCTCACCAACATTTGTGTTGTCAGTCTTTTAAATTTTATCCATTTTGGTGGGAATGTAGTGGTATCTTCTTGTGATTTAAACTACACTTCCTCAAAAACTAATGATGTTTAAAAAAATTTTTTTTGATGTGCACACTGCCATTCATATAACTTTTTGTGTGTAAAATTGTAGGGTTTTTCTTAAGTATTTAATAGAATTAATCAGTGAAACCATCCAAGCTTTAAGTGAGTTTGTTGTCGTTACACGGTTTTTTATTGAATTAAATTTCACTAATAGATGTAGGTCTATTCATATTTTGTTTCACCTACTGTTGGTTTTCATAAAATGCATTTTTCAATGAATTCTTCCATTTCATCTTAGTTGCAGAATTAATTGATATGAAGTTGTTCCTAATCTTCTTTTATCCTTTTACTGTCCATAAGATCTGCAGCAACAATGCTTCTTTCAGCTCTTACATCCATAATCCATGTTCTCTCTCTTCTTGGCCAGTCTCACCAGAGGTTTCTGCACTGTTTGCTCTTCTCAAAGAAGCAAGTTTTAGTTTTGTGAACCTTTCTATATCATTTTTATGCTTTCTGCTTTCACTGATTCTGCTTTTATCCTTGTTATTTCCTTCTTTCTACTGTGCTCTTCTTTTTCTAGCTTCTTTAGGTGTAAACATAGGTCACTGATTTTACATTTCTCTTTTTCTAATATAAGCATTTAAAGCTATAAATTTCCCTCCATGTATGTTTAGCTACATATTGTAAATTTTGATATATTTATTTTCATTATTATTTATTAGAAATATTTTAAAATTTCCTTTTTGTTTTCTTCTCTGACCTATAAATTATTCAGAAATATGTTTAATTTCCAAATATCTGAGGTCAGAACACATACTCTATATAATATTTCAATCATCTTTTAATTTGCTGAGATTTGTTTTATGGTCTACCTCGTTGAATGTGCCATAGGCACTTGAAAAGAATATGTATAGGCAGACCTTGGAGATATTGCAGGTTCAGTTCCAGACCACCGCAATAAAGCAAATATCTCAATAAAGTGACTCACATAAATGTTTTGGTTTCCCAGTGCATATAAAAGTTATGTTTACACTACACTGTAGTCTATTAAGTGTGCAATAGCATTATATCTAAACAATGTCCATACCTTAGTTAAAAAATACTTTATTGCTAAAAAATACCAACCATTGTCTGAGCCTTCAGTGAGTGGTAATCTTTTTGCTGGTGGAGGGTCTTGCCTCGACATTGATGGCTGCTGACTGATCAGGGTGGTGGTTATTGAAAGTTGGGATGGCCGTGGCAACTACTTAAAATAAGACAATGCTTCAAAACAATTATAATAGTGACATCAAAGATCACTGATCACAGATTACCACAACAAACAGTAATGAAAAAGTGTGAAATATTGCTGAGAATTACCAAAATGTGACATAGAGACACAAAAGTGAGCAAATGCTGTTGGAAAAATGATGCCAATAGACGTGCTCAACGCAGGGTTGCCACAAACCTTCAGTTTGTAAAAAATGCGATATCTGTGAAGTGCAATAAAGCAAAATGCAATAAAATAAGGCATGCCTATATTCTTCAGTTTGGGGATGTAGTGTTCTCCACATATAATTAAGTCAAGATGATTGGTGTTTTTGTATCACCTATGGTTTTTTTGGTTTTTGTTTTTTTCTAATTGTTCTAGCAATAAAAAGGGGTGTTAAAATTGCCAAATACAATTGCAGAAATGTCTGTTTCTCCCTTTAATTCTGTTAAATTTTGCTTCATGTAATTTGAAACTTTGTCATTATGATTACATTTATGATTTTTATGTGTTTTGGGTCAATTGATTCTTTTTTTTTTTTCTTTTTTTTTTCTTCAATTGATTCTTTTATAATTAAGAAATATCCCTCTTTATCTTTGGTCCTACTCTGTCCTGAAGTCTATTTTACCTGACTGAAGGCACTTCATCCTTCTTTACGCTTACTTTTTGCATGGTATATCTTTTTCCATGCATTTACTTTCAATCTATTTATAAATAGCAGATATTTCAGTTCTGCTTTTTTAAAAAGCTATTTGACAATGTCTGTCCTTTAATTGGCGCATTTAATTCCTTAATATTTAATGAAAGTACTAATATGTTGGATTTAAACCTAGCATTTTATTATTTTCTGTTTGTTCCCTGTGGGTTTTTTTCTGCCTTTCCTCCTTTCCTACCTCCTTTAGGATTACCTGAATGTTTTCTAGAATTCCATTTTAATCTATATTGGCTTTTTACTCTGACATCATTTGTCATGTACAGTGGTTGTGTGGGGATTAGAACATGTATCCTTAACTTTTCAAAGTATCACACAACTGGTCCATTGAACACCATCTCCCACTTTCACTGTATAATTGTGATATGTATAGCAGCTATAGTCATTATGCACACCATAGGACAATATGATTTTTTTGTTTATTTTATATAGTCTTATGCACTTTTTTAAAAATAAGGGAAAACTAGGTCTTGTTTTTACCCATTTATTTTCCATTTTTGACGTTCTTCTTTCTTCCTGAAGATTCAAGTTTCCACCCAACACTAATCTTTCAACTGGAAGAGCTTCTTTTAGTACTTCCTATAGTACAGGTCTTCTGATTATCAATATTCAACTTTAAAAAAAAATCTGAAAACATATTTATTTTGCCTTAATTCTTGAAATATTTCTTTTGCTGTTCCTAAGATTCTGGATCAATGATTTCTTCCTTCAGCATTTTAAAGATGTCATTCCAATGTCTTCTGCCCTCCATCCTTTTGGATGAGAAATCCACATCACTCAAATCACTGTTCCCTTCCATGCAGTGTGTTGACTTGCTCGAGCTACTTTCAGAATTTTCTCTATCTTATTTACAAAAGTAAATATCTTATTTATTTTGCTTGGGGTTCTCTGAGATTCTTGAATTTTTAAATGTATGTCTTTCACCAAATTTGGGAATGTTTTTCTTCAAATATTTTTTCTACCTCATTCTCTCTCTCTCCTTTTTTTCTTGGACCCTAATTACAGGCATGTTAGATCTTTTGGTATTATTCCACAGATCTGTGAGGCTCTATTCTTTTTTTTCTCCAATCTATTTTATCTCTCTTTTCTTAGGATTAGATACTTTCTATTGATCTATCTCCAAGTTCAATCTTTCCTTTGTCAACTCCAATCTGTTAAGCCCATCCAGTGAGTTTTAAAGTTTAGATATTATATTTTTCAGTTTTAGAATTTCCATTGTATTCTTTTAAAAAGTTTCTCACTCTGCTAAATTATATTTCTATATTTTGTTTTATATATTTTGCTTTATATGTATATTTGAAATATACTCGATAATATATTTTTATATATTTTATATACTTAAATATAATATTATTCTTATATTTTCATTCACTGTAAGCATAGTTTATTTAACATTATAAATGCTTTGAAAACTTTGCTAATTCCAACATCTGAGTCAGCTCAGGGTTGACATCAGTTGACTCTCTTTTCTCTTAAAACTGAGTTATATTTTCCTGGTTCTTTGTATGTCAAAATTGTTTTCAGTGTATCCAGGGTATTGTGAAAGCTATGTTGTGAATTCTGTTACATTCCTCTAAAGAGTGTTGATTTTATTTTTTTTAAAGCAGGCAATTCACTTGATTGGATTCAAATTAAAAATTCTGTCTCCTGAGTGGCAGTTCAAATCTCAGTTCAGTTCTTCTATCTTTAGACAAAATCTGTCCTGTGCATTTGCAGTTCAGGGGTCAGCCAGAGATGGGGCAGAGTTTATACACAGGCTGTAGTTGCCCTGGGTACTGCCATCCAGTTCTTCAGACCAGAAGGGTGTCATGTTTTACTGGAGTTCTAAATGCCAAATGTGGCTGCTGACTGTGGTGTGACCTTATGCTAAAAGCCATACACATGGGCCTCTGTGCCATCCCTTTCTTCCAAGTTATGACTCCTCTCCAGAATCCGTATGCCTCTGTTCACTCTCAGTACCTTCAGGTACTTGGTATTTTTCTTCCCCACAATTTTGGTTGCTATTTGTGGGAGGAGCTTATTTTACCATACTGGAAGTGGAACCACTGCAACTGCAGTATCCACTGCTGCGCTCAATGCCACGGCGCACTCCCACTGCACTTGCCCAACCCTCTACAGTGATGGATGCTCAGGCTGACTCCAACTCCCCATCAACACAAACGACACAGTCCAGGGCCCTTTCTCCCATATGTCTCTGTGGTGGGAAGGCATCTGGACGGAGATACCTTCACATCCTGCATGTGAATCTGGTACGTGAGGAGGAAGAGACAAGAATAGCACAGCTGAGAGGAGGCTGAGTAAGAGCTGGAGTGGGGACCCATGCAGGAATGGGTCTCTGCAGCCTCCACCAGGGGAGCAGCAGGATAGCCATGGTTCAGGAGGGCTCTTGTGCCCACAGAGAGTTTGTTGTCCCGGATTGCACAGAGACTGGGTGCAATTTTTTGGTGTCCTTTTTTCCGCACACATTTGACAGGATATGAACCAGGGGAAGCATGGTTGGCAGGGTTGGACATGGAGGTGAAAGGACAGACATGGGCTTATTACTTTTCCTGTGGACAAGGGAGGGGTATAGTAGCGACGGCCGCTTTAAATTTAGTTTGCAAGGCTGCTTCTCAGAAGACTGGAGATGAAGGAGTGGAAGGAATGTACTAGAACTCCATGTCTGCGGGTTTGGTGTCTTGGGAGGCTCATGGTATCACTGACACACAAATCAGAGGGAAAGGGATGACTTCAGTCTTGGATGGAGTCTCTAAATAACCTCCCGGGCCCCTCTAACTTCAAACCTCTCTGATTCCATGTTTCCGAGTGTGGTTTTATGATCATGTTATGTTCTGAAGCTCATTTGTGTTACTTCTATGCCTTCAACTTGATGGTAACATCCTGAAAGCAGGAAGCAAGCTTTTACTTCTTTAATATTCTATGGTATTTTAAACTAGAGCTTGACACTTGAATTTTTATCATCTTTTAATAACTGCTAATAATCAAGACCCATGTTCATTTGCTGGATCTTTAAATAAATAAAATATCTGGGGCTTCCCTGGCAGTACAGTGGTTAAGAATCTGACTGCCAATTCAGGGGACACGGGTTGGAGCTCTGGTCCAGGAAGATCCCACATGTCCCAGAGCAACTAAGCCCGTGCGCCACAACTACTGAGCCTGTGCTCTAGAGCCCGCGAGCCACAACTACTGAAGCCCACGCACCACAACTACTGAAGCCCGCACGCCTAGAGCCCGCGCACCGCAATGAAGAGTAACCCCCGCTCGCCGCAACTAGAGAAAGCCCACGTGCAGCAACGAAGACCCAATGCAGCCAAAAATAAAATAAATTTAAAAATAAATAAATAAAAATCTGTGTTATGGAGATAATAATCATTTCTGCTCTGGCCACCCAATCTGGGGATGCAGCACTTCATGGCAGAAATAGATACAAACTGGATTTGAATTCCAGTTCTACCACTTTCAAGTTGTATAACCACTGGCAGTTTACTTCATCTCTCTGTGTCTCAGTTTCCTCAACTGTAAAATGGGTGAATACCAGGCATTAAATATATGGCAATAAATGGCATACGTAAGGCACCCAGCATAACGCTAAAAGGGAGGAGGGCTCAGAGACTAGTTACAATGAAATAGTTTTCTTAGTATAGGTCTTTAATAACCCTTCACAATATTGCTTGTTCGAATATTTTATTGAAAGCAAGAGACAAAGTATTTCTAAAATCACAACAGATTCCATTACAACTCAAAATATACAGTAATGGAGAATCCATGCCCCTAAAATCAGGCTTGCAACACTGGACAGAAGTATGAACACAAGGGGAATCATCTCTAATCTAATTCTGCCACCAATCAGCTATAAGACACAATGAAAAGCACTTACTTTCTCTTCACCGAAGTTTTGTGAACTGTAAAATGGGAATAATAATACCTGCTCTTATCTATTTTCTAGATTGTAATAAGGGTAAAATGAGACATGGAATAAAAATATTTCACTGCTATAAAATGTCATGTAAAATTAATATTTTATTGTTAAACAGGTCTAATTACACCCCTCCCCCAAATAACTTCATATACTTTCAATATCAGCTATATGTTCAGAATGAAGGTGGCAAAGTAGTTTTACCACACCTATGGTCAAACACTATCACTGCCCTCAAGAAGCAAGAGACAGGGACTTCCCTTGTGGTCCAGTGGTTAAGACTCAACGTTCCCAATGCAGGGGCCCGGGTTCGATCCCTGGTCAGGAAACTAGATCCCACATGCATGCCACAACTAAGAGTCTGCATGCCACAACTAAGACCTGGCGCAGCCAAATAAATAAATGAATATTTAAAATAAATAAATAAATAAAACTAATTCATGCTTAAAGAAAAAAAAAAGAAACAGCAAGAGACAGACGTATCAAAAGTAAATGGGTGAGATTTTCTCTGGGAAGGTACCCGGGAAACTGGAACACTGGCAACTCTGAGGAGGAGACTTAGGTCGTGAGAAAAAGAGATGGGAGGGAGACTGTTCACCATTTTCTCTTTTGAACCCTAGAATTTTGTACCAAGTACTAGTTATTCAAAAACTAAAATAAAAATGTGAATAGGGGATACATTTAAGAGAGCTATCAATGCATCGGTGCATCATTTTGATACATTACACACAAGAATGTGTGGCCTTCCCTATCGCATCCAGAAACCAACAACGCCTCTGGTATTCCAACCAGGCCACCCCCCTTGCACGGCGTCTTGGCAGCAGCTGCTAAACCTCACGAGGTCAGCCAGGACGGACTCTGACCACACTGGGTATTTCCTTTCAGTGATTATGGACACACGTTCTCTTCCCAAAGTGGCATATGCAAGGGTAATTATACTTCCCACCAAGATGAGATTCTTCCAAAGAAGGAAGTGAAAACCCGTGGATGCCGAAGAAAGTACTGGTTCCTCTGTCGCAGTACACAGTCTACATACTTAGCCCTCCACTGACTTAGCATATGCTCCGAGGTCACCGAGAATCTGTGACCGAGGCGAGCTGACATTCTTTCCAGACTGCTCTGCCATATAACATTATTATTCTTCATAAAATTGTCGGGCCAACAAGGGTCAGGCATGCTAACTGTGATCATTTTTCATTTAAGAAACACCCTATAAGGCCAAAATAATTTAAGAAAACATGTTTTCTATGGTTAAACTGAGGACGAATGAGCTCCTTTGACAGCTGTGCTGCTGCAGTGTTTAAAGACAGCTCAAGCCTCACAGCCTCATCTGCCCTTCAGAAAACGGAGACCATTTCTTCCTACTGTCTTCTTTTTTTATTTTTACTGATACCATGGCAAAAGTATTCAACTTTAATTCTAATAGCGAATAGGGTAAAAAGAGCATTTGATACCATTTCATATTGCAGGCTGTCACGGAGTCAGGCCCTGGCCCTGGGTTTAAAGAGAAGGGATTTTGGTTTGGACTATGCACAGCTAAAACCTTGCTTGTCCCCTGAACATTTACCCAAGATAGGCTATTTTCTGCCAACACAATCAAAGACATTACCAGGAAATGTACATATTTTATACTTGACTTACTCTTACGGCATTTGCTGGACCAAATCAGAATATTAATTTTCTGGTTTTCTCTAGAACTAGAAAGTGGGGCTTCTCCCTTGTATGTACAATATTTCTAGGTTGAAGGCAGATGCTCAACATGACTTTTAACTGTCCAGGAGGTTTTCAAATGGTTCTCTTTTCCCCTAAAATAACAGACCATGTAGAATATTTAACCCAAGAGCCTCAGAGAGAACAGGGCAAAATGATCTTGAGTTCTCCTTGGACAATTTGGACCATGTGCCTTTCTCAAACGCAAACCTCCTGCCCTGGCTTTGGAGTGACACCACCCTCCATGGCCACACAGCATCTGGCCCCTTCACACCTCTCCAGCCTGTTTCTAGGGGTGTTTGGGTCAAAGTTCTCCCTGTACTTGATATTCCAACTGTGCTGCCCTCCTTGCTTCTTCCTGCATGTGGCAGCTGTCCCAAATCCCAAACCTCAGCTTGTGCTGCACACTCCACCTGGGTTTCACACTGCCTTGCCGGCCTGGCAAAAACTCACTGCATCGCCAATGCAGCTCAAGCAGCACCTCCTCCAGGAAGCCTCTCCTGACTAAGCCCTCCTGGAGGCACAAGTGGCTCCTGTGACCTCTGTGTGCCTCTCCCACTTCTCTCATAAGTGACAGTGGCAACTACATGAAGGCTTCTTATGTGCCCAGCTCTCTCCTGCTGTTTTTCAGGCATTATCATTTTATTGTTACAAAAAGTCCATGAGATTAAATTGCTTGCCAAAGATCATGCAACTATAAGTGGCAGAATCCAAACAGGGCATATTTGTTTATCATCTCTCTCCTTTTAGATTGAGAGCTCCTTACTGCAGGAAATCTATTGGTTTCATCTCTGCAGCCCCAATACACAGCAGACAACCAGACACATAGTATACATTGGACAAATGTTTGCTGAATGAATGAATGTCTCAATAATTGGATTTCTCACAAATTAGAGTGACTGCATTATCTCTTGTAATATGAAATACTGAAAATTCCAACTTCAAGAAAATAAAAGACTTGAAAATTGGGGGGCAGGTAAACTTGGCGTCCACCAGAAGATGAATGACCTTTGTGAAACTTTCATCTGTGCTTTTGAGTGTCTCTATTCATGACACCCACAAACCTACTGGCCTGTGAACTCCTAAGGACAGGAAACGTGTCTCTTCTCTGAATTCTTGGGGCCCGATACAGTAACTGGCATTATGGGGATACTAAGCAAATAGCTGTTGAACAAATAAACAGATAAAAAATTTCAAACTCTATTTGAAAGGCTAAATTACTCAGAAAAAATGCTTCTAAAACTGTCCACACTATATTAATTGCAAACCCTTCAGAGCTGTTCTTTTAACTAGAGTTGCATCACACTAAGTGACATCTCCTTCCTTCCTTCCTTCCTTCCTTCCTTCCTTCCTCCCTCCCTCCCTCCCTCCCTCCCTTCCTCCCGGCCATGCCACGCGGATTGCAGTATCTTAGTTCTCTGACCAGGCATCAAACCCATGTCCCCGGCAGTGGAAGCACAGAGTCCTAACCACTGGACAGCCGGGGAATTCCCTGCTGCCTGTTTCTTATCCCACTTTGTTTTCTGTTTGTTTGGTTTTTGTTGTTGTTGTTGTTTTGGCCACACCTCACGGCATGTGGGATCTTAGTTCCCTAACCAGGGAACGAACCCACGCCCCCTGCATTGGAAGCACAGAGTCTTAACCACTGGACTGCCAGGGAAGTCCCTCTTATCCCACTTTGATTTATGCGGCTTCAGATTTATCCTGGAACCCACATGCCCAAGCCATGTAGAAGTTAAGTAGATCAGTTTATTCATATACTATTGACTTAAATTTAGCTCATCTGAAAGCTTAGTGTTACACAGAAAATAATTCAGAACTTCAGTATTACAGCTCAAATTCCATCTCTATAAATACTGTTACAAATCCCAGGCAATGCCCATCTGTCTCAAACATAGGAAAACTTCTATTACAATCAGAGACTTTGCATGAACCTTGGCAAATCTAACAAAAGCTTATCCACGGTAAATACTTGCCTCTTGAGACAGACAAATGGCTCTGTTGGAAAGAGCAATAGACTGGAACCTGGAGGCCTGGGTTCAAGTTCCGACTTTATCCTTTAGCTTTGTGACCTTGGATAAGTCAGTCTTTGAGGCTCAACTTCCTTGTCCCAAAAAGAGGTATCCTAATAGCTGTCCTTCCTATCTCCAAGGGCTACTGTAAAGATTATCTGAAGAATATATGTGAAGATGCCTGGTAGATGTTATATAAAGTCCACCTATAGAACAGGTGGTATTATTATTGTTAGAGCTGATACCTCATTCCATTCTGGGCTTGTACACACTTACTTCTCTCCTCTCCTCTAGTCCCTGTGGACAAAGGGTTTAAACCTCTGAAGTCTCTATTTCCTTATAGTTGTTTCTTTCTTTCAAATGAAGTCAAATATACAACAGATGCAAGTCTGTTTCAAGGTTGAGCTAAAATCACCAAAGCAATTATTTAGGGAGAGTTCAGGGAATTGTATGTAAGATTAAACAATCACTTTAATGTTTGAATGGAAACCAGGTAAATTCTCAAGGACTGCTGAATTACTTCTTTCATGATACGGCTTGATATGTACTCTTTTCATTTTAAGAAATACCTTGGGTAATGAAGGATTTATTTTTTGAAAATATTCTTTAAGCCAAAGGACTTTTATTTCTCAGTGAGAAACCATTCTCCTTGCTTTCAAATTCACCTTAGTAAGATTGTTTAAATGCTGTGTTGGATTGCGCTGTGACAGAATATTTCTCTACTTTTTCATCTTGTATATTTTTCTACATTTCTCTCTGCTCCATTTTACTGCTGAGACCAATGAGACTGGAGAATACCCAGTACTTGGAGACTCAATGGAAGTTTCCAAAAGGGGAGGAGACAAGTGTACCAAAATCTCCAAAGGGACAGCAAAAGTCTGGAAAGGCGGTGAATGGGTCATTTTCTGTCTGTCTTTTTCTCATCCTCAAACAAAATCATTTGAAAACGCAATTCTAGAGCCCCAGGAGGTATAGCACTCTGATTCTGAGAAACCTTTTCTAAGGCCCACATCTGAGTTCCAGTTCTACCATTTAACTAGCTGTGAACCCCCGACAATTCCTTGAATGGCTCTGAGTTTCTTTAGGCTTTCTGCTATGTAAAATGGGACCACCATCACCACCTCAGAGGATGTCGCAAACATCTAGCAAAGTATGTATGCCTGTGTCTGGCACATGGCTGCTATCAGCCACAGAGGCCATTTCTCTCTTCTTTCCCAAAAGAAGCAAGCTGAGTGGTTCTAACAGGGAGTCAGAGTTAAAACATGAGCATTAACTTGGCATAACAGAGCACTCAGCAAGGCGTTGTATGCACCCTGGCTTGTCAATATTATTTAGCAGTGTAAGATGAAATCAAAGTTGCATGCATATACTGAAAAATCCTACCTGCCATGGGAAACTGAAACAATTCGTATTTTACAGAACCTGGATTCTCTTGCCTATTTTGACTAATTTTCAAAGATAAGTTAGACAAACAGCTTTTTTCTCCTTGTAAATGTCTTCCAACTATAATTCTCTATCCTTCTAAACTTAGCCATTTCCAACATTCAAAAACACTGTAATCCAAAGTCCTTACTCACTATAAACTCTGTAGAGTTTTTCTCTCCAGGACTTAAAAGTCAACATTGGACTAAAGGAGGAGGAAGCAGACAAGAAGAAAAATAATAATAAAGCATTCCCTTATGCTTGATTGAAAGAAAGGTTGTATACACACACACACACACATACAGTCCCCCCCTGCCTTTTTTTTTTTTTCTCATTTCACTCTAGTATTAAGTCCAGTTTGCTCAATCTGTGTCTTTCTTTGGAAATTTTTTTTTCTCGTGTGTAGCCAGATCAATTCCAGCATTGATGGGAAACTTTCCTAACTTCAGCATTAACATAACTATGAATTGACAGTGTTTATATGGGAGAAAAAAAAGGTAGGTCCATTTCATTTAGTCATTCAATGACTATTTCCTGAGAGCTGACCACGTTCCAGGTACTGTACTGATGGTGGATCAGACAACCCAATCCCTCCACTCAATGGACTTCTAGTCTGGTGAGAGAGAGAGACATTACAAAATGAACTCCATACAATAAATAATACTGTGATTAGGGCAGCCAAGAATGAAACCTACAAGGTGCTGAGATAGAAGGAAACAGTAGAAACCCACAACACTAAAACTACACAGACCTAACAAATAGCTTTTTTGGAAACCCCAAAAAGCTGTCTTAGTTCTCTACAGGGATGTGGCACCCAAGTCTGGAGCGGCTAGCTAAATCAATGGCTAGGAAATCAATGTTGTATATCACTCGGTCTTTCCATTTAATCTTCTCAAGAAAGGCCGTCTCCAACCTTGAGGTGATAATCAATACAAGACACACACAGTGTCAACCTCATCAGTCTAAATTAGTAAATGTATATATTAACTTATAGTGAGATCTTAAAGTTATTCCATGGCTCTATCATTTCTTGGATGGGATGTGTCAATCCAACTTCTAGTTTTAGGTGGAAGCATCCACTGTTGCTTGATCCACCTGTGAGGCTGGAGATGAGGACACAGAAAATGAACTGAAGCCCATATCAGTGACAGGCTCGCAGGAGGCCCTGGAGCGGAGGCAGGGAGGGGACGAGGGCAGGACAGCTACGGGCCAACTCCGGAGATGAGAAGGGACCCAGTCCCTCTGAAAAGCAGGAAGCTTCTATGAGGGCTGCCAGAAAATGAAGTGTTATTTCCTGATGTCTCTAATTAGCAGGGGGATGAGCAGCACACACAGGAATAAAGGAAAAGACTAGTTTACGATGATAAATTTGTCTCCATCAGACAGTATGTTTTTGGAAGTGGCAGGTCCTTAAATCAATTCTGCCACTCCCTGTTTATTAACGGTGACTCCTCACTGCATTAGCATAAGTCTATCAAAAGCCAGCAAAGAACATCTCATTACTTTTGAAGCCTTAACTAGTTTAATGTGTTACTGAGACTCACATGAGTTTCATGTGCTGGCCTAGGGGCCAAGTTTTGTAATGTGGATGTTAGTTCAAAGTCTGCACTAATTATCTGATCTGGGTAAGTCCACCTCTTTGAGTGTTGAGGGTAATATTGTGCTTTCACAGGGGTAGAAGTGGGAAGAAAAGGGCTACAGCAACATGAGAAGTAACTATGAAACATGCTCTCACTTGTGTCATGCTTTGCTACATTGATGATGCCACACTGACCTTACATTAAGGATGCTATACTGACCATGTGCTCAGGGGAAGCAGTCCTCCCAGCCCCCAGCAGTTTGTTCTCTCCCTCCTTTACTCATTCACTCATCCAGGGAACATTCATTGAGGGCCTCTTAGGTACCAGGCACTGTTAAGAGCTGGAGTGTAGAGATAAGACACGATCACTAGACACGATCACTATTCAGGGACATCACCATTGGGACTGAACCAATTTGTCCTATTTAATTCTAGTTACCCAACTAGCATACATCAGAGTTCTATGTACTATGTGCCCAGACTTTTCTAAATCCTGGTTGAGAGTAGAGACAAGGGGAAAGCCCCAGCACGTATCCCCTACCTTGTCCTCTCCCTTAATACTTTCCCCCACTTTGGCTTCTACCCACCTGTGCAAGCAAATCCTGCCTTTAATGTGTGCTTAAGACCTCCAGGAAAAGCGATGCCCCGGGAGACAGAACTCCAGGGGATCCCACACTGGCAGAAGAAGACAGTAATTGCAAATTCAGGGGAATGTGCATGGTGTGGAGGTGGTGGGGGACAAACCTGGCCCCTGTGGGAACAGAGGGTTGACTCCAGGAGCTGGAGTGGGATGAGCCGTATGGAACAATGGGGCCTGATGACCAACTCATCTCAGGGACTCCTTGGCCACCAGCATTCCCTGTAGGCTATGATGTGTGCAGGAGCAGTCAGATGACAGTGGAGCTTTTGGAAAACTTCTCAATCAGCAGAGGGCCAGGAGAACTGAAGGAGGAGGAGGCGGAGGCAGGAGGCAGACAGCCAGGCTGGTAGCGTGGACATGTTCTTATAAGAGCCTGGCCCAGAGCAGAAGAGAAGAAAGGGGGATTCTAGAAGCAAATGGGTAAGATCAGAGCTAGTGACAGATTACATAAACAGCAATGAAGGGGAGGGAAATTTAAGGACACATGATTCAAAGGCCTCAAAATTAAGGAATTTGGGGGGAAAAGATGGAGACTTTAAAATAAATAGGAAAAACTGGAAATAAAGGTGAAGTAGATTGGGGTGCTACCTGAGAAAAGGTATGACTTTGGATGTGCTGAGCCTGAGGTGATTTCCAGGGGACCTGCTTGTATACAGGGGGAAGGTCAAGCCTAGAAATCAAGTGAGACACTGGGCCAGGCATGCACATCTGTGTCCGTGAGGAAGACTACATTTCCAAGGGAAAGCCCAGTAACCAAGTGTGAGCGAGGGGAAATGCCCACAGTGTCAGAGCAAGAGGAAGATGAGAAGCCATCAGAGGAGACGGAGGAGCACTTGCACACCTGGGTGTGCGCTGTGTTCAGAAGGGAGAGAGAGAAGCAGAAAGTGGTCCACATCAGAAGCTGCAGGGAACAGGAGCATGAAGCCTGAGAGAACATCATCCCCGTCTCTCCCCAGTCTCCAGGGGTGGTAGGAGTGGGGGGCTGGGCCACTGTTCAGCACACAGTCACTTTGGGAGAGACTCCCATCCATCGCTGTCCCGCTTGGTACGTGACTTGCTTTAGCCAATGGAACAGGAGTGAGCGGTGAGCAGGGCTTTAAATGTGCCTGATTGTTTTGCTTGGTCTCTTGTGATCCTGACTTCTGCTCTGAGTGTTGTCTGGTCACCACCAGTCACAGAAAGACGAGACACAGGGACCTAAGCCCAACAGCCTGCCTAAAGCAGAACCACCCCAGCTGACCTGCAGACCCAGAGCAAGGAATACATGTCTGTGGTATAAGTCTCTGAAATTTTGAGGTGCTACATGGCATTACCAGAGGAAAACCTCACCAGCACAGTGTGAGTTGTGGGTCTGACACGGTAAAATGTGCTCCTTTAAGGACGGCACCTCTCCAGGGCCTCCTTACCACTGTGCTCAAATGATAAAAGTACAAAGGGATGAAAACAATACCTATTTTAGCCAGTTCAAAGAGGAACGTGGTGGCTATACTGAGGCTATTTTCCCAAAGCAAGATAAGTCAAGAGTTATATATTAAATGTCTTAAATATTGATTGTTAGATAAAGCTACACAGAATCAATCAGAAAGAAAAGGCCAGGGAATTTCACTGGGGCAAAGGGCAGGATGTACAAAGTCAGAGATATTGAGATTTGATTAGTTCAAAGAATTTTTATAAAATTGGTTACGGCACAGCCAGCCAAGGTTGATGTGGACCTGAGGGGAAGCAGTGACTGGATTGGTCAGTGGATTCACCCCACCCCTTCTCCCCCAGCCCTTGTTCCAACAGAAATGTTGTTCCAAGCTTTGGGACCATGAACAAAGGATCTGGGGCAAGACATAAAAGTGTCTGGTGTCCAATAGTGCCCTTGCCAGGGCTCCATGACACCCACCAGAGGGGCCCCTGCCCTGTGGCCCAGGTTGCCGAAGTGTCAGCCCCTGGCCCAGGGAAGCCCAAGCCATTCACAGTTCCAGGCCCGGGGGCCCCACACTTGCTCAATGACAGGCACAAACGGTTTTCCCTGTATCACCACTGTCTGCTTTTTGTCTTTAGGCTGATTCTACCATTCACCAGATTATCCCTCCCATGAATAATGGGAAAACTCATATCTAGCAATTTCAAGAACTCTGCTTTTAAAAAGTGCATGAGAAATACAAAAGGGGATTCAACTTAGGCTATTTCAGAGGTCATACAGAAAGACCAGCTACACTTATCCTTCTCGCTAAGCTGCTGAATTACACTAAGAAGCTTACCAGAGCCTTCTGTACTCATTTTGTACTCAGCTCTTTGGAAGGAATCCAAATTCAGGAATCAGGGGCATAAGACCAGAGTCTACAGAGCATTCCACTCATTTCTGCAGCTGTGTCTCTTCAAGTGCTCTAATCCCTAACCTGGCATCATCTTTTTTTTCCCCTCAAACAGATACAGCTGAGCCTGAGCGAGTCACCTCAGAAATAAGGCCTGCCCTTTGGAACTGAGCCGTGTCACAAGAAGACAGGACATAAGAGATTCAGCCAGGCAAACCCACCCTATCAGAAAGGGAGCCAGACTTGGTATCTTACAAGAAAAAGGTGGGCCTCTGGAGGCAGCAGCTGAGCAGCTGAGCAGCTGTGACGTAGAGACTACAATTCCTGCAGCAAATGATGGGAGCCCTCCTCTTGCAACAACCACTCATCACCTGAACGCCTTGGCCCTTTCCTTCCTCCGTGCCCTTGCTGGGTGAGGAACTGCCTCTGCCTGTGATGGCTCCTCTCACTCTTCAGGGCCCAGCTCAAATGTCACCTCCCAGGAAACCTCTTGAACTACTGCCTTGCCCCCAAGTAGGCAGATCAAGGCATGGCCTACTTTTTTAGACCTTTATCATAGCATTTCGCACATGGTGGATTGATAATTTACACATCTGTTGCATGTTCCACACTGTGAGCTACTGTAAGGCCAAGAATTCCTGCCATTATTCATGCATATATTTCCAGGCTCAGGACCAGCTCTGGCAGACTGACTACATGCTCATAATATATTTTCAAAATGGCACTACCCTAATTTAGAATGCAATTGGAAACTCTTTGTTTTGAAGGACAAAATAAATGCCCCAAAATATTATATCCACTTTTATTCCACAGAATTCTGAAAAAAAATTTGGGGTAAAAATATTTGATTTGTAAAATAAAACCTTACTAGTTTGGATTAATTGGGAGGTCAGCCTTGATTAGCAATTTGCCAGAATTAGAAAATATTGTAAATATAGTGGGGTTTTTTTTAATGAATTTATTTTTGCTGCATTGGGTCTTCGTTGCTGCACATGAGCTTTCTCTAGTTGCGGCGAGCAGGGGCTACTCTTTGTTGCGGTGCACAGGCTTCTTCTCATTGTAGTGGCTTCTCTTGTTGCGGAGCACGGGCTCTAGCACGTGCAGGCTTCAGTAGTTCTGGTTCACAGGCTCTAAAGCGCAGGCTCAGTAGTTGTGGCGCACAGACTTAGTTGCTCCACGGCATGTGGGATTTTCCCGGACCAGGGCTCAAACCTGTGTCCCCTGCACTGGCAGGCGGATTCTTAACCACTGCGCCACCAGGGAAGTCCCGTAAATATAGTTTTAAACTTTCAAAGGCGCACTGTAATTTAAAATAAACCAACGATGTAGCAATGACCAGTGCTTGGGTACTTGCTTAAAAGAACAGATACAAATAATTTAAGTCAGTTTATCAAGTATCCATTTATATCCACTAAATGTGTCCTAGTTGCAATCTTGCTTTTGCAATTCATTTGTTTAAAAAAAAACAGTCTTTTTTTTTCCTCTTTTAGTGGAGATGGAGGGTGGGAAATCTCTTTGGAACTGAATTAATCATAATCTTTGGTTCATCATTGATCAATGAACAGCCTGTTTTCATGTATTTATTGAGTAATTTTTAATAATGTAATAAGTACTCACAAACCCACCAGCCAAAACAAAAAACAGAGAATAACTGACATCTAACCATTTGTTGCCTCCCCCAGAACCCATCCTCCCCTTCCCAGACTAAGGCTACTGCCATCCCAAATCCCATGGCCATCATTCCCTACCTGTCCTTTCCACACAAGTTTTATTGCATCTAGCTATATTCCTAAAAGTATTTTTTTATTTGATTTAACTCTATCAAAAGGATGTCATCCTATAGGTAGTATTTTGGGACCTACTTTTTCACTTAACATTATACTTCTAAGATTTAGGCACATTTTGGGGTTCACTATGACTCATCTCTTTTGTCTGCTGCCTAATATTCCATTTGGGGACTAACTGCTCATCCATTCTCTCACTGATGGCATGTGGGGGTTTCCAGGACTTTGCTATTGTTTACAGTGAAGCTCTGAAAATTCTTGCTCACGTACAAGATCCTCTCTTGGATATTACACCTAAGGTGTGTACCTGGGTCAAAGGGTATGCAAATACGCAGCTCAGAAGGTGATGCCAAACCATCTTCCAATGCATCATGCCGATCTACTTTCTTCCCAGCCACATATAATATACCCTGTGGACCCACATCTCCTCCAACACTTGGGATTGTCAGACTTGTTAACAGTTGCCCTGTGTTATCAGGCTAGAACCAACTGGAGTCATCAGCATTTATGAATTGGTGCAATCTAAATTAATATGTGTTTTGAAATAAGAAAATACATTTGATTATAAAAATAACTTTCACTGTACAAAATTTAGCAATATAGAAAAGCACCAAAAGAAAAAAATCGTTAACAGCTGTAGTTTATCAAGGTTTCATATTCATTTACAATGAAGGAATATTTACCCTATTATCAGGGCAGTCTACAATTGCAATTTATTTAGAACCCCCGAGGAAGCACACCTTTCAGACCAGACCTACCACTGAACACGGCCCTGCTAGTGTTCTAACCAGTCAGCTTAGCTTCCCCAAAGTGCCACTGCGCCATCCCAGGTGCCCAGGAAGCAGCAAGACTCTGGCTAAATATCAGAATTAAAAGTTGAAGATGTGCTCTGAAATTCATAACATCTCTCTTATGGGAGTTTCGTATTCTATACGGTGGTTTCAATCTATGCTTCTTTTGATCAGGGAAGAAGGGACTGGAGGTTCTTATTAAACACTTAATAAAAGCAGTTCTTTTATTTTAAATCCATTTTCAGAAACTCCTTTGTAGCACTGTACTTCCTTTTAGCAGCAAGATGCCGTTAAGGACAGCAAAAATGGTCTGCAGAATAACAAGGATATGGCCAGACTGTGGGTAATTGAATGAAGGTGTTCCCTCAGGCACCAAGACTCAATTTCTAGGGGCACACTGTGTACTTTACATCCACAAGAAAAAGAGAATCAGTGAGCCAGCCCAGCATAAGCACAGAGTCTGCTCACAGCACACCTTCTGGTGACTAAATTTCAAATTCACTGATGTCTCACTGTGGGCCAGGCACTGTGTTAAGACAGTGAGAATTCAGAGAGAAGGACACTGCACCTGCTCTCCATGGCATCACCATCTGCTTGGGAAGACACACAAATCAGGTGATTATGAAACAAGGAAGAATGAAATAATTGCTATTGGTAGCGACCACAGAGAACAGCAAAGACTGATTTAGACTTACAGGGATTGGGTGGTCCTGATAGAAACAGTGTGAGATTTGAACAGGGATCTAAAGGGAGATTAGACTGTCTACAGGAAAAGTAGAAGGACAGTTCTGGGAGAAGGGAGAAGTATTTCATTCACAGAATCAGTTGGCTGTTCACACAAACTTTTAATAAACATCTACTATGTTGCAGGACTGCCTGAGGGCCTGGGTATGAAGAGGTGAATAAACCTGACAGTGAAGCTTCTGAAAGTCCTTTTTGAGGAGCTATCATTTAAGTAGGAACTTGAAGGTTGAGAAGGAACCAGTCATACCAAGAGCCGTGGACAGAACTTTACAGAGAGAAGGAAGGGCATGTGCAAAACTTTAAGATGGGAAAGCCCTTGATTTACCCTAGGCAGTGAATGGAGGCTGGGGCAGCCACAGGGAGATGCCAAACTGAAGAACTAGAGGTGTCATTCAAGGGACAGACAGAAGCCAGATCACATGGGCTTACAGGCCAGTGTGAGGAATGTGAGCTGGAGTCTGAAGACCATCAGAACCTTTGAAGGGATAAAGTGTGATGGGGGAGCTCTGGGATGGGTGGGAAAAAAAGGAAACACAGTCCCAATACATCTATGAAAGGTCACTCTGACTGAAGGGGACTGGAAGGCCGTGAGAGGGAGCAGAAAGGGCAGAGGGGAGGTAGCAGCAGTGGTTCAGGGAGAACTTTGACCCAAAAACCCCTAGAAACAGGCTGGAGAGTTTCGAAGGGGCCAGATGCTGTATGGCCATGGAGGGTGGTGTCACCCCACAGCCAGGGGCAGGAGGTTTGCATTTGAGAAAGACACATGGTCCAAACTGTCTAAGGAGAACTCAAGATCTGCTAATGTGGTGCATTAGAGTGACTGATTTGGGGGAGAAATAGTTGGCCTTTAGATATATTAGACTAGAGATACCTGGAAAATACCGAGACAGCTTTGGTTAGTGGGCAGCTACAGTTACAGATCCAGAGGTTAAACATGCCTGAGCTAGAGTGGAGGGGGGAGTCACAGGGTACATTTAGAGAACAGAGAGGAAGGTGTGGCAGCTGGAGCATGGCGCTCACGAAGAGGCAAGAACAGAAAAGAAACCCAGATTGCCCTCCTGCAACTAGATTGTGGTGTCAGGCTCCAAAACATGGATTTTATTCTCTGTAAATTGAAATTACAGAAAGGCTTCTTTTTTTCTCTTTGAACTGCAGAGTTGTTTATACATGGCTATTTATTTTTGACTTTAAAAATAATACATGTTCATTGTTAAAAAACTGAAAATAAGGAAAAGTACAAAGAATAAAATACCAAGCATCTATAATTCCATCATCCACCTGTAATTGCCCCTAACACTATGGGCTATTTCCTTCCAAGGACTTTTTCTTACTTTTCATATCAGTATTTTGTATATATTACAAAATTTGAATTATACTATATACAATAATTCTAATCTTATTTTTTCACTTACTATTTTGTCACAAATATTTGACTATGTGCTTAAAAATTCTCTGTAAACATGTTTTTAATTGCAACATAATATCATATTGATATAAATAATATTATATTGATATAAAATAATTTAACATTCAATAATTATGGATATTTCAGTTGTTTTCTTCTATAATATATAGAACTATTATAAATATTCCTATGTATACATCTTTACTCCATTTCTAAAATGAGAATTTTGGGGTCGAAAGGCCCATTTTTAAGATTTCTCATACTATTGGCAAATTATTTTTAGAAAGGCTAAACCAATTTATATCCCTAGAGTATGAGACTGTTCACTGCATCCACACTTTAAAAATATTTACTAATTTTATAGATGAAAAATAATTTAGCTGTCATTGAAATGTTTTCTTGAAACTGAGGCAGAAGCCAGTCTCACAAAAAACTCCACTTTAGTGAATTCAAACCATGCCACTAAAGTATTCAGTTTTAATATCATAATCAAGAACTTGAGTTTAAGTTCACAAAAGATGAACCAATTTCTAATAAGACTAGTCCAAAGCAACAGAAAAGACCTCACTTCTGCCTTTCAAACTGGGGATCGAAGCTACTGAGGGCAGCCCTCCAAATTCATCCTGAGCGTCAAGCCACTCAACATCCTAGAGACCTCTGAGGACTCATCCCAACTTGTGAGCTTTCTGTACAAGGTAGAGGGGAAAAGATTAAGGGAAAAGATAAAACAGAAGCAAGTTACAGTGCTTCCTCTCTCCCTGCCATTGAAGAAGAGCTGAACTATAACCCAAAAGTCATTTTTTTAATTCAGAAGGCACCAGGAAGCAAACTTAGTCAACCTCCAGTATCATATAAAAGAACTGCTGAGGGCTTCCCTGATGGCCCAGTGGTTGAGAGTCCGCCTGCCGATGCAGGGGACACGGGTTCGTGCCCCGGTCCGGGAAGATCCCACATGCCGCGGAGCGGCTGGGCCCGTGAGCCATGGTCGTTGAGCCTGTGCGTCCGGAGCCTGTGCTCCGCAATGGGGGAGGCTGCGACAGTGAGAGGCCCGCATACCACAAAAAAAAAAAAAAAAGAACTGCTGAGGCACCATGGTTTGGAGTTAAACCATGGTGTCCAACAGGAGGGGTGCTGGGAAGAGTCAAAGGGTAACCCCCTTCCTTCTCATGATGAATTTTAACCTAGGTACATGAAAATTGGGATCAAGAGAAATCTGTATTTTCACACAGACTGAGCCCTCTCAGTGGTTTGTGTGGACTGCAATGCCCTGGCTGTGGCCACCACGCTGCAGTAAGAGAGAAGCGCACCTCTACACGGGCAGGGTTTCAGATGGCAGGCATCGCACACCCGGGTCCCTTCACAATTTCATCTCAGTTCAAGCTCTGGACTGTGGCCTTACAAGCTTGAAAACCTGCTGTTGTTAATGTGCTCAAAGAGGCTTTGCCTCTTGGGAGCTCATTTTCATTAACCAAGGTCATAGAGTGGTACAAACCAGAATGCCAGTTTGTTAGGTACATTTTATATCTGCAAGTATATGTCATGAGAAACCAAATGATAACCAGAAAGCAGAGGCCTGAACAAGGGAAGGGACGGGGATAGCCTGAGAGGTCTCCTCCTGCAGACCTTGCACATCCTGCCTGGGGTGGCCGTCATTTACTTTATTTCTCATCATCCTTCTGAGCTCAGCTCAAAAACCCCCTCCTCAAGGAAGCCTCCCCAACTTCCAGTATAGGTTTCCCCACCCCTGCTTATACATTTTCACTACGCCCTGCATTTTCATTTAAATACTTACAATGATTTTCATTACAAGACTGTATATGCTCTGTGTCTACTTTCTTTCAGTTCCCTGAGAGCAGGAGCTATTCCTGCCTCATTCATCACTCTTTCCCCCATCTCTAGTAGACACAGCATATAGCAGACACTCAAATATTTGTAGAAGGAAGGGAAGGCAGGAAGGATGAGAGCATAATGACAGCAAAGTCCACCACAAGAACAGCCTTCCAATGGGACTTGGAGTCCCTTAGCCAAGATTCTCTCCCCCTTTTCACAGTGTCAGAAATGGGCACTGCTACAGTCTGCCCTGCTTTTGCTCCCTTTTTTTGTGTTTCTACTGCTGGCCATCCCCTCCCCTCTAACACTCGCTTTGGATATGCAATACCTTTGATCAGGTTACAGATTAGTCAGCCTAGCCTAAGCGCCTTTCTGTCTGCTGAAGCAGTTCTGTGTACCCCTGGCCTAACCTATTTTATGGTCATTTATAATTAAATTAAATCTCAGTAAGTAGCCTTACTTTCCAAGTTCGTGGGGTTCCCACACTGTGAAGCCCCTGTGAACACCACACCATTACCCAGTGTTAAGGATAGGGATGCTCCAGGACGCACGGCAGCCGTGGGAGAAATAGGACAACATTGTGTGCATGTGGCTGACGCCTGTTCATGCTTCATAAAAACAGAAGCTAGAGATGACATTCTTACATGCTTTGGCTATTGTCTCAAGTATGATATTAATTTTGATAATTAAAAGCAGAACAAGCACCGGCCCGGGAGTCTGGGTGAGATCTAGATTGTTTTGATCCCAGCTCTGACACTCACTGTCGGCAAGTCCCATTTCGGTGCCGAATAAGGAGCTGGCCTAGATGACCACCAGAGCCCCTTCCTGCCTTGACATTCCATTATCGAATGGTTACTTTTCATCTAAGAGCTTATCTTAGACTTCATAAACACCCAAAGATCAATCCAGCTGCTGGCAATGACTACCACACACTCGGGGAGTCTGAGTTAAGCATCTCTAAAGAAATCACAGCGATATCTTAGGATTTTCATGATTACAAAAGAAATCATTCAAGAGAAAAGCAGATGTCCTTGGGACCTGACACCAGTTCACACAGCAGATTTTCTGACACGGATCTTCTCAACATTTGTTAATCACAGGATGGGGGACTGAGATGCCTGGGAAATCTGGCTATGACCCAGCTCTAAGGGACTCTCTTCTTTCCATTTTCCCAGAAGCAGGGTCCTTGTGTAAATTATTTTCTATATATAAAATAGCCAATCACGATAAGACATTTCCATGAGTATATAACTTTTAAAATATTTGCAAAAAAGCAATTTTCCTCCCCATCCTCGATATTGGGAGTTCAACTTCCTTCACCTCAGCCCCTCAACGCACAGATCCTGTCACTGGTAATACATTCTCAAACAGGCGTTCAGCTATAGTAGAAACAAACTCATCATGAATCTGTTTATAACCAAAAAAGCATCTCAGTTTTAATTAGCTAATATGTTAAATTCGAAGTCATGTTTATGTTTAAACATTCTACAAACCCATCTTAGAAAATGGGCATGTCTGATAAGGCCCTTCCTTGTCTGAAAGGAAATTACCAAAAATAATACAGACATCCTGCTGAGGGGTTTGCACTCCAGAGACATGTATTTGTTTCTGCTGCAGCAACTGTGAATAGACTGAGCACAATGTGTGAATTCTAGAAGATTTCTTCCATTAGCTCAAGTAGGACGTTTACAAAAGAGAAAACAAACGAAAACCCCTGAGATTATATCTGAAGGTGGGATTGGAAGCACCGCACTACTTGCCTTGAGTAGTAAGATTCCACACCCAGGGCCTCCCGGACGCTGGCGATGTGCTGCTCTAGGGCCGAGCTGGTGGCTGTTGGAAGGGCTGTGCTGCTGCCAGCCTGGAAGTCACTGGAGTTTTCCACCGTGTTGTCTCCCAGGTAGTGTTCGTGAAACTTCAGAATCCCTGAAACAAGACAGGCACAGGCACAGCCAACGTTATACATGATTGGGGTTGGGGAAGGGAAGGCGGAGGACAGTGGGCAGCAAGGTCGATGCTAGGTGACCTCTTTGACAAGCATGCTGTCCTCCAAACCATGTGAAGAAATCCTGAAATCCAAGGTGTCAAGAGGGCTTTCAGAAGCCTGGTCACTACGCTTTTTACAGCTTTCACCAGAAGGTTTGGTGCTTGAAAACAGGGAATTCAAGACAGGGCTTTTGATTTTGACGACATATATTCAGAAGCTCCTGGAATGATGATTAGTTCACATCAGTTCACGTATTTCAAAATAGATGCTTCTCAGAAGCACCAAACAGGGAAAGTTTCCTTTCAGGAATAGTGCACGAGCATGCCATGGTGCATTCTCCTCAGAAACTGAACTCCTGACAAAAAATATAGCTAGCCAAAAGGAAACTGTGTTACTCAAAGACCTTTCGTTTCACAAAAGCAAATCAAAATAAATATGTAGTGTAAAGGCCAGATAAAAAAATTTTAAACCACCTTTAAATAAGACCAACTGGTCAATGGTCATTAATGGATTAAAGGAGCAAAAAATGATAGCTGTATGAAACTGAGGCAATCCGTAGTGGTTTTCTAGCAATAAACACAGGACATATTCTCAAATGGTGATGAGGTATGTCAGCCCTGGAAAATGCTCGTCCTCTCTGATTGGATTAAAGCCCTGGTGAAAGCTTCAGAGTCTCATTAAGAGCAAAGAGAAATGGAAAGAGAAACAATAGAAACCTCACTATACATGGCTCATTGTTACAGGGATTTGGATATACCACCTGTCAAATCATGTTCCCAAAACATAACAACCACCAAGAGAAAGAGCTCAATGCCTCCATCATCAGCTGTGTCCTCCTGAGCATCAGGGCCCTCCGGGGGCTGGGATACACGGGGACTCATCCCACGGTGCACGACGCTCACCAAGTCATCGTGAACACCACAACTTAAAACCTTTAGCATAAAAAGGTCAGAGGCAAGAATGTTCTTTATGGAAAGCCCATAAAAAACATGGAATTAAGGGTAAAATTATAAAAAGTGAGGCTGGGGCTTCCCTGGTGGCACAGTGGTTGAGAGTCCGCCTGCTGATGCAGGGGACACGGGTTCGTGCCCCGGTCTGGGAGGATCCCACATGCCGCAGAGCGGCTGGGCCCGTGAGCCATGGCCACTGAGCCTGTGCGTCCGGAGCCTGTGCTCCGCAACGGGAGAGGCCACAGCAGTGAGAGGCCCACGTACCGCGAAAAAAAAAAAAAGAAGTGAGGCTGAAGCATAGAACATACAGGCATTCTCAGAATGTAATCAGAACCCAGGAAGCATCTCAGATCTGTCATCCAGCCATCATTTTCTTTTTAAATCAAAGGGACAGAAACGTAATCAAGAAAATCTTGTCAGTTCTCCTTGGCAGTTGAACTTTTTGAAATTGGCTTACAGATATTCAAGAAGCCCATTCTTCAAGATTCCCAATTACAAGATCCACTTCCCCAGTCAATAAACTCTAATTGGATCTGGTATGTCTCCAGCATGGTAAAACCATCAGCATTTTGTTATGCAAAAAATATGGCCCTAACAGCTAATTAGTGGTTCTGTATTTAGTGAAACTGTTAAAGCCTGAACATTTAATCCTGATTTAATCAAAGGGGATTTTTACTTCTGAAATAGATTTACAAATGAACTGGTTAAAAATGGGTTTTGCTAAACTCAGAAATTTCAAGCATGAGACTTCATTTATATACTGTGACAGAGTTGCCATTATCATTTTAGTCTCTTTAACTGTACCATGACAAAGGGTCACAATTATTAAATCATATCTAGAAAGAACTCATTCGGACTTATTACTTTATTAGCTAATGAACAACAGCTGCCTAAAAATAGGGCTGCTGGTGAAATTAATCCTCCTGCTCTTAGTCGTCCTTGATAAATGCTTCCACATTCACCAGCAAGGAGCCGTGATTTCTTGGGGGAATGAGAAAGCTGGGCTGTCTTATTAATTGAATGCCCCACCACGGACTACCACCGTGGCAGATTTGCTGAAAGCCGACATTAGCTCCTTGATCTGATCTATGGTAATGCACCTCTCCCACCTCTATTCACTAGACTTTCACAACCTAGTGTCTTAATTGCCCTGTTCCCACAGAAAGAGATCTTACCTGCCCCAGGAGCAAGCAGCCAGCTGTACAGGTAGCCTGCAGCCAGGGAATAGTAAAGCACTAGTCCCCTCTGGCCATTAACCATCTCTAAGATCTGATCAATAGTGACTGGGGAGTAGGGGTCGGAGTCCTGCTGTCCTGTCTGCCGTTCTACCAGGAGATCTGCAAACGCCCTTGTCCGTCCTCTTTCTGCCACGGCCAGGGCTTCATCATGATGGCCTAGAAGACAAAGGGATAGGCTGGGAGTCCACGGGGAGTATGATTATCAGAGAGGGTTATCAGGTACAGAGACCCCGGGCAGGCAGAAACCCCACTGCCTCTCCACGCCAACGTGTGGCAGACTCTCAATGAGACTGTTTCAAATTCAACCCCCTGCCTCAGATGACAGGTGCAGTGACCACTCTACTCAAACCCCACATTTTCAGATTCCACCCCACCGTAAGCCACCAGGCTTCCCTGTCTGGCAGCCACACCACAGGAAAGCTGACTGTTCAGAGCAGCCATCCTCAGCCCTGCCCACTCTCCCCCCACATCCTGAGTTACTCCCCGGCCTCCTGGCTTCTGACCCCATTCACTTGGCTCTTTGGACCTGATGTTCTGCGCTCTGGTCACCCTCTCACTTCCTTGCTCAGCTTGGATTCTGATTTGGCCTTGGCAGATGAGCCCTCTAGGACATGGCTCTTGACCACCTTTCTATTTCTCCTCAATGCAGCCCCTCTGTGCATCACATTGCCCAGCCCTGTTTCCACATTTTCCACCAAATTATACCTCTGTGCCCTCACACATGCTGGTCCATCTGCTCAGTGTGCCTTTCCCCTGTTTACTGAAAACAAGGAATCCCAATAGCTGTCTTGCCTATCTCAAAGACTAAACGAGGCCCTATATGTGGAGGTGGGTGGTAGGCATTATTCAAAGCACAGTATATATAACAAGTGACATTATAATCACTAGAGCTGATACCTCATTCCATTCTGGGCTCCCACACACTTGCTTCTCGTCTCTTCTCATTCCCATGGGCAAAGGGTTCAAACCTCTGAGGTCTCTAATCCTATGAAACTGCTTCTCTCTTTCAAGCTTTTCCTCAGTCTTCGGATCCAACCTCTAATCCCACTTCATCTAAGAAACTAGTCTGTAATCTAGTTTAAAAACTAATGCTCAAATATGAGAGCACAAAAGATAAAGCAACATCCTTTCAAGTTAGGATTATTAGAAGGAACACAATGCAAAGGATCTGCTTACATCATAAATATACAAATGGAAGAGTTGCTAGAACTAAGGTCCAAAGAGAGGGCAGGCAGAGGCAGGAGACCAGATGCTGCAGCCCCAAAGCCCTTCAAGGATGCCCTGCTTCCTACAGTCTGAGTATCAGTAGAAAGCGGGGATTTTTATGTGTGTATGCAAATGTCTTCTTTTACCCTATTAAGTTATTAACTGGAACAACAGGGACGATTTCTGTACACATTGGAAAATTGGCCCCAAAGTGCTAGACAGACTTAACACTGTGATTATAGTAGATAATAAACTGTAATCGCAGGCAATGAGCACAGTTAATAGATACATTTTTCAAGGGGAAATTTGAGTATTCATACCCATAAAGCAAAGGACAGGTTATTGATAAGGCCTCAACATCCAACTTCAAAGACATTGTTAATTCCAATGAATACCTCCTTAACCCAAGTTCTGGGTTGGGGAAAATGGTCTGCAGAGATGGACAGCCCTGAGGAGAGGGAGAGGACGGGGTTGCTGGAATAGGGTGGCTGAAACAGTTAAGGCCCGGGTAAGGGGAGGTGGATACTGTCCCAGTGCAATGCAGCCCACAGGCCTGGGAGCGTTGTCACTGACTATGTCACAGCCTTGGGGGCAGACAGTACAAACATTTATTAGACAGCAACATTAAAAGATGTGTGGCAGTAAAACAGGAAGAGACCAGTGTCTTCTCAGGTACCTGCCCCCAGGTACTAATGGGCAGAGGGAACCTGGTGGGAGCACCTGCTTCAAGCATCCCTGTCTCCAGGACACCTTCTCTGGCTCCTGGGTCTGTCTGCCAAGCCACTTCGTTCCCACAGCACCCGAGTCCCTTTTACTCTAGTGCCAATCACACCCTCCTGGGCTCCCGACTTCTGTCTCCTGATAGGCTAAGAGCTTCTAGAGGTCAGGAACTGGGACTTCTTGACTGGCACTAGGCACACACAAATATTCATTGCTTGAACGAACGAATGTTCAATGGCTGCGCTGTGGTTGTGGCTTCAGTCTGCTGTGACAACAAATCATATTTCATCACAGCACTCACGAAACGACTCAGACACAGGGGTGCATGCACACAAGGTGGGAACCCCCGCTGCTCTCACCGAGGCTGACGAGCACTCGCTGCAAGGCCTGGTAGGAGGATGTCTGCAGGTCAAAGAGGGAGAGCTTGTAGTCCGTGCTCAGCTGCACTTCGTGTCGGATCGTTTCAAACAAGGCTGATGCTCTATAGAGCTGCAAGGAGGGGAAAAGAACGTTATCTGTTTTCCAGAAACCACTGTCTAGCTGTTCACCGACTAGGGACAATTTTTGCTCACATCTTGGTACACAACAGAAAAATTGTTTTAAGAGATTTGAAAGGATGAATCTTTTTTTCCAGGTAGGTCTTTGTGGACCTGAAAAGGCATCAATTAGATCCTACTCAGTAAATTATAGTTTGTGTAATCAATTTTTGACAGACAAGGGGATCTAAAAGACAGGGGTTATAGACTCATAGTCTGAAACTTGTGGAAAAAAATCAGCTATGAACGCGATCAAGTGCTGATTTTGATTAAAACAAACGAAAAGCCTCTCCTCTTGTCATCAAGTAATTCACCACCCCAACGCCTCACAGTACAGAAGGGCTGGAACTGGAGCAGGTGAGGGGGAGCCAGGCAGGAGACGCCTGAGGCTGGGGGGAAACCCTGACGGCAGCCGCGCTCTCAGGAGGAAGGCTTCTTGCAGGCAGTTCAGCTGAACCAGATGCTGCTCTGCACAGCAGTGCTCCAGGGAGCCACATCCACTCACAGGCACACCCTGGGACCAGACACACGACACTCCTAAGGAGACACTGTCCTGCTGCTCTAAGGGGACCACAAGGTCAATGGGACAAGGCCTTTCTCTGATATTTATATGTGGAAACAGTATCAAATTTTTAATTCATGCAAATTTAAAGAATAGAATTCTAAGGCTAAGGGACTTAGACTAGGAGAGAGGAATGTATTCCCAACCCTGCCACTAATTTGCTGGGTGACTTTTGGTAAGATTCGGAACCTCAGTTTTTTCTCTGTAAAGGGATGGTTATCACTCTACCTCACAGGGTTATTAAGGAATAAATCCAGTCAGTGAAAGTACTTTGAAAACTATAAATCACTATATCAGTACAAACTTTAATTTTTGAAACCAGAAAACTAGAGAATTAATTCTTTAAATTGTAAAACGTCATAACATCCCAGGATGCTGTGGCACAAGTTCAAGCATATCATGTCCTCACTCCCTGTGAGCACCTACGACAGGAGCCTGGGCTCACCAATCCCTGGCCCCCTTTGCTAGCACAGCACCCTCCACAGCAAGCGCTGCCTAAGCAGTTGAGAGTGTGATTTTAGATGCCGTCTCACAATTCCTCCAACCTGACAGAGGAACCCATAATTCCAGGGATCTTTCTAATTTGCAGAGCCGGCACAGAGCAGGTTTCTCTTCAACTATTTGTGTGCATGCAGAAGCATGAACTTTGTGTGTGTGTGTGTGTGTGTGTGTGTGTGTGTGTGAGAGAGAGAGAGAGAGAGAGAGAGAGAGGGAAGGGAGGGAGAGGAAGAGGGGAGAGAAGCATCTAGTGATATAACTAGAAACCCACAAAGACAGTAAGTCCAATAATTATGAATTCTTGGATTATTTACTTCTGTCATAAAATGTATATAATTTCATATTAAGGTTTAATGAGGAACAATAGCACATAATACAAGAATTCCAAAGAAATTATTGAGAAATCTGTCATACAAGTGAGTAAGAGTCTTTACTATGGTTCAACACTTCTGGGCTGATACAGGCTGGAAATCTTGTATGTCAAACCCAAGAGCACAGGTCAACACCCTCTAGCAAACGTCATCACTACCAGGATAGTAATCCCAAGGTCTTCCATGCTTCTAGAAACAAAATCCACTCAGGACAGGGTTCTCCTGCTCACCTGATGTTGGGCTTCCTCCAGGTTCCCACTCGCCCAAAGGGAGAGGCCAAGACCATGGCGAATTTTGGCTTCATCTTCTCTTCGGCCCAGCTGCTCTGCTAACCTTAAACCTGAATTCAGATAGAGAAATTTTGAGGACACATAAAAGACAATTCCATCCTGCCAAGGAGTTCTGGAGCATAACTCTGGCTCAGGTGTATATGAAGAGTGTTAGCAACGCAGCTAGTTAAAATGCAGGACAAAAGCAGAATCAGCCAGGGCAGAGTAAGCATTTTTTTCAAATTCTGTGTTGGTAGTGACCTTTCCAGGTCACTCCAAGTTGCCCCAGCAAGAGCTCAGGTGATGGCTATCAGCAGGAGACAGGTTTGCAGGGCAGGCAGAAACACTGAAACAAATGGAACCTAACTGGCAACCCTCCCAGCTGTGAAATCCCTAGCTTTGCAAATGAAAACTCCTGGCCTATAAGTTTACCTAACCCAATTCTCTGGCTGGCAAAAGTCTTTCTTGAAAGTTCCATAGTCAAGTACAGAAGCCCAGCTACTACTCTTTCCTATCACATGTGCACAGCATCCAATCAGTGTTGACGAGAGACACATCAGATGTCCTCCTGGAAGCAGAATGCTCACACCGCCTGACCCTGCCTTCTGTTACTGAGGCCGCTGAGGCATTTCGCATCCAATCTGCCTTTCCTTTAAGGCGGAGCCTTTGATGTGCCTCAGGGGGGTTGCAGAGCAAGAGCTATTATGAGTTGAAAGCTTTAAATGAGATTGTTCTCATTCTAATGGCCTTCAGATAGGCACCTGCAGTTTGGGTCACTTACTCACAGGAAGCTTCTGGATTTCAGGACATCAGCAACCTCCAGAGCTTTGTGGGAGTCAAATCTGAAGGCAACCATTTATTGTATTGGCCACTAAGCAGTTCTCGGCATCACTTTGCCCTCATTATCCTGCTCTCTGTACATAGGAGTTAGCTTGTGCAGAGACAGCAGGAAAGCTCCCACACTACAACTGCACACACCAAGGAAGGACTTCTTCTTTCTAATCTAATTCAGGGTGCATGGGAGCCTGTCTCTGAGCATGCTGGGCCCACACAATTTCAGACTTTCGAAAAGGAACTGAGTCAGTTGAGAGGCTAATAAAAGTGATACTCGGGTTCAAACTCATAAAATATCATGCATCTCAAAATGCACATAACTCAGAAAACTTAGAAACAGCAGTTTAAATTTAAATCATGTCACAGGGTAACAAAAACAACATGTATTTGCAAATTATTCACATTTTAAAATACTTCATAGAGTAGGAATAGAAATAAAAGAAATGGTTCTTGGGTGAAAACCAGGAGGAGACCAGTTGTTTTAACCTTCAACAAGCTAACCATATTCATTCAGCAATATAGCTCTCCCTGCTAGGCCTGGGCCTCTGAGTTGGAAGTCAAAGTCATTGAGGCAGCTCCTCCAGAAGGTATGTTCTGTGCAAGGCGGGACTTGACTTTGCTCCCTGCTAGATCCCCAGCGTGTAGGACACTCCCTGGCCCATAATCAAAAGTTCAACAATGAAGAGCTAAAAGCCCACTGGACAGACATGGTATCTGTCCTTCCCCAGTTTCTACCTGCTTCTGCCTCTTAGGAATCTGACCCACCTATCCAGCCCTCCTGGAGCCTAGTTTGCCAGAAACTAGTTACATGACTCCAGGTAAGTCACTAAATTGCTCCAGCCTCCCTTTCTTCAGTTGCAAAAAGAAAAGAAGCTGGATGAGACCAGTGGTTTTTATCACGGGTAACCATACAAATCACGTAGAGAGCTTGTTCCAAAGGCTCTGACCAGGCCTGCCTGTGAGATTCTACTGCATGTGGGCAGGGGGATGCTAGTACACAGGCCTGTCTGAAAGCCAGGAGGGAGACAGAGTACCGAAGTGGTTTCCAACTGAACTGTCCCCTCACTTCAAGAGGCTGCAGACCCAACTCAGAGCACTCAGAAAGGGCCTCCCAGGTGTCCTGCACCTGAAACAACTTATGCGAAGAGGCATCTGGTCAGGTCCACGAGGTACACCAGACTCTCTGGTAGAGCACATCCACGAAAAAGACACTGTGGAGATGGCGCGGTAAGAATTTAGATCTCTGCAAGACTTAAAATTACAACAGTAAAAATAGAGTTTTCCATAAGTATAGAATTATGTTACAATATCTCAGGCAAAGCAGCTGCTTCATGAAAATAACATTTCAGGAAGTACCAAAGAACACAGTTGAAAGGTTGTCATACACTGGGTCTGAATTTAATAGTTTTCACATATTCAATTGAAAATCGCCCCCAGTCTGTTAGAATTTTACCAGTCTAGTTTCAGGAAACCAAAAGCCACCTCTCATATTTAATGCATTGAGGCAGAGCTCCCACTGAGTGGGAGCCAAATCATGTCTGGGAAGTGGCTTCTAGCCTCTCAGTAATCTCTCAGCCTGCAGGCCAGAGCAAGCCTGGTCTGTGCAGAGGACCACAGCGACCATCAGCCCCTGGCCCATTCTCCACTTCATGTGCTGCTTCCCTCTCTCCCAGCTTCCAGCTGGGGATCAGAAGTAATCGTGGACATGACTGCCCCAGCCCTGCTCTGTTCTTGGGAGGTTGAAAGAACTGCATACAAGGTCTTGTGTGGTTCCTGAGGTCAGGAAACCTGGGCTGAGCCCCATGCCACCACTGACTGACCGCATGGTCAGGATCAAGCCACTGTAGTCTCTGAGCCTCAGGTCACTTAGCTGCCAGTGGGAATAAAAAGATACAACTCTCATGGTTACTATGAGAATGAAATCCAATTAGATAAACTATGTATGCCAAAAAATTTTGGAAACTATAAATGACAGTTTTTGCTTGAAATCAGCAACCATTTCCTTTTACTAGTGAGCCAAGAACACCGTATCTGCTGTTTTTCCCTCCCAGGATGACAGGATGCCATGTGCCCGTGTGAGAGGAAGTGCTTTCCAGAGGAGGGTTCCAAAGGGGTGGAGGGCAAACACACTGCTGTGGGGCTCCTGCTTGGTGAGGAAGGAAGCATCCAAGGCCTGACTGTGCGCAGGTAACTGCATGGAGCCTGCCGGAGAGGAGAGGGGGTGGGGGGAGGGGGTGAAAAAGAGGGGAGGGAGGGAAGCAGTCACTTTCTGGGCCTGCCTGAAATAAGCCTACCGTGGCACCAGCCCAGCACGGTGGGTAACCAGCACCAGGAAACCTGGCTGATGGCTTGAGAGACCCTCAGACAGGTGCTTCTGGATTAGACCCCGGCTGCCACATTGAAATGGACTTCTACACAGCTTTGATACAGCTTATTTTCTAAAGGGACAATGGGCCCAGAACAGCTGTGCATTTTTCCTCTGATTCAGGCCCTTAACTTGTACACTATTAGATCTAACTTGACCTTGTGTAGAATGTGTTTTTTACTCAGTAGAGGGCTCTGAAAAGCAAGGAGGGTGTCAGCTCCTTGGACAGCTGGCAAGCAGAGCGAGACAAGCTGGGTAATGCATCCTGGACAGTGGAAAGCCTTTGTACTACTAAGGAACACCCAGTGGGGGACACCATGGTTTTGGAGTTGAACTGATGATGTGGTCTCTGAGATCCTCACTCCATGCAGAGGTGGCCACTCACACCGTGTACACCTCCTTCTGAGCAGACTGTGAGCTCAGTCTCAGGGTAGACCGAGAAGCCATGACAGACCTTTTCACTTACCTTCCTGCAAGTACATGACTGCCTGGGAATAGTTCTGCAAAGCATGATGGGTCCTTCCAAGGCTACTATAAGACACCGTCTTGGCCACCAAGTCGTTCATCTGTGCAGCGATGCTCAAGTGCTGTTCTTGATAGACCACGGCCCTCTCAAAGGTGCCCAGGGACTCGTAGGTCAGGCCCAGGTTCCCATAGGCCCGTCCCTGGCACGTGGGGTTGTTGGTTTCCTCTGCTATCTGCAGATCCAGCTGGTGGTACTGCAGGGCTGTATCGTATTCCCCCATCTGCTGGTAAACGCCCCCCAGGCCACAGGCAGCATCACTTTCCAGAGCTCGGTCTTTCATCTCTCTAGCAATGTTCAGCTGGCGTTCAAGGCAGGAAATGGCTTGTTCGTAATTCCCTAATTGGCTGTGCAGGCTTCCCAGCTCTCCATAGGCCTGGGCTTTATTAAAGGCCTCCCCGAGCTCATGGGCAACCACGAGCCTCTTTTCAAAGCACACAAGGGCTTGCTGCAAGCTCCCCATTGCCCTGTGGGGGATGTAGACAGAAAAGCAATGATATTATTTTGTGCAGGTGCAGACATGCTAAAGCCCCTGAGAAAATGAAAAGCATTTGTCACTGTCACTTACTATAGAAGCTCTTAACTTCTCTTCTAGCTAAAATCTATCATGTGCCCTTAGAGTGAGATGCAGGGGAATTTCATAATCTGGAAAGCAATTCAAAAGTCATCCCTTAGTGACCTTCCCAAGAGCTTGAGATTCAATGGGATATATACCCCAGAGGAAACATAAAATATATTAATAGGCACAATGATAGCAAGTGAACTGTTTGGTTCTTTGGGCCTCCCAATTTCCACTACTGCTTAGACTATGTTTTTGAAATCACTTTACAATGGCTATAAATCTTTCACCCTTAGCTTCTCAGAGCACTCTGTGGGTGATGATTTAGTCTGACCCTTGCCCTTCCTCCACTCCAGGAGCCCTAATCCCCTGCCTATCTGGAAAGGCCGTATATTCTGCAGACACAGACACCTTCTTGGGTTGCCCACGTTCAGAAGGAAAGCACCACCTTGGCCAACAGTGTATCTTTTTGTGCTGCTAAGAGATGACACGATAAGAGTGAGAAGAGCATGGATTCTGGCGGCAGACCAAGCCAGTTGTGTAGGACACATGAATTCCTTTTCCTGAGCTTCAGTTTCTGGATGCTAATAAATCCCACAACCCATAGCAGATGATAATAAATGTAGACTAATACGGGATTGCTATAAATATTAAGCAAGATATCTATGCAAGGTGGCTAGCATGACAGTATATGTTTATTCACTCGCACTATTATGAGGTGGCTTTCCCTAAAAGCAACCAAATGGGGTCCAGGTAATTGGTGGGTATAGGTGTTATATTAATGAACACATCCATATAATGTGAGGGGCATTCAGAAAATATAAGTTAGATCAATTCATTCATCTTTCCCATTCCTATTATCTCTTTTATTCTGCTCATTGTGATGTAGTCAAAAAGGTAGTGCATTTGGAGTCAGACAGCCCTGGGTTTAACCTCAGCTGTCCCTTTTAAGCTGTGTAATCTTGGACATAAACTCTGGGCCTTAGTTTCTTCCTATATAACATAAGGGTAAAAATATACCCTGCTAATTTCACAGAATTATTGGAGGAACGAAATGAGGTATGCACGGAAATGATTTGTAGTCAATAAGCTGCCATGCAGACATTAAGTGGCCATTACTTTCACAACTGCTCTTTGTGCAGGTTTATCAACCACATTTGACCTCTGTCATTTTTACCTGTGTCCATTTCCCAGGCCCCGGTAAGCCTTGGCTTGGTCTTGCATGCGATTTAGACTCTGGGCAACAGATAAATATTGTTCATAGTACTTTATAGCTTCCTCATAGTCACTCAGGGCCTCGTAGCAATCCCCCAGGTTGCCATAGGCCCGGCCCCTGTCGAGCACAGACTCATTTCCACTCAGCTGCTGCAGCATGGCCAGCTGCTGCTCGAAGTAGCCGATGGCTTCTTCCATCACATTCATGTTCATCTTTGTGATGCCCATGTTGCCATAGACCTGAGCTTCTAGACTCGGATCTTTCAGCTTCTGCCCTAGATCCAGCTGCTCTTCATAACACTTGAATGCCATCGTGTATTTCCCAAGGGCCATGTAGACGGCTGCCAGGTGCCCATGAGCTCTGCACTCTCCTGGCAAGTCGCTCAGCTCCTGATATACCTCCAGTTCCTGTGTGTGATAACCCAAGGCCTTGTCGTGTTTCTGGATCATTCGGTATGCGGTGCCCAGGGCTGCATATGCACTGGCCTCCAGTCTTCTGTCCTTTACATGGTGAGCCAAGCCCAGCTGCTGCTCATAGAATTTTATTGCACCACTGATATCTTTTTTACAGATGAATATATCGCCCAGGTTCCCCAGGGCTCGAAATTTAGCCTGGGAGTTATTCAGGGACTGGGCTAGGGACAGTAAGTACTTCTGACACTCTTCGGCTTTGTTAAAATTCAGCAGAGCCTTGAATGCTAAGCCCAAGTTGCAGTAGGCTTTTGCTTGGCTCAATTTGTCATGAAGGTCTTTGGCCAGGGCCAGATCCTGCTCATAGTACTTCACCGCCTCCTGGTAATTTCCAAGGCAGTAATGGGCGTAGCCAAGATTGTGGCAGACCTTCCCTTCTCCTTCCATGTCTTGAAGCTCGGGAGCAAGCCGGAGGTACTGTTCGTAATAGGGGGCGGCCTGGACGTACTCCCCTCGAGAGCAGTGGAAGTTGCCCAGGTTGCTGAGGGCCCGGGCCTCGCTCTGGATGTCACGCAGCTCCCGAGCGATGTTCAGGTGGTTCTGATAGTGCTGCAGGGCCCGGTCGTGGGCACCCAGGGCCTGGTAGGCCACGGCAAGGTTCCCGTGTGTGGATGCCTGGGAGGCACGGTCATTCACTTCCATGGAGATCTGCAGCTCCTGCCGGTGGTACTTGACAGCCTGGTCGTACATGCCCAGAGCATTGTAGGCATTGCCCATATTCCCGTAGGCACGGCCCTGGGCGGCGTAATCACTCAGCTCCTGGGCGATGCACAGGTGGGTCTTGTGGAGTTTCAGTGCAGTATCATAATCACCTTTCATCTGGTGTATGATTCCTGAGAAAGAGAATAAAACAATAGAAAAGGGTTGAAATGACTGATTAGCAATATAGAAAAATGTAATTTGCAACTCGATTTATACTCAAATACAATCCAGATGAATTAAAGAATTTAAAATAACAGAAGGTAGAATTAAATATTTATCAGCTCTCCAGAGGGGGGATAGCTTTCTAAGCTTCAAAGCAAAAGGAATAAAAAAAAAAACTGACAGATTTGGTTACAAAAATAATAAGCTTTATACTATAAATATATATCTAAAATTAAAAGGCAAACACAATACTGGAAAATATATGAATTATACAAAAAAAATTCAATAGCTATCGTGTATAAAGATTTCATTTGTTTCATTTAAAAAAAAATCAAGACCCCAATTTACTGAAATAGGCAAAAATAGTAAAAGTGAGCAGACAACTCACATCCAAGGAAATACAGAGTAACCACAGGGGAAAATGTTAATTTCTTTTAATAATCAAAGAAATGCAAAATAAAGCAACCCTGAAGTACCATTTTACTTCTACTAAATTAGCAAACAAAAAATTTAAACAATACCCTACACTGACGAGGTGGCCCTGAAGCTGGTAAACACATCAACTGCTGGACACAAACGGGAACAGCCTTTGGAGGAGCAGCATGGCAAGAACCACACACGGTGCTGCTCAGACCCTGCAATCCTGCTCAGGGGAATGTCTTCTAAGGCAATCATACAACAAATGCAAAAGCTCTCTGCATAACAATCTTCACTGCACCATTATAGATTAGTGGAAAATCAGAAACATCTTCAATGGCAAACAATTGGGGCTTTTATAAGTACATTTTGGTATATCAACTCATCAGGGGATTATGCAGTCATTAAAAAGATAATTACGAAGTCTATGCAGAAAAATGGGGAAAAAAGAGTTCTTGCAATAATGTTAAGTGGAAAAAGCAGAAAACAATGCTGCACGCTCCCTCACAATGACTAGGAAAATGAATCTGTGCACATGGACAAGACCTCGAGGGTATTATGCAAAAATAAAAACAGTTGCCTTGTTAGGTGATAGGATTTGAATGGTTTTTGTTCCAGAATTTCTTGTAATTCTGCTATCTAGCTTTTACAGTCAACAATAACAGCACTTCAAACAGCCCTCATAAATTATGCTATAGCTGCTAAGCTAAGCTGTTGTTTTTACAAGCAGTTCAAAATGAGATATATCATAAATATCATAAATATAAAGTAGTTCCAAACGAGGGATATAATAAAAGTAACTTGGGAAGCGCCTTTAAGGACAGCCTGGTTCATTTCAGTTGGGGCTGGGATGGGGAGGCACAGAAAAGGTGGAGGGATCTAGTATGCAAATAGGTTTCTCTTCGCCTTGGTTTTGAACATGCTTTTCTGTGCATCAACGTGTGAACTTTGCACTGGTGACCAAAACCTGCAGAAGTATAAGAACTCAAAAACACCAAGATGGGTTACTAAAATGTCTGAACTGAAAATAGAGGCACTGAGAAAGCAAGCTATCGAAATCCAGCTTCTGCAATTTGCTTATCTCTACACCTTTCATTCTTTCCTTCCTTCATTCATTTACTTACACACTGACCCAACAAATATTAACTGAATATTTATTGTGTACTAAGCCTTGTGGAGGGCAGCACACAGGGAGAGAGATGAAGACACGTGTCTGCCCTCAGAAAGCACACAGGGTCATAAGGGAGACGGTCATGAAACAAATAATGTCAATACACATAATAAAAGCTGAAGTGAGCGGGGGCGTGGGAGAGAGAGGAGCATGCCAGGGCCACTCCTCCAGTCCTGACTTCCTCCCCTGCCTGCAGTGGAGGTCTGCCCTGCCCCAGGAGTCGTGCTGAGCTCTGGGTCCAGCCATCTGTATGACATTAACTGGATTTAGGGCACTGGATAAATCATTTAGCCTCTTTGAGCTTTTTTTAGTTCATCTATAAATTGAGGAAAATAATAATCTTGATACCAACCTTAGAGGATAGTAATGAGGATCAAATGAAATAATGTAGGTGCAAGTGCATTGTAAACTATAACGTGAAATTCAAATATTAGTTACTGAAATTACTATATGCTTCTAGGGAAGGGAATTCTCGAGGTGGTAGAGATTAAACAAACTATGGTAATTCTTCTGTGTATTTTCTTTTATGAGTAAAATATTTCATAGTTTAAAATAAGCAAATCATGGTACTCTATATTACGGAATAACATGGTGCCATTAAAAATGGTGAAGTAAAAAAAAAAAGATGAAATAGAAGTTTATATACTGACATGGGAAAAATTATAATATATTAAGGTACACTTAATAAAACAGTACACTTAATAAAAACATTAATAGGATGTATGTATATACATACATGTTTATACTTATACATACAGCATACATTTTTTACAAAGGTAACAGTAGTGATCCTTGAGTGGTGAAATTTTGCTTATCTGTGTTTTAAATGGTTTTTCTATGATGAATGCACAACACCTGGTTAAATATTACTCAAATTTTTGAAACTCTGCTCTAATTAGAGCAACATTCCTGAGGACTGGAGATGTCACTGGCGTCCTAGCTGGAAAGGTCAGGTTTTCAGAGCCTGTCTCAAGGTTAGAAACTCTAAGCTGCCAAAAGGCACTACCTTAGCATCACCTGAAGGAAGCCCTCTTAGTGACAGAAACATTTCAGTTCTGAAGACCTGAATGCGGCCTGTATCCCTAAATGGCTTTTATCTAAAGAAAAAACTTGTAGGTTTCAAATTTCCAAGTATCCTTAGAGGAAATGAATCATTTATTCCCTCTCTCCTCAGCTTCTGCATAAGGAGAAATAAGGGGCAAAATACCTGACCCGCCATGAGTGCAGAGTCATGAACAGAGCCAGAGCTGGGGAGGGCAGCATGAGTGCCCACACATCCCTCCAAGCACTTTCCCCCCTAGCAATGCCTTTACATTGATTTTTTTTCCCACAGCTTTCGGATTTCACTGCAATGATTTTTAAGCCAATATGATCACTGATTGGTTGCTAAGGTGGTGTTAAGAGGAAGCAAGCAGTGTGGGACCTTCAGAGAAGGAAACTGAGGAAGCTCAGGTTTTTTGTATGCACCCTACTGCTAAAGAAACAGGTCACCTGGCTAGCACCCCATCCTCCCCACTTGTACCCCATCCTATAGGAAGCTGGCTAAGTATCTGGAAGGCACACTATAATGGAAAAGGCACAGAACTTTAAGTCAGAAGTCCCGTTTTACAAGCCTGGCTCCCACCTCATTCAGCTGAGTATCTTTGAGACCCTAAGTTTCTGTCTCAGAGCCTTTGTTTTCTTTTCTTTTCTTTTTTAATTGAAAACTTTTTGGTGTTTTTGGTTTTCTTATTAATAAGGCCAGGTTATAATCATCTCAAAGAAATGGTATGAGAAACACAGTAGTGTACATCAATAGGGTTTGCTAACTATCGCATGCTTCCTAAACACAGTATGAACGGTATTCAGAGAGTGAGCGTTCAAAGGAAAAGTAATTCCATTTCTCTTGCTCTCAGGGCCTCAAGAGTCTGGCTAGTTAATAGGGAGCAGTTGGGATGATAATGGCTACCCAGGGTTCAATGATTTGTGAAAGAAACTGCCTGCTGGTTACAGCAAAATGATCTGACCCCCAGCCAGTTTGCCCACACACTCCCTTTCGGCCCCGCCTTCCCCCTCAGCTGACACTTCCAAGGGTCTCGAAAGCATAGGAAGACTCTCAAAACAAAGACTTCCAGACACAGGCAAGGGTAGAGGAGATGGGCTGGCTGAGGTGGGAATTTTTTCTTCTGCCCTTGTGTCTGCTCTGTCCCAGCCGCTGCCAGCCTGGAGAATTCTGAACGGAACATTACACACTCTTGGCAGCTCTTCTCTTTGTTGAAGCAACATAAAAGCATCCCTGAGAGCTGCCAGGAGAGTGACTGCACATGCTGAGGAGATAATCTGCAGATCCTCCTTCCCTTTCGAGACCACAGCTTGATTTTCCAAGGCTGTCACTCAGATGAAGACTTACAGAGGGCCTGTCAGAGGGCATGCTAGGTGACAACGTGCTGCAGGGAGGGGAATTAAATGAAGATTAGTGGGGCAGAAGATCCTCACAAAGCCCAGTTCTCACAGGGCATGTAGAGAAATGACACATGCTTATGGATTTATACATCCATCCCTACAGTAAGCCTCCACCTACGCATCAGGAATGGTCACTGCCATAGGAATAAGAAGAGCTACTGCAAAGACCTGTTGTGAGGGCCAAGGAGTCATGCTTATGAGAGGCTAGCACAAGTGCCTGGGACATAGTAAGTGCTCAGTACATTTTGCCTCTATTGTTAACCATTACCAGCAAAGATCAAGGGAGGTGTGAACAGGACAAGCCTAACAGAACTCTACTGAAACTAGAATAGTTAGCATCTTAGCAGTGAATTCTGGCAGCCTTTTCTCTTGCAAATTCTCTAAAAGTAGGGCCTCATTGTACTTCTACAAAGGATGCGTGCATTCTTCTCATTTACTTAAAATATTATTATTTTGATTATTAATAGTACACGATCCAAATGGGGCTTTAAGAGCTCATCTATTCTTTCCCACTGCTTTTAAACTGGTTGAGTTTGGCTACATTCTAGCCAAATCACTAGCTATTCTCAAAGGAAATATCAAGTTTTGGGAACTGGAAGAGTCCTCCTAACTTTGTAAATGACATGACCCTGGCCCAGTGAGAGGAAGTGAGTTAGCGACAGAGCAGAGAGAAGGACTCTCGACCCACAGACCTTCAGCTGTACCAGCCCACCTGCTTTCAAGATAAGCAGAAGACATAAAGGAACTGTATTTAGTCTCACTAGGTGTGACACAGGACAGTAGCTATACTTTAAAAACTTCTCATCTGCTAGGAATACTTATGGAATTACTTACAGAAGAAACAACACAGTGTCTACTATTTGCTTTAAAAGTACTTCAGCAGAGGGGAAAAGTAAGTATATGTTTGTGTTTATGAAAATAGATGAAATGATTTTAGCAAAATTGATAATTGGGGATTGTTGTCATATGGGGATTCATTATACTATTTTCTCTGTGTGTATATGTACGTGTCTGAAAATTTCCATAATAAAAAGTTAAATCAAATAATTGAGATAGGCAGAGAGGTCTGTAGCTCCTTTTGGATCAGGAAACTCCCTCATAAGTAAGTCCCAATATGGACGTTTAAGTTTACTTTTCGTCTTCGGGACCTTAGTAGAAAAAAAGAAACCAGCTGGTCACCAGCCTCTACAGTTATACCAGACTCCATACGTATCCTTCTCCAGGCTGGGAGGAGGACATCTGTAGACAGAACAACACAGCGCTTTGTCCCTTTGCCCTGATTTGTTTATTGTCATGATATTTAGTTTTGTCTTTAATTTCAAATCATCTTAAAGATAGGGTGATATTGGGCTTCCCTGGTGGCGCAGTGGTTGAGAGTCCACCTGCCGATGCAGGGGACACGGGTTCGTGCCCCGGTCCGGGAAGATCCCACATGCCGTGCAGCAGCTGGGCCCGTGAGCCATGGCCACTGAGCCTGCGTGTCCAGAGCCTGTGCTCCGCAACGGGAGAGGCCACAACAGTGAGAGGCCCACGTACCGCAAAAAAAAAAAAAAAAAAAGATAGGGTAATACTTTGTCTATCAAAGAGGCAGAGTGGGAAGGGATGGTAAAAACAGCTGAGAAAACCTGCTCCACAGAATATTCTGCAGCACTGCATATTCTCAGCTGCTTCTCCCAATCCTCCCCCTCCCCAGAAGGGGCCCCAGTTTCTCCTGGGGACCCATTATTCCAAGTCCGGACATCTCTAGGTTCCCTGGACCCTCTCTCTCCCTCTCAAGTTTCCACATAAGAGTTCTCTACAGTGTACTTAAAATATCTCAAAGCTTGGGGTGGGGAGGAGGGGACAGATCTGGTTAGTAAACAAATGTCTACAAAGGCACAAGAGCATAGTGCTCTGTTATAAATACAACCAACCGGATGTCTTAACTAACTCATTTTCAGGTGACTATTTATGTTCCCGGAGACGAGTCTCCATTATTTTTGCCAGTGGAAGACAGCAAAGGTATAGATATTTTTAAATGTCAGATCATTCCAAAACTGCTCATCATATGATTTCAGCTACAAGCATTTTCCTGGTAGGTAAGCTTTTCCGGAGAACCTGTGCCTGGCTCTCTACTTGATGATCTCATTCACTCCTCAAAACAATCTTGCGAGGTCAATATAGGGTTCAAGAACCCTATATATCAAAAATCAGGCCCATATGGCTCAAAGTGGCAGGACTGATACAGGAGCCTGGTTCTTCTGACTCAGGAGTCCATGCTGTTTCACTTCCTCCCCTTCTGTAATGAAGCTGGCATGCCTCCTAGTGAAAGGTGGTCATGATTTTATACCCACTTCTTCTTTATTAACATTAGTATACTGTCATGGCAAACCAACCCTCTGGCAGCTATGTAAAAACAGACCGATGGGCTGGCTAAATTTTTTTCTAGAGCAGAGAGGTATACATTAGAGACCAGAAAACCCTAAGAGACTCTGGAATGTAGGGGGAGGAAGCAGATGTAACTGCCGGTGTGGGCATCACCTCCAGAGAACTCTTGGGCCATCATCTGCCTCTTCTGCCCTCATTTATCTTAATTACATCTGTCTACTTTTTCTACCAAACCCACCAGGCTCTTCCTGTTCCTCCAAAGGGTAAGTGAAGTTAAGAGCCTGTAATCTTCTTTTGCTTCAACAGCAATTTAGGATGTCTTCAGTGACATTGAGAGTACAGTGGCACTTCTGTCCCAGATCCCAACTGCCCTTCCCTTCTGTCTCAATCCTGAGGAGGTGGCTATAATAAAGCCGAGGAAATCCTTGCACGTGCCACCTCTCCCTCCCACAAACACATTTCACTGGAAACTACCTGTCCTACCACCCCCCAGCTTTACTGAGGTATAATTGACAAATAAAATTATATACATTTAATGTGTACAATGTGACTTGATATGCATATACACTGTGAAATGATTACCACAATCAAGTCAATTAACACATCCATCACCTTTTTGTGGTGAGAATGCTTAAGATCTACTCTCTTACAATACAACATTATTAACAATAGTCACCATGCTGTACATTCGATCCCTAGAACTTATTCATCTTATAACCAAACTTAATAAAATGCAGTCGAAAGAGAAAGAGAGAGGCACTAGCTGCTCCATCCCCAGCCCTCAAGGCTTCCCTTAGGGTGAACAGAGACAGAGGCAGCTCCTCTGTAGTCCCCTCCTGCCACCGCCCCAAAGGCCTGGGCTGAGTGAAGGCGACAAGAAGCCAGCCTGGAGCCACTGGAGCTCACAAATACTTCACTGCCTTCATACGTGGCCCCACTTCCTACCTTCCCTCGGATAGTTAAAAACCAAGACTGCAGGTGAACAGCTCAGTGATTCCCTGGGCCTGTACGGCTGTAAATCCTGAGGCAGTGGGGAAGATTAATTGTGCCATGAAGTAGGGGAAGTAATAATTAAACCTATTAAAAAGAAGGTGGCTGCAGAGGGGGCTCTGGAGATGGATGATGAGGTAGGAAGTGCTAGGCACAGTCATCCTTAACGGCTGTGACCAGGCCACTGTGAGGGAACTTGGTGCGAAGCCCAGAGCAGAGTGAAAAATATGCTGGGCCTGCCTGGCCAAGCCTGGCCATTAGTCACTGTTTGGAAAAGGCAAAGCATGCCTGGTTTTCATTCTGGTTCACAATAAGAGGTGGGAGGCACCCTCATAAGTTAACAATGCTGAGAATGTTACAGGGAGTTAGTTTCAATATGAAACAAACATTTCTTTTGTTTCAAGCCCTGGGGTAGAATCACTGAAATGCAGAGATAGCTGCTTCTGCTCCTCCCTTGAGCTGAGCCTCTAGACACTGGACAGGTCCCACCTCCCTGGAGCACCTTCTGAGGGTTCCTCTGGCCTGTAGTGTAGAGAACAAGCCAATTAAAACAGCATTTACGAGCTTTCCGGATCCAGGTCCAGCCCAGCCATCCCTGCCCCGTGCTCCCTGCGCTGTGCCAGCCACGAAGCAGCCCCCTTGCCCTGTTGCTCACTCCCACGCTGCCTTGGATGCCTGACTTTCTCGTCCCACTCACTTGGCTTGGCCTGCCTTTCTCCCCATTCTGAGATGGACTTTACTAATGATCACTGTTCTCTGGTTCTCTTCTACATCCAGGTATCTATTTTCCCACTCATTAGAAGTTAGGCATGGCCAAGTGTCTTGCTTTGCCCCATGAAATGTGAGCAGAAGTGATATGTTACTTCCAGACAGAGCACTGAAGGGCTGGAATACAATATTCCACACTCCCCTCCCCTGCCCCACTGACTGTGGAAGCTGTGTGTTCCAGATGGCACTGCTGTAGGGAGACGGAGCCACGGCAGGCCTGGATTACTGAGTTGCCCCAGAGGGCTACACGAACCTGTGGTAGGCTGTGCATGAACACAACACTTTGCTGTTCTGGGCCACTAAGACTTGTGGGCTGCTGTTACTGCACCAGACCCTAACACATCCTGATGGATGTGCCTTCCAATAGCAATACTCCAAGCCTTGTCAAACCATACAATTTCAAACTGTCCTAAAAACTCTGTGTCAGAAGAGAGATACCTATTAATAGACATTTATTTCATGAGTGGTTTTGGGGTCATCCACACCTCTGGATGTTCTAAATTCTAGCCCTGGATCAAGTGAGACCACTAAAATCTATAAACTTGAACCAAATTACCTTCGACTCACACAGAATAGGCTTAAGTGAATTGAGGTTTAATCTTAATGCCCTAATTAGTTGATTTGTTTTTGATTCAAGTTTGACAGTAGAAAAAGCATACTGAAATCTATTATAATCTTTGCTGTTAAAATTTTTTGACAGGTATAAATTTTGTTACCAAATTCCCTTATATAAAACCTCTCTTGAGAAATTTCTTTCAGAATTCTGTTTTCCTTCCTCTGAGGAATTCTATGCTCCTATCTTTTGGGTAAGGAGAATTATGTGTTTCTGTTTTTGCTTTTGGTCACCAGGAAGCTCTGACTCGAATATGAAACTGTTTAACAACTAAATATTTTAGCCTTTATGGGCTGCATGTTTAGGCTCTTTTCTTTAATCTTGGTTTCCTACTTTTATTTGTATTTTCTTGATTTTCTATTTCTAGTGTATCATCATTTGATAAGTTAAGTAAAATCCTTTATGGAATGAAACAAGTTATAAACAAGGAAGCAATCAAAAACCCCTTCCACATCTGCTCTATGCTCAGCTGACTTTACCTCAGTAATCTGCCTACCCCCCTAGCCTGTCACTTCTTGACTTTGCTGCAATTTGTTTCATTGGTCTTGTTCTACCAGCTTTAATAACCCAGAAATGCCAGTTACTTAGAGACAGTACTTGATGATGGAAAGACACTGCGACCAGAATTAGAAGTTCCCTATTCTTGGTTCTACCACTTCACTGTTTCATGCTCTTAGGAAAGTTACTACTTCTCCTGGCCTCAAGTTTTCATCTATCTCAGATGGCTATTATGAAGATCAAATAAACCAGTGAATACCAAGGTGTGATACTCCATTTTCTAGGGTATCAGTATTATTCCAAACAGCTCAATTACCATAGCGCTTCATATTATAAATAACAAAATCAAAATATGCCACTCCCTCTAAAATTATTTTGCTACAGAATATAATTCACTTTACCTTAAGATGCCGTCATATTTCCAAAGCGAGTACACCAAAGGGAACTTGCCACCAGGTCATACCATCTAAGGAGAGTGCAAAATCAAGGGCTCTGAGAATATCAGAGCCAAGCTCTGCATGTGATGAGAGAAATGGAGCCCATTTCTTAAGGGTCTCAGTGTGTGCATGTGGGAAAGGAGGCCCCCCAAGGGCATCTAGAAATGTAGAGGGGAAATTTGGGTTGTCAGAATATCTGGGGGCCCACCATGGCAGGCTGTGGGTGAGGCCAGGGGTACCAAACAGCCTGCACCATGTGGGTAAGTCCTGCACAATGAAGAACCACTGCATCCCCAAATGCCAAGAGACTACATTGAGAAACACTGGATGCTGAGGTGATTTCATACCCTGGCACTCATTAATAATCTGAAAAAAAACAACTTCACTTCTGTACTGTCATATAGTTGAAGCTGTTAAAATAAATCAGCAAAATAATAAATTAGGAAGTCTTTTGGCTGGTATCCAATAATCTAAGCAAAAGACTAAGAAACTGGAAACCCTAATTTTAAAATCTGGTGTACTGGGCTTCCCTGGTGGCACAGTGGTTGAGAATCTGCCTGCTGATGCAGGGGACACAGGTTCGTGCCCCGGTCCGGGAAGATCCCACATGCCGCAGAGCGGCTGGGCCCGTGAGCCATGGCCGCTGAGCCTGCGCGTCCGGAGCCTGTGCTCCGCAACGGGAGAGCCCACAACAGTGAGAGGCCCGCGTACCGCAAAAAAAAAAAAAAAAATCTGGTGTACTGACTGATTCCCTCTACCAGTTTCTTACCTGTGAAATATAATTCACTGAGAATATAAATCAAAAGACACCATATATGGGCTTCCTCCCAATTTCATTATGATAATTAACAAGGAAGAGGGGAACCTTTCCCTAAATAATGAAAATAGTAGTAGCAGTAATAATGACAATAATATACAAAATTCTCCTTGGTGATCTCATTCAAAACTATGACAACAAGAACCGATTACGTGACTCCCAAATATGCACTTCCAGCTTAGAGTTCTCTCCTAAACCTTAGTCTCATAAATCTAACTGCCTAATGGATATACTTCAGATACCCTAAAACTCACTGTTTCCAAAAATGTTCACTGAATTATTGGACAGAATTAAATCTAACATTTTACGGCACTTGTCAGTTTGCAAAGTCTTCAGGCCTCCATTATCTTATTTGACTCCAGGACAAAGGCAGGGTAGCTGGGCCTGCTTTTGAAGACACTCACAAAGGCCACGTGGTCACTAAGTTATACAGCTAGGACCTGAGCTCAGGCCCACAGCCTCCCAACCCAGCACTTTTCCCCTGGATTACTTCGTTCCTCTGAAAGTCTGAGGCAGCAACTGCTACAGAATTCAACTGTACAGTCTGCAGTGAGGACAAAGCCCTTCTCCTGAGGCCACATCATTCTGTCAGCCCAGAGAGGACGAGAGGATGGCATGGACTGCCCAGACCAACAGGAAGCCCTGGAAACGAACAGGGAAAGGGAGGAGGAGCAGAAGAGCTGGCCAAAAGAACAGCTCTTCAAAATGACTTCACTTTGCAAATTCAATTGCAAAGACAGATGGATTTTCCAGCAAGGCTGGAGAGCAAATTATGAAATCTGCTTTCCCAAGGCAATCGGGTCTGAAAAGCTTCATTTTAAAAATTCACACTGGATAGAAAACTCAAACTCTATGATTGTGTGAAGTGTTCTAGCTAGATTAAGCATAATGCTATCAAAACAAGTGATTCATATATTCTGCTCATTTTTCTATTAGAATATGGGCTTTTGGTTAGGGCAATTTCAAAAACATGGAATGGGATTGAAATTGTGAATCCGTTTACTGCTTTCAGTTTTTTTCCTCTTTCTGTTTAATTGAGAGGAATTTACTTAGGAAATTAGAGGCTCCTGAGGCTGGCTCACTCATGCACATCACAGAAGATTTAAACGTGTATTCCTCTTGTGAACCGCTTTAAATGGGAAACCCCATTTACCTCCTTTATTCAAGGTGTAAACTCACAGGATCAGAGAAATCTGTAGAAATCACCTAAACTTGGGCTTCCCAAAACATCTGTTTGTTCTTGACACACCTCAACCCTGCTACATCAGAAAGGGGTGGGTCCTTGTCTGTCTATCCTGCCAGACCAGTCCCCTGTCCGTCTACACTCCTATCTCCAGCCAAACACTTCTTCCATGTACATATAAATAGAGGAACCACTCAATCTCTCCCCCTCTGTCACACACAGAAACACTAATGCAGAATACTACTGCTGTCAAGACCCAGAGCAGACAACTTTAATGCTTTTATGGCTTTCTTTTTGTCCTTTTGGCATATTTTTACATTATTTAGATTCTATAATCAAAACTGAACATAATAATCTCAAAAATATTTTTCAATTATAAAAATAATACATATTAAAAAAATGTTTCTAGCAGACCACAAAGTTTGGCTCACCCAACATTCATTTTCACTTCTTCCTCCTCCCTTGCTACCTCTGAATATGGAGCTGGAAAGCTAAATATTCACTTTCCCAGCCTTCTTTGCAGTCAGGGTTGGTTAAGTGACACTACTGTGGTCAGTAGACAAAAGCAGAAGTCTGCTGGCATTTTAGAGGAAGTTTTTGCTTTTCTGATAAACGGGTACAGAAGCAGCTGGCTCGGCATCCTTTGCTTCTCCTGATTTGAACTGGTCATGATGCTTGGAGCTTTAGTAGCCACCGTGTAACCATGAGGCATAAGAGACTAGTGTGAGAATTGCAGAGTAACAGTCCCTGTTACCCTTAGCCTCTGCACCAACATCAGGTGCCTCACACTTGCTGTTTTATGAGAAGAATAAGTCCTCGTTTGTTTAAGCCACTGTAAATCATATTTCCTCTTTTTTAGCCAATGGATTATTGTTACTATATTCAATGTAGAAAATATGAAACAGAAAAACTATTTATTTATGTATGTATCTATCTACCTACCTATCTCACTTCATGACTGTCTGAGATAATCATTGCTAACATTTTAGTATAGTTTCTGATAATCTGTTTTTGTGTTGGTATAGATTGTTTCATTTATATTATTGAGATCATACTATATATACTGATTTTTAAACATAATTAAAACTAAACCAGCTTCTTAAAGGAAAATAATAATAAAAGAATTTTGATGATGATATCTGCCATTAGGTCTATGCTCTAAATTAGGTCATTTAATATGGGTTTAAAGGATGTAAGACAACCATTTCTCAAGTTTCTTGGTAATGAAAATAGTTATTATGTTGCTCTCTACAGCTCTGCTTTGTAGAATAAAAACTGTTCTTAAGTTCAGTAACTCTTCTGATAGTGTTTTTTTTTTTTTTTTTTTTTTTGCGGTATGCGGGCCTCTCGCTGTTGTGGCCTCTCCCGTCGCGGAGCACAGGCTCCGGACGCGCAGGCTTAGCGGCCATGGCTCACGGGCCCAGCCGCTCTGCGGCATGTGGGATCTTCCCAGACCGGGGCACGAACCCGTGTCCCCTGCATCGGCAGGCGGACTCTCAACCACTGCGCCACCAGGGAAGTCCTCTGATAGTGTTTTAACAATGCAAAAATAAGCCATTTTTAGGAAGTGCTGGGACAGAACTACATCAGTTATAGCTTTCGGGGGTATCACACTGGACAGGAGGTTTCATTTGAAATGGGGGGTAAAGGATGTGGCAAAAGAAACAAATTTTCTGGTGTTGGTCAGGAGCCAAAGGGCAGTTGGCAGGTACACGGCAAGTTCAAACTTCTCTTGGCTACAGAAGCCACCTCACAATACACCAGTCAACTGAAATGTGGGAGCAAGATGAGAAAAAGACCCCTCAGAGCCCTATACTAACACTTCCTAATTCTTGTCTTTGTTTCTTGGTTCTTCTCTTCTATATCCTGATAGAGCTCACTCTCTACTTCACTGATTCAGCTTCCCACCACACAGTTCTACTTTTATTTGCAGATTTTACATTTTTAGGTTCCCTGTGCTTCTTCCTTCTATCACCCATCTTCTTTATCACCTGATCCTTTTTTCCATATTAACCTGCTTTCTTCTTCTAGTTTTCTACTCCCGTCTCATGTCTTTTTGCATCTACCAAGGATGCCAAACTCATGTAAACTTTTCTCCTAGTTCCTATAGTAAACAATATTTAAATGTCTGCTTACCTTCTGAGAATGACTGTTGCCTCTCCCTTATTTTGTAGCAATTTTTCATTTATCTCTATTTTTTCCTGTTTAACCTTCAAACGAAGCAAGCTGTATCTAATATTTACTCATAAATAAAGTACAGAGTTTGTGCTCCAGTGGGATTTGGCCTCATCCTCCATGTGCTTGGGCTCTAGCCAAATCCCGGTCCCAGATCTATCATTAGATGACAGAATGATGATGTACATAATGCCTCGCTCATTTCCCAGTGTATAATAATATCCATTTTAATAGTGAAAATTATTGAGGACTTACTATGTGCCAGGCACTATTTTAGACATTTTACATGTGTCAGTGTGATTCTCACAAGAGCATATGATTTAAGTACTATAATTATCCTCACGTTCCAGACGAGTCACAGAGAGGCTAAGGAACTTGCCCAAGGTCATATGACTAGAAAGTAGCAACCTGGGATTTGAACCCAGGCAGCCTGATTCTGGAGTTCAAGCTCTTAGCCAGTATATTTGATAGCATTTAATGGCATCTGGGCAATAAACCAAGGCTTCTGTGAGCAAGATACAGGTAGAGAAGGCGGGATTTGGGGAGGCACTATCTATGCCTGGTGACTTCTAAATCATCTCTAGATCACTTACCTGAGGCTTTCACTTCATCACCTTGGGATGGAAGTGTGTGTGGGGGTAACTCTTTAGGACAACGTCCCATAGGTTCTCCAGTATTGAAAAAATGGATTCTAAACTGGGTGAATTCTAAACTGCTTAACCAACCTCATCTTCCATGTCTCACCAGTCTGAACCCTCCACTCCAGCTAGGTCTCTTCTGTGCTCTGCAAAGGAGTAAACTGAATACACTGCACACCCGAGAGAAATAATAACAGTGGCAATTACGGTGACTGAGTGTCACACAGATATCGCCTCCAAAAAGCTCACCGTGCTCTCATCTCTCTCTCCCCTTTATCTTTATAGCATTACTCGGGGTGGGGGGATGCAAAGTTATTAATCATTCATTTTCCAGATGGAGAAATTGAAATACAAAGGGGAGCAACCTACCCAAAGTCAGACAGCTGGTTACTGTTAGTATGAACCTGGTTCCTATCTCATCTCCTTAGGATGAGGTCCTGTGAGGCCTCCAGAGTAAAAAATAATTTATTCATCTCTGTTGCCTGGGACATAATTTGCTAAAATGCCATTATCACTCGTTCAGCAAACATTTACCGCAATGCCATAGTGGGCATTGGGGATGAGAGACAATGATCATGGGTTCCTGCTCAGGACCTGGTGGGGGAGGCACGATCACAATATGGGGTAACAGGTGTAGGAACGGAGGCACCGCAAACAACACACAAAGCCCCCTAGCCACTAGGTGCTCGCTCGAACGACCACCGATGCCGCCAAAGGCTCTGCTACATGGGGGAAAAAGAGAATAAAGAATGCTTTTACACCTTGAACTCTGGTAACAGAAAACAGTACAGATCAATACTGTGTAGGCTTTACAGGAAGAGGACTCATATTTCTTTTTATGATGTGTTTATCTGTAATAGTTCCTAAAGGTCTGTTTGAAAAAAAGGATTATCACCAATCATTAATAAAACAGGTTAATTTGCTTAACAATGACTTTAAAAAAATGATTAATGAAATTTATTCAGCATAAAAATATGTACATAATTAATTCACACATGCTTTAAACATACCCATCCATTAAATTACAAAAATGTTGCACAGCTCATTACAAAAAACTGGGTAAGAGACAAAAGGATAAGTTTTCTATTATGAGGCATCTGCATAAATTAGGTGAAAAAAAAAGCCACACTGGGAGCTTAGAGACTGCACATACCCATCTACAATCCTTAGAGGAACTGAGGAAATGGAAATTAGAAAGCAGCAAAGTCACTATATTCTTTATCACTGAAAGACATTGTACCCCAGAGGTAAAAAGCAACAGACGAAACAAGAGAGAATACTTTGGTCCTAGAGAGGATTGGAGAGGAGTGGAGAGAGAGAATGAGTTTGGCTCCCTGTCCGAGCAGGTGTGGAATGACTGAGTGCAGCACGGAGCGGTTCCTCCGTTCAGTCTGAAGTAATGAACATCCCATCCTGATAACAGTTCCTAACTACATAGTGCCAGAGGTTGCCAGTGAAGGACAAGCATGGCTCCCCAAAAAGAGAACTGGCATTTCTTTAATATAATGAAACAATCTAATCATGATATTGTTTAATTATTGGGCTGGACCCTGGACATACCATTCAGATTCATCAAAATCACAAATGTAACCATAGTTGGGCTTGAACATGGAGAACTATGGGTTTCCACTGTTTCTAGCCCATTTTGGGCAGCACTTCCAGTCTCTCATGGCATTTGAGGTCAATCCATGTCCCATGTTCCTCTTCAAGTCCCAGACTCTACAGCAGTTCACCTAAACAGGTGACTCCAGCAATCAGATTGACTAAGTAGGTCTGTTGGCCTCAAGAGTCACTCACTAGTCTACACTGTGTAAATTTAGACTGAAAAAGGAAAGGTTCTATGCCTTACCCTTCTAGTGGGAAAGGCTGCCATTATGTAAATATAGGGTCATGGCAAAGTAACAAAAGTAATCAAGAGTAATTTTGTGTTTTCTGAACCTTGCTTTGGGAACAGCTGTGTCCCATGAGACACTAAAAGATGTCGTGAGACTCATGTGTCTTCTGTGGTCAAGTGAGTGTGAAACATACAGGACTTCTCAAAGCTTTTCATATGCTAACATGCAGGATACATTTCCTGGAGAGAGATCTAGTATCCCAAATTATTTGATTACAGAAAGACAGCCTTATCTACATCTCCTGGAAGAGAGGTTCTATAGAACAGTTTGTGATCTTGCCAATTTTTAAAATATTCTAATAAAGTGAAACACTATTGCTTAGATTGATTCTTAAAAGGTTTGATAAAACTGTAATCATTACAAAGTTAAGCCCGATTAAAAACATTAGTTACCAACAGGAGGAACCAGTGGGTCACCAGGCCTGGGAGACACAGGTAACTCTTCTCTAGGCTAGCTTGGGAAACACTCTCTGTCAAGGGTTGAAATCAGCATTTTGCTAAAATTTTGATATATGAGAGCATTTACAACTGAGGGTCTCTAATGCATACTGCATTATTTCACTGCATGCAAAGATACAGCATAAGGAATACAGCATTATACTTATTAGCCCGAGGTGGGGCTTTTAGGTACCTTTTAAAGTAGGAAAATGGTAACAATAAACCACCAACCCCTGCTCCCCCCAAAACAACAAAGATGTTTCCTCGACGTTTCTCTAGTTGCACACTGTCCAATACAGTGGCCACATGTGGCTACTGAGCACTTGAAACGTGGCTAGTCCAAATTGAGATGTGCTGTAATGTAAAACACACCCAGGATTTCAATTTTCATATTGATTAATGTCATTAATTTTCATATTGATTATATGTTAAACGATAGTATGTTTTATGTAGTGAGTTAAGCAAAATATGTTAATAAATTTATTTTCACCTTTTTTACCTTTTAAAATGTGGCCACTAGAAAAATTTAAATTACGTGTGTGGCTCACATTATCTTTCTAGTGGACAGTGCTGCCCTGGCCCATTTGTCTACCCTTCAAGACAGTGAGCTCCGTGAAGCAAATGACTCTACCTTCTTCATTTCTGGAGCCCTGGGACTTAGCTCAATGTTTGGCTCACATCAGAGACTCCAAAAGTCTTTGTTGAACTAACTCGAATTGCAGCTCCAGCAAATAGCTTACTTTCTTTGAACCTCAGTTTGCTCACCTGAGAAACAGGGTAAGGTGAGGATTCAATGAAATACTTATGTAAAGCAAACAGCCAACCTCTGTTGCCAAACCATGGAGCTGGATTCGAATTCTGGTATCTATATTTAACACTTCTGTGGCTAATAATGAGATCCACTTGCAGACCTAAACACGATTTTAAGTAAGTGGTGGTCGGAGATGAGGGCCAGGCTGTGTGAGGAGTAAGAAAGGGGAACTTTGCAATCATCACAAAGATTGGAAAAGATGCTTACTCTGCCTTTAGACATTTAGCAAGATCTAGACGGCCCTAATCAACCTCTCTCTCCCTGAACACAATGAGGTTATTGCACGTAACAATGCATCAAATGCTTTAGGTATTTATACCACCACTCCAGTATTCTTGGTGCTGGCAGTCTAAAAGTCTACCCAGGCAACAAGTGAACCAAGGCAGGTGAGCTATTCCCAGTGGAGGTCCTGTCAACAGTGCCACATAGAGAGACATTTAGCCAGTCTGTAAACTAGTGGGTCTCAACTTTGGGGAACACGTTAGACTCTTAGAGGGAGCTTTTAAAAATCCCAGTGTCAAGCCCAGACCCCAGACCAATTAAATCAGAATCTCTAAGGTGGGGTTGCTATGGTCTGCATGTTTCTAACCCCACAAAATTCCTATGTTGAAATCCTAACTCCCAAAGGTGATGGTACTGGTAGGTGGAGCCTTTGGGAGGTGATTAGGTCATGCAAGTGAAACCCTCATGAATGAGATTAGTGCCCTTTTAAAAGAAGCTCCAGAGGGATTCCTAACCTCTTCTGCCATGACCCAGAAGAGGGTCACCCAACCTCACCCAAGCATGCTGGCACCCTCACCTCAGACTTCCCGACTCCAGAACTGTGAGCAATAAATTTGTGCTGTCTATAAGCCATGCAGTCTGTGGTATTTTGTTACAGCAGCCCGAACACACTAAGACAGTGGGCATCAGCACTTTGCGATGCTCCCCGGGCAATTCTAAAACCAGCCAAGGCTGAAGTCCACTGTGATAATCTCTTTCTCATTCTAGCATGTTCTTAAATGAGGAAAAGGCAGAGGCTCTGATATCAGGGGGCTCTAGCATTTCCTGGCTGTGTGATGTTTTTTCTTTCTTTGTTTTTAAGTTTTATTTTTACTTATTTATTTATTTTATTTGTTTATTATTTTTGGCTGCATTGGGTCTTCATTGCTGCGCGGGCTTTCTCTAGTTGCAGCGAACGGGGAGGGGGGCTACTCTTCCTTGCGTTGTGCAGGCTTACTGCAGTGGCTTCTCTTGTTGCAGAGCACAGGCTCTAGGCACACGGGCCTCAGTAATTGTGGTGCATGGGCTCAGTAGTTGTGGCTCGTGGGCTCTACAGCACAGCCTCAGTAGTTGTGGTGCATGGGCTTAGTTCCTCCACGGCATGTGGGATCTTCCCAGACCAGGGCTCAAACCCATATCCCCTGAATTGGCAGGCAGATTCCTAACCACTGCGCCACCAGGGAAGCCCTGGCTGTGTGGTCTTGGGAGAGTTATTTACTTACTCTCGGGAGCTTCATTTTCTTCAGCTGTCAAATGGAGCTAATAATACCTCCCTCGTGGGTGTGATGAGGATGAAATGAACATGATCACCTGTGCAGAGTGACTGGTGTGCACTGGGGGCTTAAGGAACCACAGTTGCGATCACTGTCATTATTCCCTCACCTCAAGGGAAATGATTCCTGTGTGTGGTCAGGTCAGTATCACTTTCTCCTGTGTTCATGCTACGCTGGCAGGGGAGATGATGCACATAAAGTACTTTGCGGGCCAAGGTTTCTCAAACCTTAATGTGCATAAGAATCACTGGGGACCTTGTTACCATACAGAAGCTTATTTGCTATGTCTGAGGTGGGGCTGAGAGTCCTCATTTCTAATAAGTCCCAGGAGATGAGACGCTACTCATTCATGGGCCACAGTTTTGAGTACCTGGACTATAAATGGTAAAGCTCTTCACTGAAGTAGAGCGCTAATAGTACTTCCTTAACTTACCTTTGGGAAGTATCACCATATTACCTACTCTCTTCAATCTTCAAATGTTTTTATTTTGAGAGACTTTATAGCAAGTTTAATGCCTATAAAGGAACCAGTATACTTAGAGATCCTATATGAAAAACTTGAAGGTTTAAGCTCATTGTTTTTCACCTTATGGTTCTATTCCCTCCATTAGTCACCATCTGATTGAACTTAATAAACACACATTTGAATCACAAGTGTGAAAAACACACTTACCCTCCTATTTCTTCCTTTGCTTGCTCCTGAAGCGTCAGAATATTCATTACAACCTCCAAGGTGTTTGGGCTTCTTCTACCACTTTGGTAAAATAACAATAAACTCTTTGATGTTTCAGAAACTTCTCTAGCTTTATCATAATGATGGTGGTATTTCACAATGTCAACAGTTTCATTTGAGCATAATAATCTTAGTCCTGCATGTGCTCTATCTGAATGATAATGGAATTTTTGTTCTATACATATGTATCCAGCTTTACATATAAATATGTCCTCAAAAAATTGAGCATGAGAAACTTCTAGGTGAATCAAACCATATTTTAGATGTAGAAAAGTAGCTGGCTATTTAAGGTTTCTATGAAAGATAATTCTGAAAACCACCCTTGAAAGTCTACTTTGTCTTTTGGAAAATCTGGATTTCGATTTTTTCACATAAGTGGATTAAATCACCTCAATTAGTGATCACCTCTACAGTGGTTCCTCCAGCCCTATGGATTCTGGGTATTGGGGTTTTGTTTTTTGCTTGTTTTCTCTTGGCTTAGCCATGAATCTGTTGTGTGATCTCAGGTTAGTCAATAAATCTCCCCAAACATAAGTCCTCTTATCAGTGAAAAATATTCACTTTCTTATAAAGTGAAGGAATTAGACTGAATAATATTTTATAAAAAGCCTTTCCAGTTCTAAAATCCCATAGTTCTAAGATGCTTTTAATGGTAGGATACACCAATATTCTGATTTTCTAACATTACTCTGACAATGTTTGGCAGCACCCCACTGACAGCTTTATTCGGGTCACAAGCCAAGTGCACCAAGGGCAAAGGATGCCTCAAACTCTTCAGCAAATACAAGTGCAATAGACTATAGAATATACCAGTGGCTCTTGAAAATGGCTCCAAGTGCTTCTGGAAGTCAAGGAGGCTGAAGAACTAGAAGAGTTCACCAGTTCTGGCATCCAGACTCGGCATTTTGAAATTGCAGAAGCAAAACTCAGTTAAATTTCTCGATAATCAAGCTTTTGAGAAGAGCAAAAAGACTTTGTTCTCAATCCTGGCTCTAACCTTAAATGACTCTGTGATCTTTTTTTTTTAATAGCTTTTACTTTGAAATAATTACACTTCCCCATTCTCCATTGATTGATATAATCATGTGGTTTTTCTTCTTGAGCCTGTTGATGTGATGGCTTACACTGACTGATTTTCAACTATTGAGCAAGTTTTGCATTCTCCGTGTAAACTCCTCTTGTCATGGTATATAATTCTTTTAGTATGTTGCTGAATTCTAATGGCTGATATTTTGTTAAGAATTTTTCATCTGTATTAATTACCTATACATGTATGTATATATGTATATAATTCTTTTAAATGTCTTTGCCTGGTTTTGGTATCAGGATAATACTGGCTTCACAGAATGAGTTAGGAAGTGTTTCCTCCTCTTCCATTTTCTGGAAGAGATTGCAGAATTCATGTTAATGCTTCTTTAAATTTTTGGTAGAGTTCTCCAGTGAAACCATCTAGGCTTGGAGATTTCTTTGAGAGGAGGTTTTCAATGAAGAATTCAATTTCCTTAGTAGTTAGACTATTCAAATTATCTAGTACACATTGGGTAAGCTGTGCTGGTTTGTACTTTTGAAGGAATTAGTCCATTTTATGTAAGTTGTCAAATTATGGGTGTGGAGTTGCTCATAGTATTTCCTTATCCTTTTGATATTTGCAGGATCTATTATGATATTCCCTGTTTTATGCCCAATAATAGTAATCTGTGTCTTCTATTTTTCTCTCTCAGTGTTGCTACAGGTTTTCCAATTTTACTGATCTTTTCAAAGAACCAGCTTAGTTTTATTGATTTCTCTATTGTTTTTTCTGTTTTCAATTTCACTGATTTCTGCTCTTACATTTATTATTTCCTTCCTTTGGCTTGCTTTAGGTTTATTTTGCCTTTCTTTTTCCAGTTTCTTCAGGGGGGAGCTTAGAATATTGATTTGAGATTTTTCCTCTTGTCTAACATAAATATTTAGTGCTATAAATTTCCCTCTCAGCACTACTTTAGTTGATTCCAACAAATTATATGTTGCATTTTCGTTTTCATTCAGTTTAATGTACTTTTTCATTTTCCTTAAGACTTTCTCTTTAACCCATTTATCATTTAAAAGTGTGTTTAGTTTCCAAGTGCTTGAAGATCTTCTACCTATCTTTCTGTTATTGATTTCTAGTTTGATTCTATTATGGTCAGAGAATATACTGTGATATCAACTGTTTTACATTTGCTGAGGTTTGTTTTATGGCCCAGGATACATATGGTCTGGTTGCTTTCAAGATTTTTTTCTTGGTCTTTCGTTTTCCAAAGTTCGACTAGGATGTGTCTTGATGTAGATTTCTTTGGGTTTTTCCTATAGAGTTTGCTCAGCTTCTGAGGTTTATATTTCTTGTCAGTTTCAAGAAATTTTCAGCCATTATTTCTTCATATTCAATTTTAGCCCCTCTCCCCTCTTTCCAGGACTCAAATGACATAAATGTTGGATCTTTTGTTACAGTTCCACATGTCTCCAAGGTTCTGTTCATTTTTTTTTTCCAGTCTCTTTTCTCTCTGTTGCTCAGATTGGATCATTTCTATTGTTCTCTCTTCAAGTTCATTGATTTTTTCCTTTGTCCTCTCCATTCTGCTACTGAGCCCATCTGTTGAGATTTTTATTTCAGTTACTGTATTTTTCAGTTCTAAATTTCTATTTGGTTCTTCTTTATACCTTCTATTTCCTTGCTGAGGCTTTTCATTTTTTCCATTTGTTTCAGAACTGTTCATAATTGCTCACTGAAGCACTTTTGTGATGTTTGCTTTAAAAATCTTTGTTAGATAATTCTAACATCTGTGCCATCATGATGTTACTGTCTATTATCCTTTCTCATTAAGTTTGAGATCTTCCTGGTTCTTGATATGATGAGTGAGTTCCAACTGAAACCTGGTATTTTTAGATATTATAAGATTCTGGACCTTATTTTAATCTTGTGTTTTAGCGCTCTGACATCACTCTGGTGGGTGAAGGGGGCGGTACCACCTTATCACTACGAGGTGGGGGAAGAAGTCCAGTTTTCTCCACTTAGCCTCCTGAGGGAACTCACTACCAGGTAACTTATTACCTTGTCATTCTTTGCACCCTGAGGTCCCTAGCTGGTCTACCTTCTCTCTACCTTTCTGAGCGTTCTTATGTTTGTTTTACATATAAGGTTCAGGATTTTTTAGTTGTACTTGAGGGGATGGAGGAGGCATTTCTTGTTTGCAGGATGGGATGAAAGTTCAGGCCTCTACCTATATCACCCTGGCTGGGAGGGGTAGGGTCATCTCATTATTGCTCCCCACATGGCCTCCCACTGACACCATGGAGGGGGTGGCCTTGTTACTACTGAGAGATGGTGAAAGTCCTGACTCTCCAATAAGCCTTCACAGAGGAGATGAGAGAGGTACCTCATTACTGCTGGTAGAAGCCCAGGCTCATCATGTGTTCCTCACTGACATGGAGTAGGAGTGGGGGGTTAGTGGCCTTATTACTACTGATTGATGATGAAAATCTTGACTCTCCACTATGTCTCCTCAGACCTCACCTCAAGAAGGAGAGGGAGGAGTGCATTGTTACTACCAGGTGGAGGTGGAGGTCTAGGCTCCCCACATGGTTTCTCCTGCTACAGAGCTGGGAGGTGGGGGAGATTAAAGTTTCACCTGGCAGGGATGAAAGTTCTGGCTCCTCACTTGGCCTTCTCTGGCACTACCCCAGCAGATGCGTTGAGATGCCTTGTTACAGCCTGGCAAGGGTGAAAATTTAGGCTCTCCAGTCAGCCTTTCCTGGTGGGGGAGGAGCCTCAATTCTTTCTATGGTGTTTTACTGGAGTAGAGCAGATTGTCTAAAAGTTTTCTATCTTGGTAGACTGATCCTTCAGCTAGAGAAGCTTTTCTTGGGGCTTATTTTTTAATGCACTCATGGCAGTTCCAGGTTGCTGGCTTCTCCAATGTCCAGTCTGGGGTATATGAAGCAAAACATGAGACAGGGAACTCACCATTATGTTGTTTCTTGCGTCCTGAGGTTCCCTAGCTCATCTGCTTTTTTCTCTCTACCTTTCTGAGTCTTATGTTTGTTTTATATATAATGTTTAGAGTTTTTAGTTGTACATAGAAGGAGAAATAGGGAAAGTATGTCTACTCCATTCCCTTAAAAGCAGAAGTTGGTGATGCAATCTTGAGTGAGTCATTTCACCTCGCTAATAAGGAATTAATGTGCCAGTGCTTAACCAATGGAAAGGACTCAGTAAACGATGATTAAAGTAATTCAAATGAAATTGAAATGTCTTAAAATGAAGACACAGTTTCATTCATGCTTTGGAGTGAAGAGAAACTAAGAGTGAATCAGGTCATGTGTGTGTGTTTGATTTCCAAACAAAAGAAACCTATAATTTTTAAAAAACTTACCATTTAAAACTAAGACAATGCTTATTCACATTATAAAAGTACTCTTTATGAAATAAGCAGAGTGGTTTATTAAATCCATTAATGAACTAAATTTCAAAAAATTTTACCCTCCCAATGGTTTATGTCCAGTTTTTGCTAAGCCGAGTTGTTGAGAAGTAAAACCCCAGGGCTAAGAGGAGCTCTGGAAGCCAAGTGAAAGCGCAATCTGGGAAAGGGTGTCAGGGGTGCAGACAGGGAGGGGAGCTCAAGTAAACAAAGTACAAGGCAAGGTGGACAGATCTGACATTTAGAAGATCACTGAGACTTTAGCAAAAGAAATTTAAAACAGTGGTAGGGGAAGAAGCCAGATTTAGGGTGTTGAGAAGTAAGTGGGAGTTGAGGAAGAAGAACCCGAGAGGAAGAGGAATAAAGAGATGAAGCCAAGTCTGAAAGTGAAGGGGAGGAACTACGGACATTTACATCCTGATATCACTACTGTAATTGTTACTATATTAGAGTCATTTCCAAAGAAAGATCAAGAAGACTTAAAACAGAATGGACATACGGAACAAATACAAAGAAGAAATAATTCCAAAATTGATTACTCTTTTAACTATATCAAAGACTGATCTGAATAGACTATTAAGTAGTACTTATTCTAAAACTATCTTGGTGAAGGGCCAGTTTGGGGATTCTTTGCTTTTTACAATCTATTGCAAACTAATACTATTATAAAATGCAACAAAATATCACAGCAATGTCCAATTGCTACAAAGGTTTCAAAATGCTTACCCTTGCTTTCTTTCCTTATCTTCTTGTGGACAGGGAATAGATAGTTCACGGACTGGCACTGGCTCAGCTTACAGCAGTGCTGCTCTCTAAAGCTGGACTCAGGCTTCACAGACCTCAAATTCAAAACCTGACATCTCAGCCAAGCTCCAGATGTCCAGGGAAATGTCTAACATGAGGGCATTCCATTTCTGTGCCCCTGCTTGTATTAATCAGGGTAGGCTAGGCTATGCTGTCACAAAGAACATTCTGGTCTCAGAGGTTTACCACATGTGTTTCTTGCTCACTCTGCATATCCAAGGTGAGTCAGCAGGAGGCTCTATTCTGCACACCCACCACCCCAGTGGCTGCAGCAGAAAAACAGATACTGAAGAACTCCATGTGTGCTTTCCACAGCCTCACATTTTATTGGCTAGAAGTAGTAACACCCGTATGTCAAGGAAGCTGGGAAACTTCAGCACACCGCTTTAACCATAAGCAACACAGAGGAAGGTCTGTTGAAGTTCTACTGTAAGTCAACTGGTGGAGAACTACTTCTCTCTTCCTCTCATTCCTCCAATGTACTGGGCAAAGAGATTTGGAAAGGGACGGTGACTCTTACTTAACCAGTATTCTCTTGATTATGCTGGCTTTTTGCCCAAGACTAGCTACTGATGCTGCCTTTATGAAGGCATCGAAATGCTGCCCTCATTTGTAAGGGTCTTGTACAAGTTCTCTGGAGCTCTGTGGGGAGATCTACCCACTGCGCAATTCCCTGATGTGGGAACCCTCTTTTGGATCCCATCCACAGAGTTACACTCCAGAGCTTTGTGCTGCTAGGGTCTGCTCATTCAGAGGTAGCCCTCTTGGGAGGGATTCTGGAGAACTGTCTCAAACCAACTTCTTTACTCCTTGGTCCATGGGAAACTAGTGTGTGCTTGACCTGCCAAACATGGGAATGCAGTTGTCCGCTACTGGCCCCTCTCTTCATCTTTCTCCTCTCCCTTTCAGTAAGGTACAGAGAGCAGACCAGCAAGTTCATTATGTAGTCAGACATGTGTCTGCAGAATGTGACTCCCATTTCTGCAGGTACCTCAAGCACTGTGAGTAGTTTTCTTGGAGGCTCCTTCTTGGTTTGGAGGGTAAATACTGTCCACTGGGAGGTTACGTTTGAGCATCCTCACAATATGGCAGCTGACTTCCCCCAGAGTGAGTGGTCCAAGAGGGAGAGAGTCAAGCAGAAGTTGTATCCTTTTTATAACTTTGCCCTCAGAAGTCCTATAGCATCACTTCTGTCATATTCTATTATTTAGAAGGGAGTTATTAAGTCTGGCCCACATTCAAGGGAAGGCAAATTAGGCTCTACTTTTTGAATGTAGAAGTGTTAATGAATTTGTGGACATATTTTAAACCACAACTCTCCTTAAAAACTTTCCAACTCAGTCTGTGGAATGAACTATAGTATAAACCAGCCAGAGTCTGAATCAAACAAATGTCTGACACAGAAATCATTACAATCTCAAGATACTGTCAAAAGCTGTTAGAACTCTTTGCTTTTATAAATAAGGTGGAGAGGGATGTACTGCTAGACTCTTAGGAAATGAGATCCAAAACTTCAAATGCTCCAATAAATCTCTTTCTGCACAAATTTTTAAAAACACTGAACAAATGTTTATAAAGTATTTGCACAAGGGAAGCTTTAATAACTAGTAGAAGAGTTGAAGGTATGATATTCTGTATCTTTCCTATCTAGTACCACCATCAAGATGCCTACTCCGGCAGAAGCCCATCTCTCCATCCGCATGGGTGATCAAAGAAGAAAACAACCCAGGAACACATTGCTATTTAGAACTGTAATGACACTGATTTTGTCAAAGCAGCTCTGGCTTTAATAGTTTGGATAAATCCTGAGGCTTATCAAGGCCTAACAACTTGCCCAGAGATAACCCCACGAACAGGATATGAGCAACCCTATGGCCCTCTGACTCTACAGCCTGAACTCTTAATCACTAGGCGGCATTGTCTCTCCTAAACACCAAAACATAACTCAATATGCAGGAAAGATCTGAGCTGGCTTCTATTCCATTAAAAGGAAATCAATATCGTTGAACTGAACTCAAAGATACGAACAAAAATAGAGGATAGTTCAAATGAACAAAGAATAACAATGACCACTACTTCTCAAAATACAGATACTTAAAAAGACAAACATGAGCATGAATCATGAGGCTGCGATGTTTCCTGTCTGTTAACTATTAGGACTATAGAACAACTGCTTTCGTCCTGAGTTTGGGGGGTGGGGTGGGGTGCAAAGGGGATGGGGTGGAGTTGAGGGCACTGAGGGAGATGCAGTGTTAACCTGCTACTAAAACAAGCACATTTTTATTTTTTTCTTAGATTCCATATATATGTGTTAGCATACGGTATTTGTTTTTCTCTTTCTGACTTAACTTCACTCTGTATGACAGACTCTAGGTCCATCCACCTCACTAAAAATAACTCAGTTTCGTTTCTTTTTATGGCTGAGTAATATTCCATCACATATATGTGCCACATCTTCTTTATCCATTCATCTGTTGATGGACACTTAGGTTGCTTCCATGTCCTGGCTATTGTAAATAGCGGAGGAAGGGTAAGCTGTCACAAAGTGAGAGAGTGGCATGGACATATATACACTACCAAACGTAAAACAGATAGCTAATGGGAAGTAGCCACATAGCACAGGGAGATCAGCTAGGTGGTTTGTGACCACCTAGAAGGGTGGGATAGGAAGGGTGGGAAGGTGGGAGACGCAAGAGGGAAGAGATATGGGAACATATGTATATGTATAACTGATTCACTTTGTTATAAAGCAGAAATTAACACACCATTGTAAAGCAATTATACTCCAATAAAGATGTTAAAAATAAAATAAAATAAAAATAAAACAAGCACATTTAATGAATGCCTTCTGAGGGTCACATATATACAATCTACAGGCTCAAAAGGCCTGGTGCCAGGCCTTCAAGGAGTTCATAGCCTACATGGGAGGACAGACATGGAAAGAAATAAGAACACCACGCCGTAATACAAGAAACACCAGAAAACAAAACATGGTTCTGTGAAATGAGCAACTGCCTCCAGGCCCCAGCCAGCTCCGTTTCTGTGGTACATTCACAAATCGAGGAGATGGTAAGGAGAATAAACCCACAATAACAAGGATAGGATGCCCTTAATCAGTGCTCTTGTTCCAATTAGAGACATTTTAATCAGGACTTCTTTTAGGAACCATGAGCACCAGATGAACAATTTTAAAATATGAAACTGTCAAAAATTAAAGGGCTTTCTGTTGCAGGAAGGAGATTAAGGCAAGTAAGCCTGGTATGAGGAAGGAAAATACTACAGAAACCTGTTTGCCCAGGCATTAAAAGCACCAGACTCACACTGCTTGGCCTCAAACCAGCTCTGTGATGTAAATCCCTCAACTCCTCTGAGCTGTGGTTTTGTTTTGCTTTCCTAACATTAAGGGGATTGGACTATACAATCACTACAGCCCCTCTCTAGCTCTAAAATCTGGGATCCTAGTGTTCCAAGGAAAGCCTCTTTCCCCTCTCAGGTGCCATCTCCCCTGCAAGGTTCTCACTGGCTTCAGGCCTTGAGCCGAACCTCCTTTCTCTCCTCTCCTGACTTACCTCCCACACACGACCAGGATCATAGCACCAGCCGTAACCTCCCACCAGCCGTAATCTTAGAAGGATCTGCCGCATGGCAGCAGCTCCCATGCTAAGGAGGGTCGTCCTTCCCTGCACGGTGACCCAAGGGAAGCTTTCTCATAAGCTTGAATCTGGGTGTAGTCCTGGCTTCTGGGTGATCTTGGACGTGTGAATTCCCCACCCACCAGGGCAAGAGGGTCTGCCCTGACTCTCTGCAGGGCTGTTAATGGGGGTTGTTAATGGGGACAAAATGAAGTGATTCATAAAGCAATGATGACCATGATGACTGAATGCTCTGAATTCAGGGGCTCCTCCAGCCGGAAGTCTTGCCAGGACAGAACTGTGTGCTTTATTGCTCCCTGAGAGGAAACCTGATGGAAAACAGACACAGCCTTGAGGCTGATGTGCCTCTGAATCTCTCCCCAGAGCAGCTAGTGGCTCTAGAACTAATAAGGTCCCAGCGGATTCTTTCTCTAAAGAAGCTTTTAATGTTACTGTGAACTGACAGTAACGCTGTCCACATCAATCCCATTATCATAGTCTCCAGAACATACCACATTAGAACTCTAACTATAGAACTTTTCTGTCACTTCCCACTTGGGTCAACATTCATGCCACCCACTGTACCATGTAGAGTTCTAAGAAGTTAAGATCTCTATCCTGTTAAAACTGACTTCTGGATTCCCCCAGATGAGTTTTATGGGACTGTGCACATTTAATGTAGTTAAAGTACCCATGGGCCTGGACTTTCCAGAAATGGCCAATTTCATGCAATCTTCTTCTCAATAAAGGCAAAGATTAACTACATGTATAACTAAGTATAATTAATTTTTCTAACTCCTTTGGATATTTATTCATATAAATAAATTCATAAATCAGATTTAAATATTTTTTCAGATCAGATTCTTGAGTCTTGAATTTTTACTTGGAAAATATGATTACTGTAGATATTGTAAGCTCTGGGTTAACCTGCATGGTCAGAGAATATAAAGCTGTATTCAATTTTTAACTACAAAAGAAGAGGAGGAGAAGGAGGAGGAGGATAAAGAATATCAACAAACACCAAATACATTCATGCAAGCAAGAAGATGAAACTAACTCAGAGAGGTCCGACAGTGAGTAAGTTATAATAATGGAATTCAAACCCAAGTTTGGCTCACTCTGCTTCATTCATTCAAGTTCACTCTGCTTCATTCACCACCTAAAATATCCCAGCGGGCACCCTGACTCCCTCCTTCCTCTCCATCCATTCGCTGTCCTTTTCTGTCCTCCTTCCCCAGCTTTATTTTCCTGCACAGTACTTATGTAAAATATGTCTCCTGTACTGGAACGTAAGCTAAGCAGGGATTTTTTTGTTGTATTCACTGCTTTATCTCCAGTGCCTAGAACAGTGCTGGAGACATGGTGCTCACTAAATATTAAATAAACAAAAGAATAAAGTATCCTAAGTGCATGTGTTTTTCATCACATCTCACTGGAGGGTATAGTAAGAAAGCAGACATGTACATACATACATACATATACATTCTACTTCATAATTCTGTCCATGATCTGGGTGGTATGGTCACAGAGTAAAGGTTCAAATTGGTTGTGGAGAAAACTCATCAATCTTTTTACCAAGAGAAAAGAGCAGCTGTGTCCTAGAAGTTGGAGGACACCCTTACATCTGTAGCAGCACGTTCTTGCCCACACTACATTTATGTCCTTTGTTACAAGAATTAATATACAGTACTCTTTTCATGAAGAGTCCAAAAATTTGGTAAGATGATTTTTATCTTATTTTTCCATACGAAGAACAATTTAACACCAAACACACCTCCCAGATCCTTCATACAGTTAATTCCACAACCACTAAACTTATTCTGACTCACCAACAAAAGCCACATCAACATGGGAGCAAGGGATTCATTTACTACACCAAAACAGTCTCTTCAGAACTTCTGAAGTAACTGCAATTTTTGGTCATTTAAATAATTTTGCATTTAATGTAGGCTCTATTTCTAGATCTTTTTGAAATAGTTGGAAGATATGCCTAATAAAAATACATTTCAACAAAAAGGAATTAAGCAGATTATGGAGCTCTTGGGTCATCACCCTGGGAAGGTAAGACTTTAAAAAGGAAGTGATGCTTCCAAGGGAACATCATTAGGGCACATACCTACTTTATTCAGGCAAAATGAGTGTCCAATAAATGTTGATTCACCAATCATGTATACCTTTCACATAAGAGATACCCTGAGATCTAAATCACATACCCAATATTCAGCAATGTGGCCTAGAATCAAGGGGTGAACCATGGGGGGAGGGAGATATGCTCTTCTTCCTGATACCTGTAAGCAGAACACTGCTGAGCAGACCCATTTGGTGTTTTTATAATTACCCAAATTCTCTTCTTTTGTCAAAATTCATTCTCAGTAACAGCTTGAGCAATGTAGCAATCGTGCTCTGAAATGACTTGTAAACCACAGACACAAATATTTGGGCCAAGAATGTGGAATCCATTGCTGTCACATTCCATTATTTCTGGTGGAGCAATTCACTAACATTTTGGAATCTAGATCATAAATTATGCAGAGCCTCAGCAAAAGAGCTGAGGACACAAACTGCTGTAATAAAATTCCTGTTACTGGAGCCATAAAAACAGAACAAAAGAAAGGCAAAGAAGAAAAAGCAGGGTTGGACTTTTCTGACATTTCTTGTCCGCCATTGTTAATGCTTTCACAAAATGAAAATGTAACATTCGGGAAACCATCAGACAAGCCAAAAATGATATGATGGGCATACTGTCATTTATAAACACCACCACCACTATGAGATTCCCCAGAATAAAGTGAGCTTTGTGAAGAAAGCTTGAATATTGACATAAATTAAAGTGCTTAAACGTACAACAGAGCCATCTGTACATTTTTCATGATTCTCAAGAGGTGTGAAATGTCCTTCAATCACAGCACCCAGGCAATGGTCGAATTTTCTGTTGAGATATATTATAAAATGTCAGAGGGAAAGAGCTCTGAATCGCCAGGTCATTTCTCCTCTCTGTGGAAACTGAGGTAATGGCAGAGCCAGAACTAAAACCCCATCTCTTGACTCCCAACCCACTGAGTTTCATATTGCAGAATGATGCCTTAAGCATGGTAGGTGTTCAAAAATTATTTGACGGGCAGGTGGATGAAAGAATGGGTGAATAGATGGGTAAATGGACGAATGAATGAAATAAAAAACCATCCTCTATGGGTCAATGTCAAAGAGAACATACCGTTGAAATACTTTAGAAATAAAATAAAGAACTGAAAAGCCAGTTGGATCATGCTTAGCAACCATTCACAATGTGACTCCAAGAATTCTTTCTTTTCAAGTATAACTTGAGAGCACTGACATATGTATGTATGCATACATATGTATGTATATGTGTGTATACTCCAAAAGGAGTAATGAGCATGAGAACAAACATAGGCAAACACGTTTCTTAAGCAGGACTGCTATTATTGGGCAATATTTAGTATGACTCCCTTCTTCAAGGTGCACCATAAACGAGGGAGAACAGAGTAGGTGAAGGGGGAAAGGTCCCAGCACAGATGGATGAAAAGTCAGGCATGTACTTTTTGAGCACAGTACTGCTTCTGCAATTATTACAAACATATTTAGAAGAAAACAAAATGCTTTTCAAGATAGAAGGTCTAAAATGTTAAAACAGGAAAAGGGGGCTCAGTACAAGTTAAAACCATATAAGGGAAGAAAGTTGTTTTTTCACCAGGATAGGAGGAAATTTTTCTTCTAGCAAATCCCAGAGCACAAAAGAAACTAGCTCCAATCATCTGTCTAGGTTAGGAATCTTCAAGTTTTCTACAAAGAAGAACTGCTTTAAATTTCCCCAGAGCCTTAACATCACTCAGAGGAGGAGGGAAAAGGAGTACAGAAGAAAGAAGGAAAACAGCCTAGTGGTGCCATTAGTGCCCTGAGGCGTGGGAAGTCTCAGCGCAATACCAGACAAGATTTCTGAGCCTGTACTGTGTGCCAGGCACAGTACAAAGCGCTCACATACATCGTCTCATTTAATCTTCACAAGAACTCTACCCCCACTCCCACCCTGGAGAATCTACTCTTAACTCCATGTTTCAGATGAAGAAATTGAAGTCTGAAGAGCTTATATAACTTTTCCAAAGCCACACAGTTCATAAATGGCAGAGCTATGATTCAAACCCAGTCCGGTCTGACACCAAGGCTCAGGTTTTTCTGTCTCCTGGCTGCCACAGTCTCCCTCCCCTCTGAGAATCCCAGAAAGCCATGGCTTTACCAGGCTTAATACATGGTTTGGAAATCTACCAGGTACACCTTCAAGTTCTTTCAAGACTATGATCTGAGATTGCTGGTCAGAGTTTCAAAAATCCGGGTTTACCATTACAAAACAACTGGCAGTTGTTGTCTTTCTTTGGTAAAAACCTTCTGGAAAGCCAAAAATTGCTGTGCTATGGTCATTCCTTACCCAAGTCTGTATTTTAACATCCAGCTAATTGAGATGAGTGGAGACATCTGTAAGCTGATTTTAAAAGAGACAAATCTCTTTGGAGCATAAAAACAGCAGAATCATTTACTGAGTGCTTGCTATGTGCTAAGCATTGCTCATCAATTCATGCAGCATCAAAGACTAACAAGTAGAGCACTAAGCCCTAGGAATACAAATGCATCAGAGGGGGAGCCTGCAGCTTCTCCAGGGGCCCGCAGCTTGCAGGAAGCCAACCACGCAGAGAAGTGCGCCCCCTGCTTGTCAGGCACGGAGCACTGCAAGGGTGCCAAAGAGCACCCATATGGATCCTGGAAGCCTCCTTAGAGGCAGGGTCTCCTCACAACACCTCAGGATGGAACCTGAGGGTCAGAAAGTTTAAGTAATGCAAAGGGGCACAGCTCTGAGGTGGTCTGTGCTCAGGTTCACCTCACTTCAGAGCCTTGCTCTTCGCATCACTTGCTGTGGCCTCGCAGGAGAATATGCTCCTTAAAGCTTCTGTCACAGGATTACCTTTGTCTTACAGGGCAAACACTAATCAAAAACCTACACTAACTTCTAGGTTCTCAGTAGAGTCATATTGACATGACTCTTATTTAGTACCTAACAGTCATCAAAGCATTTTCATGTTCACATTTACATTTTGAGCCTAATAACCATCTTGTAAAGAACAAAGATATTATATGGTGCTCTTCTTTGCATGTGAGAAAACTGAGGCCCAGGAAGGGGAAGCAACTTGCACAAGTTAAGGTTCAGAGCTCAGTCTGGGGCCCTTGAATGTCTAGCTCCCAGTCCAGCAAATCTCCAAGCCACAGAACCTTAGCTTATCATACCTGCTTGAGTTTTTCCTTTCTTGGTATCTCAAACTGCTTGCCTTACTCCAAAGATCAATGAACAGTGTGGCAGATTTAGAATCTGGGGTCAGGTCTCTGTAGTCAATGTTTTGGTTTGGATGTTTTTTTAATGGGTCTCTTTCATTTGAAATGTTTCTTATCAGAAAAACGTCAGGCAGGGATATTGGAGAGTTTGTCAGCAAGAGATGAAAAGATCAGAAGTAGGAGTGATGTCACCAAGATGGCAGAGTAGGAAACCCCAGCCTCTGTCCCTCACAAAGATCAATAGAGAGCTATCCATGAACAGAAACAGCTCTGGGGGAGCTCTGGAGTCCACTTAAGAAATTTCAGCAACATACTGGAACAAAAAAATTTCAGAATAATCACACAAAAAGTGAAGGAAGAACAGCTTCGACTTGCCTGCATCATCCCATTCCCGAAGCCAGCATTGCTCAGTACCAAAAGGGAACCCTCCAGCTAGCAAGAGTTCCTTTTGTTGAGAAAGGAAGAGTGGAGTGAGCATCTAGCTTCCCCAGCACCACATGAAGGATCTGTTTCCATTTCACTCCACCCAGAGACCAGCAAAAGCTTCGATGTACAGAGAAGACTAGGAACAAGGAAGAAGAGCAGGGGCTACCAGTATCCACCATGCAGCAGGAGCATCTGCGCTTCCTAGTGACCTGCTCTGTAGACAACCCCAGCACTTTTACCACTGAAGAGACCAATGACCAGCGCAGCTGCCATGGACCACCTGTGGATTTCACTGGATGTCATCCCACAGGTATTCGTGTTTGCTGATGCCAGCCACCTGAGTGCCTCTCTACTTCTTCATCAGAGCCCGGGAACTGCACAGGAAGCCAGCCCCGGCCTCTGCAGCTGTGCTAGTGCAAGAAGCCAGCCTAGACCCCTGAAGCTGACACCCACCACCGTGCACATGCTCAGGGCTAGCCCCTCCAGCCATCCATCTGCACAGCCCCAACCCAACCCTCAGCCCCGGCCTCTACTGTTGTGCACACAACCAGAGGGAGGACTGTGCAGCCATGAGAGAACATGCCAAATTGTAAATGGATTAAAGTTTCCAATCAAAAGCCACAGACTGGTTGAATGGGTGAGAAAACAAGACCAACTCTATGCTGCCTGCAAGAGACTCACTTTAGCTTTAAGGACACATATAGGCTTAAAGTGAAGGAATCAAAAAGATATTCCATGCAAATGGAAACCAAAAGAGAGAAATGGTAGCTTATATCAGACAAAACAGACTTTACATGAAAAACTGTAACAAGAGACAAAGAAGATCATTATTTAATGATAAAGGGGTCACTTCATCAAGAGGATGTAACAATTGTAAATATATATGCACTGAACATAGGAACACCTAAATATATTTAGCACATACTAACAGATCTGAAGACAATACAATAAAAGTAATAGACTTAATACCCCACTGTCAACAATGGATAGGTCATCTAGACTAGAAATCAATAAGGAAACACTGGACTTAAATAACACTTTAGATCAAATGAACTTAACAGACATATATAGAACATTCCACCCAACAGCAGCAGAAAACACACTCTTTTCAAGCACACATGGAACATTCTTCACAATAGATCATGTGTTAGGTCACAAAAAAAAGTCTCAGCAAATTTTAAAAGACTGAAATTATACCAAGAACCTTTTCTGACCACAACAGTAAGAAACTAGAAATCAATAACAGGAGGAAAACTAGAAAATACACAAATATGTAGAAATTAAAAAACACACTCCTGACCAACCAATTGGTCAAAGAGGAAACTAAAAGGGAAATCAAAAAATATATTGAAACAAATGAAAATGCAAACACAATATACCAAAACCTATAGAACACGGCAAAAGCAGTTCTAAGAGGGAAGTGATAGTGATAGCTTATCACTTTATAGTGATAAGCACCCACATTAAGAAAAAAGGAAGATCTCAAATAAACAAGCTAACTTTACACCTTAAGGAACTAGAACAACAAGAACAAATTAAGCTCAACATGAAGAAGGAAGGAGATAGCAAAGATCAGAGTAAAAATAAATAGACAACAGAAAAACAACAGAAAAGATCAGTGAAACTAATAGTTGGTTTTCTAAAAATATAAAGAAAATTGACAAACTTTTAGCTAGATTTATCAAGGAAAAAAAAAGGAAGCAGATCCAGATAAATAAAACTGTAAATAAAAAGGAGACATCCTAACTGATATGACAGAAATACAAAGGACTTTAAGCAGTTACTATGAACAAATACCATGAGACACTGATGAAATAAATCGAAGAAAACACAAATAAATGGAAAGATATCACATGCTCATGGGTTGGAAGAATTAATATTGTTAAAATGTCCATACTACCCAAAGCCATCTATAGAGTCAATGTAATCCCTATCAAAATTCAAATGGCATTCTTCACAGAAATAGAAAAAAACAACAGTAAAATTCATATGGAACCACACACACACCAAAAAACCCAAATAGCAAAGAAATTTTGAGAAAGAACAAAGCTGGAGGCACCACATGGTCTGAGTGCAAACTATATTACAAAGCTATAGTAATCAAAACAGTATGGTACTGGCATAAAAAGCAGACATATACACCAACAGAACAAAATCAAGAGCCACAAATTAAATCCACACATATATGGTCAACTAATATTTGACAAGGAAACCAAGAAAACTCAATGGGGAAATAATGACAGTCTCTTCAATAAATGGTGCTGGGAAAACTGGATATCTGCACATAGAAGAATAAAATTGGACTGCTATCTTACACTATTCACAACAAATTAAGTGGAAATGGATTAAGGATTTAAACATGAGAGCTAAAACCATAAAACTCCTAGAAGAAAACATAGAGAAAAAGCTCCTTGACCTCAGTCTTGGCAATGATTTCTTGGATATGACACCAAAAGCATAAACAAGAAAAGCAAAAGCCAACAAGTGGTACTACCTCAACCTGAAAAGCTTATACACAGCAAATGAAATAATCAACAAAATGAAAAGGCAACCTAAGGAATGAGAGAAAATATCTGCAAACCAGATATCTGACAAGAGGTTAATATCCACAATGTATAAGTAACTCATATAATTCAATAGCAAAGAAACAATCTGATTAAAAAATAATCAAGAGGGCTTCCCTGGTGGCGCAGTGGTTGAGGGCCCGCCTGCCAATGCAGGGGTCACGGGTTCAAGCCCTGGTCCGGGAGGATCCCACATGCCACGAGCAGCTGGGCCTGTGCACCACGGCTGCTGAGCCTGCACTCTGGAGCCCATGAGCCGCAGCTGCTGAGCCCGCATGCTACAATTGCTGAAGCCTGCACGCCTGGCACTGGTGCTCCGCAACAGGGGAGGCCAATGTGGTGAGAGGCCCACACACCGCGGCAAGGAGTGGCCCCCGCTCACCGCAGCTGGAGAGGGCCCATGAACAGCAACGAACACCCAACACAGCCAAAAATAAATAAAATAAACTTATAAAAAAATAATAATCATCAAGAGGGTCTGAATGGACATTTTTCCAAAGATGACAATTAAATGGCCAACAAGTACATGAAAAGGTGTTCAACATCACTAATCATCAGGTAAATGCAAATCAAAACCACAAAGAGGGGCTTCCCTGGTGGCGCAGTGGTTGAGAGTCCGCCTGCCGATGCAGGGGACACGGGTTCGTGCCCTGGTCCAGGAAGATCCCACATGCCACGGAGCGGCTGGGCCCATGAGCCATGGCCACTGAGCCTGCGCGTCCGGAGCCTGTGCTCTGCAATGGGAGAGGCCACAACAGTGAGAGGCCTGCGTACCGCAAAAAAAAAAAAAAAAAAAAAAAAGAGAGATAACAAGTGTTGGTGAGGATGAGGAGAAAAGTGAACCCTGGTGCACTGTGGTAGGAAGGCAAATTGGTGCAGGTACTATGGAAAACATATGGAGGTTCCTCAAAAATTAGAAGTAGAACTACCATATAATGCAGCAATCCCACTTCTGGGTATTTATCTGAAGATGAAATCACTATCTCAGAGAGGTATCTGCTCCCATGTTCATTGCAGCATTACAATAGCCAAGACATGAAAACAACCTAAGTGTCCACCAGTGGATAAATGGATTTTTAAAATGTGTTTTACATACATACAATGGAATGTTACTCAGCTATTAAAAAAAGAAGGAAATCCTGCCATTGTGACAACATGGATGGACCAGGAGGGCATTATGCCAAGTGAAATGTCGTACAGAAAAAGACAAATACTATATAATCTCACTAACAGGTACAGTCTAAACACTTGAGACTCACAGAAACAGCATACTGATGGCTACCAGTGGCAGAAGAGTGGGGGCCATGGGGAGAGGTTGGTCAAAGCATACATAACTTTAAGTTATAAGATGAATAAGTTCAGGGGATCTAATGCATAGCATGATGACTAAATTTAAATACTGTATTGTATACTTGAAAATTGCTATGAGAGTAGGGCCTTAATGATCTCATTACAACAACAACAAAACAGTGATTACGTGAGGTGGAAGGTGTGTTAACTAATCTTACTGGGGTAAAACATTTTGCAATATATATGTGTATCAAATAATCACACTGTACATCTTAAACCTACACAATGTTAAATATCAGTTATAGCTCAATAAAGCTGGGGGAAAAAAGAGATGAAGAGATCAAATAACAACATGTATTGCTGGCCCCAGATAACCACCTTCAACTTTCAATAGATGAGAATATTCTGAAGGGTAAGAAATGCTACATATTTCAGTAAGCATTTTCACCTTTCTCTTAGCATCTTCCCACACATGATATAAACTATGATGACGAAAAAGATGAAAACATTTTTGAGTGTTTACTATGTGTCAGTCATTGTTCTAAGGGCTTTACACATATTAACTCACTCAATCCTCACAGCCATCTTGGGAGACTGGTGCTATAATTATGCCCATTTCACAGATAAAGAAACTGAGGCAGAGAGCAACTAAACACCTCGTCCAAGGTCACAAAGCCAGTAAGTGGCATAGCTGGCATCTCAAGCCAGGCCATCTGATTTCAGCAGTAAGGCTCTTTACAAGTACACCAGATATAGGGTGACTCTATATCCTATATCCTGCTGGTGCTTGGGACTGTCCCAGTGATAAATTCTATAGTCACCCTAGCTATACAACACTGTAAAAGCCACAACACTGGCAGTGAAGGGGAGCCATTTGTGAGTGGGGCTTCTTAGTGATCAAAATGGAGAGAAATCAGCTTATGAGCTGAGTGGTTTATATGTCACCAGGATAAAGAAAAAGAACAGTTCAACAGGATTCTTATGCAGAACGCCATAGCCCTGAAGGACAGAAGGGGAGTAGAGGAGAAAGATCATGAAAGTGTTCACCGAAAGATTAGTGCATAGGTGCTTCTTATTCACTTTGTCACACACAAAGTAGTATGAGTTCTTCACTGCTGACAAAGAGAATGTCTTTCTCCATCAGGCATTTAAGAAGTACCAGGAGTTGTCAAGGCAGACATGCCAGCTCACCGGATGGTGCCACAAACTGGAAAATACCATCTGTTTTGTTAAGGTTGACAGTCTGAAATTTCTGGTTAAACTCCAGATCTCCTTGTTGTGAAGGGCTTGATAACTTTTAGTCCATTACCTTCTGTTTACTGAGTCACAGAGCATATTATATCTCCCTCCAGAGCACTCCAACAGCTGGGCCATGTTATAAGCTGTCTTTGTCTTATTCGATATTAAATAACAGATTTGATAGGACCTTCCTTTTGAATCAGGGAAACTCAATTACAGAATTGCTGTTGTTTCAAATAAGTGGCCAACTCTGACATTCTGGCTCAAGAACACAAATCTGTTACTTTTTTGCCACTGGGGCTGTTCTGATGAGGGCTTGGACACATAACAACAAAGCATTTACTTCACTTTTTAATTGCTCTTGGAAACATTCTAAATGGCACCAATGCAATTTTTACTTGAAAATGAAAGTGTTTGCTTCCCAGAGTAACTTAACTCTTCAAAGGAGGGCAGAAAAGACCACTTTTTGAAATCCCTTGAAAACTGAGAGCCTGTCTGTACTCAGGAGCTAACAAAGCTGTTTGAAAGTCAAGTGGGGACAGGCTGAGTCAGCAATACCAACTAAAAAGTCGCATTTCGGCTTTAATCCAATTCAACAAATGCATTTTCTGCTGTGTCAGAGACAGCCTTAAGAAGAATTTCTGGAACAACATGCTGAAAATTGTTCTCGATGAAAGCTACTTTTTGAAGGCACCATGAAATTACTAATTATGCTGAAGAGAGTCTTAAACATTTGAGCCTCTTGTGTATTTCATGCTGGGAAAGAGGGGTGAGTTCAGGTTGTGGTCTATGAGAAGCCACATGTCTGCCTGGCATCGGTCTGAAGGTGTGCCTGTGTGTGCCCAGCATGAAGTGGGGATGAGTGAATGAGTATGAAATGAAGCTGTGAGTGGACTTTCCTGGTGGCGCAGTAGTTAAGAATCCGCCTGCCAATGCAGGGGACACAAGTTCGAGCCCTGGTCCAGGAAGATCCCACATGCCGTGGAGCAACTAAGCCTGTGCGCCACAACTACTGAGCCTGCGCTCTAGAGCCCACGAGCCACAACTAAGGAGCCCGTGCACCACAACTACTGAAGCCCGTGCGCCTAGAGCCCATGCTCCACAACAAGAGAAGCCACCGCAACAAGAAGCCTGCGCACCGCAACGAGAAGCCTGCACCCCGCAACAAAGAGTAGCCCCTGCTCGCCACAACTAGAGAAGGCCTGCGTACAGCAATGAAGACCCAATGCAGCCATAAATAAATTAATTAAAAAAAAGAAGCTGTAAAAAATGCTCATTTCCAGTTTTTTTCCAGTTACAATGTCAAACTGTCCTAGCCACTTCAAAATGCAAGAGCTTCAGCTCTTTCCTAAATAATTGTAGCCACTCTCTTTAGAGAGGCAGGCAGCATGACATAGTATAAGAACACAGACTTTAGATCCAGAGAGTTCTGGGCTCAAACCCCACACACTTGCTGTGGGACCTTTGACAAGTTAACCTCTCTGTTCTTTAGGTTATTTCTAAATGGGAATAATAAGCTCAATCTTTCTGAATTTTTAAATGAAACAATGAAACTGCAGAGGAAGCTACCCCAAGTATAGTGTTAGCACACTGGAGGCATTCCAAAAAGTGAAATGACTTTTATTATTATCATGACTTTTATGCCACTTCAAAGGTATGTTGGAGAGATCACAAAGGCCTTTCAATATTCTCTAGGGAAACTGTAATTTGAATACGTAAAAAGTGAAACTAGGGGCTTCCCTGGTGGCGCAGTGGTTGAGAATCCGCCTGTCGATGCAGGGGACACGGGTTCGTGCCCCGGTCCGGCAAGATCCCACATGCCGCGGAGCGGCTGGGCCCGTGAGCCATGGCCGCTGAGCCTGCGCGTCCGGAGCCTGTGCTCCGCGACTGGAGAGGCCGCAGCGGTGAGAGGCCCGCGTACCACAAAAAAAAAAAAAAAAAAAAAAAGTGAAACTAGTATCAGTTTCCTAAGATTAGATGATAAATGCAGAGGACAATAAACTGCTAAGTTTATGCACTTAAAAGAAGAGAGTGTGATATCTTAGTGATTTTCTTGTCCAGAAATAATAAATATTACGGTTCTTCAAACCTGCACAAAAGGCCCCATTTTAGCCACGCTTTGTAAACTTCTTAGATAAAGATCCAAAAAGGTTAATATATTATTTAGTTTGCCTGCTACTCAGACTGCCTCATTTAGCTATAGGGCAAAGAACTATGTAAAAGAAAGAGAACTATCTGCTCAATTCAGTATCCCTACTAGCTGTAAGGAGTAAAATTAAAATGGTGTCATAATACCTAATCACCACCTGCTGGTTTAACTATTTCTCAAGCTGATTACATTTCTGGTTCATTTAAAAGCCTTTAGGACTCACATTCCAGCTTCCATATACATCGTTTTTCCATGAAACTCCAGTTGTTAGTTCCTGGCATTTCCCACAGGGCTTGGCTCTTGTCGCCCTTCGTCTATTCAAGATACATGTATGGCGTGGCCACTTATCAGCCACTACGAAATAAGGCCACAAAAAAGCAAAGAAATATACCCTGTCCATTCTTGGCATTTATGATCTAGTTGGTAAACAATTATGATACTTAATAAGTGCCATACACAAAATGTTAGGGAACACAGATGAACACTAAGTTTCCTAGAAGAGCCTGAGAAGCTTAAGAGTAATGTGACATTTGACTGAAGTATGGACAAATAAGCAAGACTTCAAAGTCTTCACAGAAGGAGAAAGATTACTCAGAGCAGAAGAAATGGCATGAGGAAAGGCATGGAGGAGTGACAGAGCGCAAAGGTTTGGAGAACAGTGAGAGTGAGGGGTGAGGGGGCAGAAAACGGCGTTAGTAACATAAATTGGGACCAGTTCCTTAGAGAAGTTTTCTGACACCCCCACCTCAATTAAAATTACACCCAATGTAATAATTTCTGAAATCACTAAGTACTTCTTCTCCTTTAAGCACTTAAATTTGTCTTCCACACAGCCACTGGCAATAGTTTTTGGCACATAGTAGGCGCTCAATAAATACTGTTTGAATGTTCATCGTTGATGAAAAATATATATGCCAGGTGTAAATGGAAAACCTCAGTTTTTTCCATCCTGTGTAGGGAAAAACCCAGTTCCTCCCTACTGTGTCCCCCGCTCTGAGACTCCTTTACTACTCACACAGAACACTTCACTTCCAACACTTCTGGTTACCAAGTATGATGGGAGAGGGGGTTTCCCCACAACAACAAGAGAGTCTCAGACACCAGCTAGACGTCCTACAATTCGACTCAATTCTGACCCTGTCTACCCAGAGCTGGCATCAGATCCCACAGGTACGGGCTCAGTCTCATAAGACCAGCCCCCCACCCCTACTTCAGATGCCAGTCCCAAGCTCTGTGCTTCTGACCAACTGGCCATAGATTGGAGGTTCCCACAATCTCCTCCTCAGGTTTGATTAACTTGCTAGAGCAGCTCACAGAACTCAGGGAAACAGTTACTTACAAATACCAGTGTATTAAAGGACATGATAAAGGATATAGATGAACAGCCAGATGAAGAGATACATAGGGAGAGGCTTGGGAGGATCCTGAGTGCAGGAGCTTTTCCATAGGAGTCTCTGTGGCATTGGGGTGCATCACGCTTCTGGTGTGGATGTGTTCCCCAACCTGAAAGCTCTTTGAACTCCCTACTATGGGGATTTTATAGGCTTCTTCATGGAGGCATGATCAATTATTAACTCCATTTCCAGCCCCTCTCCTATCTCTGGAGGATGGGGAGGGCAGGACTGAAAATTCCAAGCTTCTAATCATGGCTTGGTCTTTCTGCTCCCACATAGGAGCCCACAGAGAGTTGCCTCATTAGAACAAAAGATGCTCTTAGTGCTCTTATCCCTTAGGAAATTACAAGCGTTTTAGGCGCTCTGTGCCAGGAACTGGGGGCAGAGACCAATATACATATTTTCTATTGTCTCACACCAGGCCAAGGATTTTGGACTTCATCCTGAAGGTAATGGGGAACCAATGCAGGGTTTTAAGCATATAAATGATTGAGTATAGATAAGATTGGGCACTTGGGGTTTTGAGAAGGTTACCTTGGAAGCCATGTGGAAAATGAACTGAAGGAGAAGCTGGGAGACCAGCTTGGCGGGATCTGTTGCAATGATCCAGGCAAGAGTTGATGGAAGGCTGAAAACACAGCTGGGCAGATACAACAGAACTTGTTTGGAGAGGCAGAATTCTCAGGACTTTTGACCAACTAGATCTGGGCTACGAGGGAAGGAGGCAGGGGTCCCAGGCTAACTTTGAGATTTCTAGGGGGGGCACTGAGTTTGTGCTGCCATTCTCAGAAATAGGGAATACACAACATGAAATCACAGACTTAGAGAGAGGCCTACTTGGAGCAGATGGAGCTGTCTAGGAAGCAGGAATAGAAAGACATCAGAGACGGAAGTAAGGTCTGGGTTTGGGGAATTGGTGTATGGTGGTGAAAGCCATGGGCATGGATAGGATCAAGAAAGGCATACCATTCCAATTCTACTCCGCCCCCAGGATGCAATGTGTTTTTAAAAGTAAACCTTTAGGGGCTTCCCTGGTGGCGCAGTGGTTGAGAGTGCCTGCCGATGCAGGGGACACGGGTTCGTGCCCCGGTCTGGGAAAATCCCACATGCTGCGGAGCGACTGGGCCCGTGAGCCACGGCCACTGAGCCTGCGCGTCCGGAGCCTGTGCTCCGCAATGGGAGAGGCTACAACAGTGAGAGGCCCGCATACCGCAAAAAAAAAAAAAGTAAAGTAAATCTTTAATTAAAGTATAATATATAGTCAGAAAGGTATAAAATTTTAAGCATACAATTCAACAAATTTTCAAAAGTGAGCACAGCCATGTAACTACCACCCAGATCAAGAAGTAGAACATTATCAGAATCCCTGCAATGAATTTACCATCAGAGGCATTTACTGCCAATACTGTATTGGTGGCTTAGAAACCTGGAATCATCACCTGTAACAATAAGCTGTCTTTAAACAGAACTCACCATGAAGAAGAACAACAGAGGTGATCTGAATGTCTAAGAGACCTGGTTCTAATGTTCTACTTTTTCCACTGTTATTTGATTTTCTCAAAAAATTAGTCAAAAGTAAATTCCTCCAGAGTCACCTCAAAACAGATGGTTTCCTTAAAGAATGAACATGAGACTAAAAGCACAGCCAAATGATTCCAGAAGAAAGACCCCCCAAAGCTCACTGCAGTCACGTGGCATAGGTCCAATATGAAGTGTCCAACACAGATGGCAGGACCCAGGGTCACATCTGCACCCACCATTGTTGGCAAAGCAAATGGCTACACAGGAGCTGCTACAGATGGAAAGACTTAGGGACGGGCAGGTGTGGGAAGTGCCAGTGCCAGGTATGGGTGGCAGGAGCCAAAGACTAACATCATTGCGAGGCTCCCCTGCTCACTGCATGGTGCCAGGCAGCACTGCTCACAAGAAACAGCCACACAAGAAGGGCTGAAGGTAGAGTGAATGCCAAAGTGGCAATACCCCCAGAAGGCCCACCTAAGTCTGGGAAAACAGAATGGTGTTCAGAAATCAACATTCTCCAAAGTGATCCCTCAAATGTTCCCTTCTGAAGTCCTAACAGAAGTGTTATCAATGCTCAGGACTGGGCTGCCTAATGGGAAATGCCCCCATGGGGGCCTTTTGACTCATACACCTATTCAGCCTCACATGTTCATAATCATTTGTGTAAAGAAGAAAAAACCTCCAAGCACTAATTAGAAAGACAGAGCTGTTGTATTTTCCTCCTGATCACCTTATCTTCTTTATTCAGTTCTTGAAGACTCAGCTATTAAAAGAAATTAAGTAATTCATCAAGCCCATTTCAATTACCTGCTGCTGATAACATCAGATTACAATTAGCATCTACAAATGAACCAAGTGCCAACTGCCAAGCTGAAACATAAGCTAATTTACTGCTAGACTCTGCCTGCTGGAGACAGAACTCTGGGACCTGGCAGTAAGCATCCACTTCATTATTCCAACAACAGTTTTGCAGCCTCTCCTGCAACCATCCAAAGTGCAGCTCTGACCAAGATTTACTGCTCCGTCTGCCGCTGCTCACATGTTTACAGACGTGCTGTATCTGTAAGCAAATCACAGCTCCTTTTAAATAGCAATGTCTAGACAAGCAGGGTGACAAATCTTGACCTAAAGGAGAGAATAAATATTATTAATATTTATTAGGTACTGATAGGTGTGGGGCACAGCACAGGATGTGCATGTCACAACCGTAATGAGGGTCTGAATCATTTTCTGTGAGTCCTCTAGTGCTTGATCAGAAAAATCTCCTGCTTTTGTTGATGCTCTCCATTTTTCATTTCTCCTTTCAAACAGGGAAAGTACATTCTTGTTACTTTCTTTTAGATGTCTAGAAAAATCTGTTTCAAGCTCTGGGACACATTTTTCCCCTTTTCATGACCCGAACAGGAACTGCTTTGAAAGAAAAGCAGAGGTGTGTGGTTTGGCTTTCTGTATTGTGGACATTATTAGACTTTGACAATCTGTGTAGTCTCGTCTATGCTTCTCAAGCAGAAGAACTAACAGTTCAATAAATGTGTGGGGTTCAGAGGGGGCCTGTGGGCTGTCGTAGAAGACAGCACACAGACCAGGGTTTGGATCTTGCCTCCGCTGCTTATAAACTGTAAGATTCTGGGCCAGTACCTTTACTTCTGTGCCTACCACATAGGTTTGTAATGGGGATGAAATGAAATAATGTATGCACAGTATCTAGCTCAGTGCAAGTAATCAACAGAAAATAGATTCTCTAGGAGAAGAAGAGAAAGGGCTGTTCCAAGGTGACAGGGCCTGTACTTTTCCGGGAGCACTGGCTGTCTTGTACATGGGCACAAGCAGGGACTGCTGTTGCAAGGTGGCCTAGAGCCCTTCCAGTGGTGTTTCTTCTTTCTCATCTTTCCTGTATATGGAGGGTGGGGGTGGGTGCAGAAGAAACATCTTTGGCTTTTAGCCCTAGGCTGAATGATCTCAGCACGGCTCCCACTGGAATCTACCATTCTAGTGGAAATGTTTCCTCATGGCAGGATCTGTGGACATGGAATCAGAGACCTGAAGTCTAGCCTCAACTCTGCCTCTACAACCCTGGGTGAGTTACAGACATTCATTAATCTCTGGATCCTCGTCAGTGAAAAGGAATAATAATCATTTAACTCATAGCATACTTGTTTGCTATTAAGAAAGGCAAACAAGTACTGTAAGACACAAATATAATGGAACTGCATTGCTGAAGCAAGAATTTCTATGTGAGGCCTCATGGACTCTTCAACATCTTGAATGGTTATTCTGAACATGGTTCCATAATCATACTGTGGATTTTCAAAGAAAAACACCTAATTAGTGTAAATTAAATACTACCTACAATTATTATTAACATTTTACTCGTAAAGCTAGACCTCTTCTCCACCTAAAGAAAACCCAACATATAAAAACTGAAATGTGAAAAGCAGGTAAAAGAGAGTGACTGCCATATTATAGAATATTTTTCTCTTACAAAAGAAATTTATTATAAGATTTTTTCAGGATACTGTGTTTTACATGTGTTCACAGTATTTATTGAATATTTAATTCATAAAATGTAATCAGGAATACTATATAATTAAGGTGCAATGTGTGTTTGTTATGTATACAACATGTAATATTGTTCCACCTTTCCTTGGGAATTCAAATTTTTCTGATTTAGATTGCCAGAATTTAATTTTTAAATATAATTTTTATAAAAGTTACTTAGGTGATATTTCTTAAATCCTAGAATTAGAACAGCTGAGAGTCACCATTTCTGGTGACTATCATTTTGCTGCACTATAAATAAGAGGAATGATGTAAACCCACCAGAGTTGCTACCGAACGTTTACTTCAGCACATGACTACCAGGTTGGTTTGAAAACATGGAAAAGAAAAAGCCAAGCATCATTTTATGAGATCTTAATACATCTTTTATGCTACAGGTCTCTTGAAATTAAATGGGTCAAGATTTTTTTTAACCTACCTGGGCTGTGATTTTCTCATATTTAAAATTAATTAATACTCTTGACCTCATAGGTTTGTGGAGATGATTAAATATGAAAATGAATATAAATATGTGACACAGAGCAGGTCTCAATATATGCTTGTTAAATGAAAAACCATAAGCTCCATGGGGATGGGAACTATGTCAGTTTTATTCATAAAATATAGCACAGTGCCTATCACATAACTAATGTTCAATAAATATTTGTTGAGCAAATGAATGATTAAGTGAACAAATGAATTAATGAACACTAGTCCCACACTGATATATTTAAAATACATAACCAACAAGGACCTACTGTATAGAACAGGGAACTCTGCTAAATATTTTGTAATAACCTAAATGGGAAAAGAACTTGAAAAAGAATAGATACATGAATATGTATAACTGAATCTCTTTGCTGTACACCTGAAACTAACACAACATTGTTAATCAACTATACTCCAATATAAAATAAAATAATTTGAAAAAACACTAGTCCCATTTCCCTTTCTTTCCCAAAAAAGCTACTTTGTAGACAGCAAATGTCTTTTTGACTAAAAAGGTACAGATATTTTAAAATTGTGAATTATTTTCCATAGATAGATTATTAGATATTTCACCCTAGGCCTTGGTGGGAAGCACTTTCCATCTCTCATGTTTGACCCAATACTAGAAACAGAACAGCTCTTACACTGCTGTACATGGGAAGTGGCTCCTACAATGTGTTCAGTTTTGTATGTATTCTAGGGGCATGGTGGCAAGCTAAGTGGTCACCATCATCCAGAAAGAGAAAGAAAGAAAAGGAAGGGAAGGAGGGAGGGAGGAAGAAAGGGAAAGAAAGGGAGAAAGAAAGTGAGAGAGAGTGCAAGAGAGCAAGTAGGAAAGAAAGAAGGAGGGAGAGAGGGAGGGAAGGAAGCGGGGAAGGAAGGGAGGAAGGAAGGGAAGGAGGGAGGAAGGAAGGAAGCAGATATCCTTCTAATTATCTCCCGTCTCATTTTCCTAATTGCAGTTTATCTCAAAGTAAAATGAGAAGCATTTCTGCCTGCCTCCCCAGTGAATGAGAAGATCTGGGATGATCAGAGCGAGAGCACTTTAACTGAGGCTTTACTCTAGTGACCTACTTTGCAGCCTAACTGAGATTTGACTCCAAACTGCCTAAATTAGAACCATAAAGAAGGCTACCAAAAAAACAGAGGCTACAGAAACACTGTCATGCAACTACAGTTGTTTTGAGCATAAAAGAAAAGATGGACATTTTCCAAGCCAAAATTTACATTAGCATTATTTTCACAAGTAAGACATACTTAGAAAACGTCTAGGCTATTCTTTGTTGTTCATAAGAAATCTAAAGAGTCTAAATCATTTCTACTTGTTTTATTTTAAAGCATCTAAAAGGTGGATAGTAAATATTAGTATATGCTGACCACCAAAGGATAAAGATTTCTCATCATCTCTACCTTCTCTTTTTCTCCATCTCCATAAGTTCTATCCACTACCCCTCAGATGTGCACAGAAAGCTTCTAATGTCAAAAAACCTTCTTAGTGACTCAAATCTCATTCTCCCTGGCTTCTCTAAGCCCTCCACATCCTGAAGCTCTCTTCTCCCTGAACTCTACCTGGGTCACCTCCACCCTCTGTGATCCTGACTCAGTCTCCCTGACTGGCTTTCCTCCCTTATCTCATAGATGTCATTAGGATGATGCCATCTTAATACTTGTTTCCAATTCTATTTGCTCATGTTACATTGAGAGAAATACATACTGGGCATGTACAAAACAAACTTACCATGTTTGATAAAGAACTACTTTGGGGAAGTTCCTCCTCTCAGCTTTCCTGTTTCTTTCCAAAGGCACCACTGTTCTTCCAATCACTGGGGCACAACATCTTGGCATAAGCTTTGACTCATTCAGTCTAATCATATAAACACTGAGTACTCACTGTGTCTAAGGGGTTATACTCAGAGATACAGAGACTGTGGAGTAGAATAGTGTTTATACTTCTACTGAGTTTTAATCCAGTGGAGGTAACTATACAAGTACACCAATAACCATATTTTATGATTGAATAGAAATAGAATAAGAGAAATTTAAAAAGTGGACACAGGACTCAGACAAGGTAAAGAACTTGTTATCAAGAGAGGCTTCAAGAAGTGAATAGTTAAAAAAAAAAAAAAAAGAAGTGAATGGTACTTGGGATAATCCTAAAAAGATGGGTAAACTTTAGATAAGCAAGATAGGGACAGAGAAGTTCTTCTAAGTAGAAGAAATAGCTTGAGAAAATACATTAAAGCAAGAAGTATAGCCAGTGTGGCTAAATTAGGGAAGATGGAAAAACACAGTTTTAGGTAAAGAGTATGTACAGAGGAGTAGTAGAATTAAAGAATGGAAATCGTGATAGTCCCCATTTTAAGGTACAGTTTAGGAAGGTCAGTCTACTATTGGTGTGTGGGATGGAGGAGACATGGGAAGGAGGGAATGGTAGCAAGGAAAACCCAACTAGTTGGTTATTGCAACAGACTGGGCAACAAGGAAGGAGCAAGGGAAAGAAAAAACCTTAATGAGAATACTTACTTGACAACTGTTAGATTGAGTGTCAACTGAAAAAAAGGGGGATGGGGTAAGAAATCAATGATGACTTTAGATTTCTAAGTCAGGACTGTATAATGGGCTGAATGATCGTCCCGCTCCCCGGTCCCCAGTCTCTGCATTCTAATCCCAGGAACCTGTGAATGTTACTTTACACGACAAAAGGGATTTTGGAGGTGTGATTAAACTGTGGATCTTGGGAAGATTATTCTGGATTACTCAAGTGGGCTTGATGTAATCACAACAGTCTTTTTTTTTTTTTTAAAGAGGGAGACAAGAGGAGTTAGGACAGAAGAGAAGGCAATGTGATGACTCAGAAGCAGAGATTGGAGTGATGCACTCTGGAATTGGAGGAAGAGGCCACAAGCCAAGGAATACACGCAGCCATTAGAAGCTGATTCTCCCCTAGAGCCAAGAAACCAGGCTTGTTGACATTGACCTTAGCCTGGTGAAATTGATTTCAGACTCCTGATCTCCAGAACTGTAACAGAAAACATTTGTGTTATTTGAAGCCACTAAGTTCATGGCAATTTGTTACAGCAGCAATAGTGAATGAATAGAGATAACTACAAGAATGGGCCTGTCATCAACAGAATAAGGAAAGCTAGGAGAAGCAGTTAATTTAGGAAAAAGATATTTCACATTTGAACTCACAAACTTGGACTGATCAGCATGAAAATCAGAAGAAGCATCTACTAGGCATATGAAAATGATCTCAGGCAGGAGGTCAGAGCTGGTGAATATAGATTTAGAAACAATGGACATTGAAGCAGTAGTTGAAGATTTGGTGGTAAAAATGATAGAGAGGGGCTTCCCTGGTGGCGCAGTGGTTGAGAGTCCGCCTGCCGATGCAGAGGACACGGGTTCGTGCCCCAGTCTGGGAAGATCCCACATGCCGCGGAACGGCTGGGCCCGTGAGCCATGGCCGCTGTGCCTGCGCATCCGGAGCCTGTGCTCCGCAACGGGAGAGGCCACAACAGTGAGAGGCCCACGTACCACAAAAAAAAAAAAAAAAAAAAAAAAAAAATGATAGAGAGATACAAAGAAGGAACGGGAAAGAATCAAGGAACAAAATACAAGAACTCCCACATTTAACGAGTGGCAATACAATGGAAAAGAGCCATTAAAAATAATGTAGGGAAACTGAATAATGACACAGAGGCTTTGCCTAAGAGGGAAGGCGGAATAAAAAAAGCAGGTGGCAGAAAAGCACATATGTTATGATCCAAGTTTTTAAAAAAGGAACAATCTGTACACACATGTGTATATTTACATATATGATTATACTACCATGTGTTTATGTGCATAGTAAAAAGGTCTGGAAAGAGTCTAACCAAGTTGTTAACAGTACTTAACTCTGAAAAGTGGGACATGGGAAGGTAGGCAAGGGGGTGGACCAGGGTGGAACTCCTTTTTCTACTTTATACACTTTCATACCATAAGAATTTTTTACCAAAGTAAGTACTGTTTTTGTAACTTTTAAAATTGTTCATTTTTAAAAAAGAAGGATAAGAAAAGCCAATGAAGATGGTACAGAAAGAGCAGCCAAGAAGAAAATCAGGACAGTGGTGCTTCACAGAAACTAGAGGAGGAGAGAATTTCAAGGAAAACTTAGTAAAGGCTGCCAAATGTTGCATACTGATTAAGGAAATTTAGAACTGTCAAGAGATCTCTCAACTGAGCCATCTGGAGATCACTGCTGATCTTTTTCAGGGGACAAAAGGTGCAAATCAAATTGCAATGGGTTAAACATGGATAGGAGAAGTTCTACTTCCAGTAATGGAGGAGTACCTCCTTTCAGAGCCACCCTCCTATAGATAACAACTATAAAGTCTGACAGGGGGCAGGGCAGGAGGGCTGGCATGGAGGGGGCAGGAGGCCAGCATGGAGGAAGCAGGGGGAGGACTTTATCTAAAAACACTGGAGTGCAACCAAAAGCAGTGAGAAACTGTAGGGAGGTTGGAGTTGACTCTTTGCAGAAGGGAAAGGCATTGGGTAAGTTTCCCATTTTTGAAATGCCAGAGGACATTTTGCAGGGGCAGGGACCAGAGGGCAAACCCCATTAGTGCCGTGTGGTGAGGCTAAAACTCAGGTAGAAACACACTGTCTTTCTGGCTTGAAGAACCAAAGGAAAAATCCCAGAGAGAGCCATAGAGGAGAGCCTTGGATTTGTAATTCTACACAGATCTCTGTTTAACTCATGAAATATGCATGTGCAAGGCCAAATCTAAGCAAGCTGAAAGACCTGAACAGAGATTTTAGCTGCTACCCAACACAGGGAAGACAGAATTTGGAGCTTGAATTAAGTCAAGTTAACTGGTAAAACAACTACAACAAAAATCAATACTATTAAGAGAAATATATCAGAATCCAGAGTCTCTATAAAGTATCACTGACAATGTTGGCTATAATCCCTTTTCAAAGAGTACATTAAAATGTGACTAACAACTCAAAACAAAAGGCAATCAATGCACAACTCTGTGACTATACTACAAACCACTGAATTACACACCTTAAATGTATAAATAGTATACTATGTGAATTATATCTCAATCAAGCTGTTAAAAAAATAACAACATCAACAACAGGCAATCAATAGGGTCTAACTCTGAGATGACCCACATGGAATTAGCAGACAAGGTTTTATAAGCTTTTGTAATAACTAGGGCCGTTATGTGAAAGAAAATATACATGTAATGAATAAACACAGAAATCTTAGCAGGAAAGCTGAAATGTTAATTAAAAGAACCAAATGGAAATTCTAGAGCTAAAAATATAATATATATCTAAATTTTAAAATGCACCAATGCAGTAAAGAATTAACCTTGCCCAGAGAGGTCCAGCCTTTGCCCCTGGCTCTGGGAAATAATTTCGAAGCCCTCAGAATGCCCAACCTAAGAGTCTTTGAGGGTGTTGACCATGCCAGAGAGTCGATGGTAACAGTATGATTTACAGTGGGGGCTCTCAGCTCAACCTCCAGAGGGGCAGGAAACTAAGGTCACTCATGCAGGTGGTCAACCATATCTCTGTGACCAAGATCCAATAAAAACTTTGGAAAAGAAAGCTCAAGGGAGTCTCTGTGCATACTGTCACATATTGCTGCTTGGAAGAGTTAGCACCATCCATGACACAACTGGAAGCTTTGTGCTTACAATTCTCCTGAACTCTAACCCATGTGCCTCTTCCCTTGGCTGATTTAAATCTGTATGCTTTCACTGTAATAAACCATAACCATGAGTATAACAATAACTTTCAGTGAATTCTGTGAGTCCTCCTAGTTACTGAACCTGAGGGTGACCCTTGCTTGCTGTTGATGTCAGAAGTGAGAGTAGTCTTGGGGAATCCCAAACTCTGCATCACCAGATAGGTTTATCAGAAGATTGGAGATGACAGAAGAGTTAGTGAACTTGAAGAAAGATTAACAGAAATTTTCAAATCTGAAGAATACAGAGAAAAAAAATTAAAAACATGAACAGAGCCTCAGCAATATATAGGACAAAATCAAAAGGCCCAAAGTAATGCAGAGAGATAAATAGAGAAGAGAGGGAGTGAACAAAAAGAAATATTTTAAAAATAATAGGTAAAAATTCCCTAAATTCAGGCAAAAATATATATGTGCTGATTCAAAAGCTCAAAGAACCATAGGAAGGAAAAAAATACAAAGAAAGCCACATTTAGGCATATCATAAACTGCTGAAAACCAAATTTAGAAGAAATCTTGTGAACTGTCAAGAAAAAATTAGCATACACCATACAGATTATTAATTCCACTGACTTCTTATCAGAAATAATGGGGGCCAAAAGACACTGGAAAGACTACTTTAACCCACTGAAAGATAAAAAAAAAAATCTACCAACCTAGAATTCTGTATCTAGCAAAAAATATCCTTCAAGAATGAGGTGAAATAAACACATTTTAAAGTAAACAAAATGAAGAGAATTCATCACTAGCAGACCTGCATTACAAGAAATGCTACATGAAGTTCTTTAGGCTGAAGGGAAATAATACCAGATGGAAACTCATATCTTCAAGAGTGAATGCAAGTACAAGAAATGATAAATAAGTGGATAAACAGAAAATATTATTTTTCCTCTCAATCATTTAAAATGATAATATAAAATAGAACAACTAACATTGTACTGTGGAGTTTAAAAAGAATATAGGTGTAGTAATAAATGTGAGAACTACAGCATAAAGTACAGGGAGTGGGGAGTAAGTGGACCTACAAGGTCATAATGTACTTATATTTTACAGGAAGTGGTACAATGGTAGCTCAAAGTAAACCATGAAAAGTTAAGGATATATAATGCCATCCTTAGAGCAACCATTAAAAAATTATGCAAAGACAGAGCTAAAAAGCAAATAGACAAGTTAAAATAAAGTCTATATGATTAAATTTACCCATAGACAGCAGGAAAGGAAGAACGGAGAACAAAATATAAATGGGACAAGCAGAAAACCAACAGTAAAATAACAGACCTAAATCTAACAAAACCAATAATTACATTAACTGTTAAATGATGAAATTCTCTAATTAAAAGGCCATAATTGTGAAAATCAATATAGAAGCAAGACCTAGCTAGATGTTATCTGCAGTTAACAAACTAAAGACACCAAGAAATAGAAAGTAAAGACAGAAAAAAAATGGAAAACACAAAAAGTAAGCATAAGAAGGTAGGAGTGGATATATTTGTATCAGATCAAGTAGTTCAAGAAAAAAAGACATGACCAATGATAAAAAGGGACATTTCATAATGATAAAAGGGCCAATCTGTCAGAAAGACAAAAACGATCATAAATGAATATTTGCCCAAAGAGAAAGCTTCAAAGTACATGAAGCCATGTTTCACAGAATTAAATGGAAAAACAGACAAGTCCACACTAACAGTTGTAGATTTTAACAACCTCCTTCTTAGCAACTGACAAAACATATAGACAAAGAAATCAAAAAAGACAAAGATGATCTGAACACCACTATCAACTACCTAGACCTAAGCAACATCTGTAGAGACACCTATTGCAATCCTACAAAGTATGTTCTCTGACTGCAATAGAAGTAAACTAGAATTTGATAACAATAAAGTTTCTAGGAAAATCTCAAATGTTTTAAATTAAACAGCACTTCTAAACAACACGGGGGTTAAAGAGAAATCACAAACAATTTTAGAAGATATTTTAAACCCAACGAAGGTAAAAACATAATACATCAAAAATGATTAGATGCAGCTAAAGCAGTGTTTAGAGGAAATTTTATATTTTTAATGCTTGTATTAGAAATTTAAAAAGTCTAAAATCAATGACCTAAGTTTCAACCTTGAGAGGCTAGAAAGAGGACCCAAAGAAAGCGGCAGGAAGAAAATGATAAAAATGAGACCAGAAAAATGAAATTAAAAAATAGATAAGCAATAGAAAAAACTTAACAAAAGCAAAAGCAAGAAAATTGATAAATCTCTAGCTAGAATGACCCAGAAAAGGGGGAGGGGGTTAGTACAGGTACAAAACACAAACTACCAATAACAGAAATGAAAGAGGACATATCACTATATATCTTACAAGCATTAAAAGGAAAATAAGTAAGTATTATAAACAACTTTATGCCAATAAATTCAACAATTTAGATGAAATGAACAAAGTCTTTGGAAAATAAATACAACTAATCAAAATGATAGATTTCTGACACAAGATGATAGAGAAATATGAATTGTCCAATATGCACAGCCTTCTACACTCCAGGTTTCAAGCCCTCCAACCTATCCTATGTGCCACTGCTAGACTTGTCTTCCTTAAATATCTAGTCAATGTTCTCACTTCTACATTTCAAAACCTTCAGGAGTTCCTGTTCACTAACAATTACTTGCCTAGTTTTCATAATAATCTTCTACCATCCTCTAGCACATTCCTGAAGGCTAATCATGCCACTATCCCTCAGATATGCCAACCTATTGCATCAAATTCTTCTTTCACATACTCCTTGCCATCAATGCCATCCCATTTCTGACCAAATCTCAGCTATTCTTCAAGGTCCACCTGGGCGTCATCTCCTCCAAGAAGCTTTCCAGACTATTCCCAGCCCTCAGGGCCTCCCTTCTAGGAATTTAATGGCTACACAACATCATTAACACCGTTGTCCTATGTATTAATCTTATTTTCCCAACTAAATTATAAGCTCTTTGAGGGCAAGGATTTTTTTTTCAAACTTCTCTACCATGTAAGGCAATTATTCCAGGATTCAGCACATAGTATGATTCAATAAATACTTGAAATCTGTTGAATGAATATATCATACCAAGAACTTATTTCTATGGTTTTTATCAGGCTCTCTAGATTCTCATTCTGATCTCAATACCATCTTCAGCATCACCTCTAGGGATTTGCCAGACTTTTTCAAACAACCATATTCACGAAACATATGGTTACAATAAGCGGAGGTAGAGGGGAGGGAGAAGTAGTGCTAAAATTATATAAAGAGAAATAGGGTTTTGTAGGTCACAAAAGAAAAGGGGACTGACTTTTACAGTGCATTGCCACTAATATCCGCTAAGCATACACTAATACGAATAAGGTCACCGTCTTCTTGTCCTCTCCCCACCCTGAGTCCCTGTGGACATAACAAACCATGGGCTCCAGGCACAAGGATGAGTTCCGCTTATACTTCTGAACACATCTGTTCCTTTCATTCATTATGTACCAACATCTGTTTGGGTACCAAGAAAAGATAACAATATCTTCTAAAAAGTAGCCAGTTACTAATACTTATCACCTCTTACCATTCCATATAAATTCCCCCAAATCTATAAATATCTTAACCGTAACCAAGTCCTATCAAACCACAGACTGCAAATCTATCTTATTTAAATTTTTCAAAAAATAATTTTACATTTACACTATAACTATCAACATCATTTGTGAACACACATACATTGAGGGGAAATAATACATTCCCTTTGGGGTTAAAGTCACCAAGTAAAGAACTCCCTCTAAACATTTAAAAATCCTCTCAAATTCCCTTCCATTGATGACTTCCTAGCAAGCTTCCCTTTCATTTAAACCAAACATAGCTTTGTCTCTTCACTTCATCCCCCTTCTCTCTAATTAGATAAATCTGGTCGTTCTTCTCTCTAGACAGATTAAAAGGTTGGGGTGTTTTGTTTTTCCAGTATTTCAGAGTTCTAATCCTCAGAGCACTGTGATGACAGAAAAGATCCTGTGATTTAGAGCAGGCAGGCTCCAAGGACATATATCTGAAGGAAATATAAAACACACACAATGAGGAGATACTTTTGAATATAAACACACAGATTCCTGTAAAAGATAGTGGGTTACTCCAGCTATTTCTAGCCCTTGGCCCTGACCCTGGGTCCCGCAAGCAATCCTGTCCTTACCCAGATTGGAGGATGCTCGCCCCTCTGCAGCCCGGTCCTTGAGATCCTCAGCGATGCCCAGCTGCTGCTCATGGTACTGTTTAGCTCTCTCCAAATCCTGCATGCACCTGGCAGCATGGCCCAGGCCAGCATAGGCCCGCATCTCAATGGCCTTCTCCATCAACTCCTGAGCCAGCTCCAGCACGTAGTTGTGGTAAGACATGGCCTTGTCAAAGTTCCTCCTGTAGTGGTAGGCACTGCCCAGATTGCTGTAGGCGCGGGCCTCTTCTCGCTTGTTGCCCAGGTCCTTGGCTATCTTCAGATGCTGCTCATGGCACTGCACAGCATTCTCAAAATCACCCATGGCAATATACACCGCTCCCATGTTACCGAGTTCTCGGGCTTCAGAAAGCTCATCTTTGGATTGCTTGGCGAGAAGAACACACTGTTTGTGACTGGCCAGTGCATTGGGGTAGTCTCCAATGGCTGTGTACACGTGGCCCAGACTGCTCAGGGCTGATGAAGCTGCCTGGAGAGAAAGGATAAGGCAGAGAAAAGAAAGCACATCAGAAAATGGCTTTGGTTTGTTTCAGCTGATAAAATGTTAGAGAGTTTGCCCATAACCATCCAAACCTATTTCTAATGGTGTTTCTATCACTGGTCTGCAGACCTATGCAGAACTGAAAAAGAGCACATCCAAACAGCAAGTTCCTAATAAAAGACAACGGCAATTTAATCAGTAACATTCAATACCGAATCTCATAGAAACAGGTTGTGTGCCATATAACGTTCATCTTAGTTTAAAGACTTGACATTTCTAATATTGTGATATTATATCTCTGTTAATAGCTATTAACCTCTGCAGCATAAGAAAATGTTGAAGAAAATCAAAATTAATTATTACATGTAATATAGCATAGGAAATTCATAGGAGAAATCCATGCTAGGCTCTTTGCACTCAAAGAGTGCACTCAAATTGCATTTCTCAATTCTTGTCTTCTCCCAAAGCAAATGGATACATTAACGGCAAGGGAGATCTTTAGATTGATGATTGATAATTTTGTGACCCAGGACCAATGGAGGGTCCTGTTCTCTTATCTTTGTTAACTCAATGTGACTTCATCAGTGCTGGTTACTGTGGAAGGCTTAGATTAGATGAGCCGCAGAGGAAAATAACGGGAGTTACAACTACATCTCTGAATGTGGTAGTCCCCACGGGGCCTCACCACCCCTTTTTAGGCTCACATTGCTCTTCGAGCTTTGCTTTTCTTGCCTAGAGGCTCTCTCTTCTGACCCCAGCCTCTGTGCAGAAAGATGCTATCTTCCTAGTCCCCTCACACTGCTCGCCACTCAAATAGTTCTTGTCTAAAGAAAAGAACATGAGCCCTTTTTGTCTTAAAGGTTTTAATGAAAATGACTCTATATTGGCATAGTGAACCAAAGGGAAACAAAAATAACAAAGGAGATGTTACACGGGTTCTAGAATTTTACCAAGTGCAGATAGTCTTAGATTCTCGTCTTTAGTTTCTAACTCCTTTGCAGAGACATAAAAGGGAAGTTACACCGAGCTCTCCTGCGCTTCTTTTCATTCAACAACTTGCCTATCCTTCCCTTCTTTCACACAGTGCCTACAGCTAGAGCCACGTAGCCCCCTTTCTTCATGATGCTCCCTCTTCGTACCATGAATACGTGATCCTGGCAGAACAAAGGGTAAACTCTGTCACAAGTAGGCAAGTGATCTTCACCAGGGCCTCCAGGCTAGGGAATAACAACAAGGGAAGGCCATCCCACCTGGAGTAAGGGTATTTCTTTATCAGATGTGTTCTATATACACTTCAGAACACTTTTATTAATATTTCATAGTTGAGTGATTTGCTACCTTATTTCTTTGCCTGCGAAATAGCAGTTTTGATCAAAATGACTGAGACTGACCATCTTTACAATGCTTGCAAACTGTGTATCTGCAAAAGGTTCCATATAGTTTTAAGTTGCTTTTATCATTTCACAGATGTTCCAACAAAAAGCTTGGGGAAAATAGAGAGGAAATAAACACTTAGAAATGTACTTTTGGGGTTTGTCTTTTTTTTCTGAGTGGTGGAGAGCAGAAACAATTCCATGAAAATCACAATCCTGTAGCAATGTGATTCTGGCAGATGCAGCAATGATGTCACCCAAGAGCATGCCACTTGGATGTGTACTGGCCTCAGGTTCCTACTTCGGGAACCTCTTCAGGATCATAAGTTAAGACTTCTTGTTGGCACAGTGCACACAGGCCTTTCTACTGCTCACAACTCCCCTCCCCACACCCGACAATCTCCTTTCCTCCTTTGCTACAGGACGGGGGACTCAGTCTCTTTCCTTTCCTTCTGTAATTGGCCCTCCCCTCCTTACTCTCTGAGGTCCTTCTGTGCCCAAGCCAGGCTAGAGAGCAGGACACAGTCCACAAACCCTCCCACCTGCAAATCTTTGCTGCCCTCAAAGTAGAACACATGGCTCTTTCACTATGGAGCCAGTGTGACTTACAATCAGACACCCTTGGTTCAAAACTGCACTGATGTTTACTAGCCCTGGGACCTTCAGAAACTTAACTTCTCTGAGCCTTGGTTTTCCAGACAGAGGTTTCTAGGTCCCAGGAACTGAGTGTTTTCAAACTTAGCCATGAGCCTCTGTCAAATGTGTAAACCATAAATAATTCACTAGATAATTCCAAATAGTAGATCTGGTTGGAGGCAATGAGCCCTTGAACACTGTAGGGAATAGATTAATAAGGCCTGGGGCAGGCACAGCACCCCAGGCATCACTGTTCTTAGAAACTTGTGGTATGTGGCAACTCCAAATGACAGCCCAGGGATCTTCTGCTTCTGGTTCTTCATTTCTGTAAATGCCAGGGAGACACAGGAGCTCATTTGCTGAAGCTCTCCCAAACATAAGGAAAGAGAGTATTGGGGCATTTCCCCTTTAGGGCTGTGAGGAAAGAGGGAAGGACTACTGCATTAGCTCTTCCCTGGCACCTTCCTGTTACAGGCAGCGCTATCAGGCTGGGACTCTTCACGCAGGTGTCCTGGAAACCGGCAACTCTAGAAAGGTCAATATAGTTTATGAAGCACATATCATAGCCTCTGAAATTAGAAAGGCAGCTTGATGTAGTATAAGAATGGAATAGAATTTAGAGTCAGAGGCCCTGGCTGTGTAACCCTGAGAAGTCATGTCACTTCTTCACCTGTACTTTCTTTATATGTAAACCATTCTGATAATGACAGCATATGTACTTTCCAAGGGTAGGATGGGATCATATGAAGCAGTGCAAGTGAGTGTCCTGAGTAAACTGTAAAGTTCTCTGTAAATGCATCACTAAGGTGTGGATGATGTTTTATGACTGCAGGCCGTCTGGGCTGAGCTCTGTTACCAAGCAGAAGCTAGTAACGGCACCAAAAACATCAGTCATTACAACCAAACATCTATATTCCTATATCAGTTGCCACAGGACATGAAGTCCAGTGTTTTACAGCTGCTGGGCAAATAACGTGATCATATTTATCAGCTAAGTGAATTACAAATTAATCATTTGTCTTTGTTCCTGTTCCTGTGGAATAAGCTTAGATCTGAAACATGGTTTCAGGCTGTTAAGCAGAATCTGAAGACCCACTATCTACAGGGAAACACAGGCCCCACCTCAAGCAGATGCTGCACTTGCCACTAAGGTTCACACTGCCTTTGTATATTAATCTCTTTGAGATTTTTGTGCTAGAATAGCAGCAGCTGCTTCCCACAGTGGAAACATTTTGGAACATCTGTATTTGAATACCAAAATGCACACAAACAGTTATGCTAACGAACTCTCTGGTTGGAATAAGACAATACTTTTCTCTTTTTACAAGATATAAATTACTTATGTTCTTGCCAAAGCATGATTTCCAGCTGCAGACTTAGCACACAGGAGTCATTACCCCTTGCTCTGTGCCCCAAATATTTGCGGAAGAACTGCACCTGATGAGTCAGTTTCGTGGGACATGGAGCTAGAGAAGGAAATTTGCTCATATTTTTTCAAACCACCTTTAAGGACTTTCAGTTTGAGACATGAAATAGAGAAAGTTTAAACTACCCAAAAAACCACATTGATGATACTACCATTAAACATTATTTGCAAAATTAAACGTGTTCCTCACAACTAGCATGTTTTTCCCTTTATTGTATGTATTTTATAAGAGTTATATTTTGTGGGATGACTAAATGCACATATAGAGAATATCTGATATACCTGCTGATTGACTAATTGCATGTAGTTTTAAGAAAAGGGGAAATGCACCCACAGCTAGTACCAGAAATACAGTTTTTCATCTTCACTGTCCAAATCCACATGCACCTTGTATTCCTTGCCAGTTCAGTGCCCACGAACCCAAGGTACTGGGTTAACCACCTGCAACCCAAGAGGCAGAGGGATATAGAAGAATAGGGGCAGACTCTGGAATCAGGCATGCATGGGTCCAAAGGACAAACTGTGTGATACTACACAAGTTCTGCAACATCTCTGAGCCTCAGCTTCCTCATCTGTAAATGGAAATATTAACATCTCACAGTGCTCTGATGAGTACTAAATAAGATAGAACTTGTAAAGAGCCCATTTCAAGGCTCACAGAAGATGCTCAAAAATTTTAGATTTTCATTTCTCTTCCTACCCTAACTTAGCTTTATTCATTTCAAAGATGTGGTAGAAGATGACCAGAAAATAGAACATGATGTTATATGTCACCACAACTAAAAACACGACACAAGAAGTGTGCCCCACTGATGGCAGGAAGGGTCATTATTTTCATACGCTAAAGCATATTACTCGTATTACTCTTCTGCAAGTGTAGACATAAGAAAATTCACCCTTTACTCCGGGGCATTTTGGAATCATTGGTATATCCAACACTTAGTGTTGGTAAAAGCACTTTAAGTGGTCAAAGCTTACACGGATATTGGAGTGTTTTGGGGTCTGCTGGTTGGTTCATTTGTTCATTCATTCATGTACTCAAGAAAATTCTCTAGACACAAACAGAGTCAACTAATTTTTGACAAAGGAACAAAGGTAATTCAGTGGAGAAAGGACAGGCTTTTCAAAAAATGGTGCTAGAACAACTGGACATCCACATGCAAAGAAAGTGAATCTAGACACAGACTTTACACTTTTCATACAAATTGACTCAAAATGGATCATAGACCTAAATGTAAAATGCAAAACTATAAAACTCCTAGAAGATAAGAGAAATTCTAGGGGACCTAGGGTTTGGAAATGAATTTTTAGATAAAACACCAAAGGCATGACCCATGAAAGAAAGAATTGCTACGTTGGACTTCATTAAAATTAAAAACTGTGCCCTGTAAGAGATACCATGAACAGAATGAAAAGACAAGCTACAGACTGGGAGAAGATATTTGCAAAATACCTATCTGACAAAGGACTTGTATCCAAAATATACAAAAACAAAAAACAAAAAAAATTAAAACTCAACAAGAAAACAACCCAACTTTAAAATGGACAAAAGACCTGAACAGATACCTCACCAAAGAAGATACAGTTTTCCCTCAGTATCTGCAAGGTATTGGTTCCAGGAACCCCCATGGATACCAAAATCTGCAAATGCTCAAGTCCCTTATGTAAAATGGCATGGTATTTGCATATAACCTATGCACATCATCCCATATTCTTTAAATCATCTCTAGATGACTTATAATGCCTAATGCAATGTAAATACAATGTAAGTAGTTGTTGGTATATGGCAAATTCAAATTTTGCTTTTTGGAACTTTCTGGAATTTTTTCAAATATTTTTGATATGTGGTTTGTTGAATCTGTGGATGCAGAACCCATAAATATGGAGGGCCGACTGTATATAGGTGGCAAAGAAGCATATGAAAAGATGCTCCACATGATATGTCATCAGGGAATTGCAAGTTAAAACAACAATGAGATACCACTACACATCTATCAGAATGGTGAAAATCTAAGACAACTGACAATATCAAATCCTGGTGAAGATGTGGAGCAATAGGAACTCTCATTCATTGCTAATGGGAATGCAAAATGGGACAGCCACTTTGGAAGATGGTTGGGTAGTTTCCTACAAACCTACTCAAACCATATGATCCAGCAATCATGCTCCTGCATTATTTACCTTAATGAAATGAACACTTACATCCACACAAAAACCTGCACGTGAATGTTTGTAACACCTTTATTCACAATTGTTAAAAACTGGAAGCAACCAAGATGTCTTTCAATAGGTGAATGGATAAATAAAATTTGATACATCCTTACAATAGAGTATTATTCAGCACTAAAAGGAAATGATCTACCAAGGCTCAAAGAGATATGAAGGAAACCTTAAATGTATATTCTTTAATGAAAGAATCCAGTCTTAAGGGCTTCCCTGGTGGCGCAGTGGTTGAGAGTCCGCCTGCCGATGCAAGGGACACAGGTTCGTGCCCCGGTCTGGGAAGATCCCACGTGCCACGGAGCGGCTGGGCCCGTGAGCCATGGCCGCTGAACCTGTGCATCCGGAGCCTGTGCTCCGCAATGGAAGAGACCACAAAAAAAAAAAAAAAAAAAGACTACACACTGTATGATCTCAACTACATGACACTCTGGAAAAGGCAAAACTATAGAGAAAGCAAAAAGATCAGTGGTTTCAGCAGGCGAAAAGGATGGATCACAGGGGATTTTTAGGGCAGTGAAACTATTCTGCATGACACTATAATCATGGATATAGGGCATCATACATTTGTCAAAACCCATAGGCTGTACAACACGAACAGTAAACCCTAGTGTAAACTATGAACTTTAGTTAACAATATTATATCAATATTGGTTTCTCAATTGTAACAAATGTACCACACTGATACAAGATGTTACTAAGAGGGGAAACTGAATGGGGAAGAGAAAGGGAACGTGGGAACTCTGTACTAGCTGCTCAATTTTCTGTAAATCTAAAACTGCTCTAAAAATGAAGTCTGTTAGTTAAAAATTAATAAATAAATTGGAGTTTTCCTCATTGCGGGAGTGGGTAATTCTAGGAAATGGAAACAGCACAAGCAAAGGCATGAAGTATGACAGAGTGTGTAATGATTAGAGACCAAGAAGCTGGTTAGACCTGGGAATGGGGATAGTGGTTGGAGGGGAGTCTGGAAAGGTGGGTTTGGATGAATTCTGTCTGTCCATCAATTTGTAAAATCTAATGCATTTTCCATGTATGTTGTTTCATTTAATCATTAATAACAATCCTTTTAATTGTGTGTTATTATTAAAGCCATTTGTGAGATAACGCTAGACTCAAAGAGATAAAATGACATGCCTAAGAATACACAATTGATAGCACTGATAGCAAAGCCAGGGTTCAGGTCCACAGACATCAGATTCTAGCTCTCGTGCTCATTTAACTACATACAGTTTATCCTCTATTGAAGAATTTACAATCCACCCAGGGAGCAATAACAGCCACAGGTTTAAGCAGGGGACTGACAAGATCTGATTTATACTTTCATGTATATCCATGAAGTAGCTGAAAAGGAGGGAGATTGGTAGTAACGACAACAACAAAATGCTTAACTAAAATAACAACTAATTAGAATACAGTAAGATCAATGTTAAGCACTAATGATATTAGGGTAGGCTTTAAAGATATTCACAAATATGCTGGCATCTCTGTTTCGAAGCAGGTAAGACTGCACATCACTGACTGCATGAAGTCAGGTGTGAGTGGCTACGTGACCTTCTTTGGCCAATAAATGTGATCACATCCATGTAAAGCTTTAAGAACCAGTGCATACTTCACCACATTTTCTCTTCTCTTTGCTACACACTGCTCCATCAAAATTGAAATTTAAGTGACAATCAGCAATGTGGGCCCTGGCTGACCTGTAATGAATACACAGCGGGCACAAGAAATAAGCCACTAAGATTTGGGAATTTACTATTATTGCAGCATAACCTGGCCTAGCCTGACCAGTACAATACTGAGCATAAATTAATAATTTTCATGTTCCAGTCACTATAGTTATAGTTAACACTATCTAGTGGTTCAATTATTTGAATTACCATAGGTTTCCGGGTGATGAAATTTTAGTCATTTTTATAGAAAAACTAAATTTGAGGAGAGTTAGGTACTAAAACCAGAAACTTAGCTAATCTTTAAAAATCTGTATTAACCCAGATACAAGGGTCTACCTGGTAGTAATTTACCCACATTGCAGATCTATTTAGCGGGAATCAATAGCCACCCAAACACAAACCTGTAGAAACAGAAGACTGAATCATGTTCTGTGCGGTCTATACACTTCCTACAGTCTTAAATAACATTCATTCCCTATCTAATGAGTGTACTATAGCCTGAAAAATCTACCCTTAGTCAGCAACTGAGTTGATAAAGTAATTCTGTATAAAAAGTTAAATGACAGCCATGAATGTCTAGAGCTGCTTACTCAATAGCCACACAAAAACAACTGTACAAAAATAATCAAAAAATGTATAATCTATAATGTTGAGGATGTTGTCCATGATTCCACCTGATGTCATCTTTATAAGGACCAGTGGAAAAATTTCTTTCAGATTTCAATGCAGCTGCTATGGTTTTATCTTAAGAAAAATGTGAATCATATAAGCGGTCATGTTTACCTTTTTGTTTGAGTCACCAGGAAGCTTATGATTTAATACAGAGCCTCCTTTTAACAGCCAGATAGAATCCCATAATATGTTCAAACTCTGCCCTGGCTTCAGCATATGATATGATCCTAATCCTCTCATTACTCTGATTTCTTCTCTTTGCTGTTTTGTTTCCTGCTCCCACAAATCCTTCTTGGATTACAATAGAGAAAAAACAAATCAGCAAAACAAAAACAAAAAACAGTTAAATGTTAAGGCTCTTGGTAGGGAGAAAGCTCCTGAAATGGGATCTCTAAGAATTGTGAACTCACAGCCACAGCCTGAAGAAGAGATTTAAATACCACACAAACAGGGAAATTTTTAATTACATGGTCTTTAGTAGTCTTCAATCATTTCATGCTGTACATGCTCAATAACTGCTGTTGGGTTTATGATAATCAGTCCAACCAGTTTGTCCCAATTCCTAAACTTAGCGTTGGAGGAATATTCTGCAGTTGTTACTAAAAAGTAAGACAGTGATTTGTGTACATCTGAATTCTTTCTACCATATTACTGTACCATAGTTGGAATAGTTGGTATGAATCTATTACTATGAGCTTAGAGAGAAGTTAGTGACAGTTATAGCTTCTCCATAGGTAACCTGTCAGCTTTTCCTAATACTGTGGGGCCAGGGGAGCTTTCACAATAATTATTTTTATCAGAACTATATTAGGGTTGGAAGAATAATACAATGTCAGAAAGATCTATTACCTAGACCTAAGAGTTGCTATCACAGGTGATAAATTACTTATAATGCCCAGCATTAATATAGCAAAGTTTTCAAACCAAGTATTTGTAAATGTCCTTTGCAGATGCAAATTAACAGATTAATAAGGAAACAAGCTTTCTTGTTTGAGAAGCTGGGATGACAGATTAGCTATTAAGAGCAATTTATAGGTCATAAGATATGAAAGTTGGCAAGAAACACTACCTCTGCTGGCTCTATAAATAGTAAAACTGCATTTAGTTTCCCAAAGGTATCCTGTTAGACATTTTAATTATACCATAAAAACTGCCAGAATTTATAATGAATTCATTTTTTTTAACTTGATGCTCCATGTAAACTTGATTCAATACAACAGGCATCTGTGCTATGTGCTGTAACTGCCAAGTTGCAGCCAATGCAAGAGTGTGTGCTACTTCCTCATGAAGGGCTGCAAATGATGAGGTTGATGCTGAACGACAGAGGAAAGAAGATGTTCCTCCCTAACATCTCTTCCAGGTTACTTAAGGATTCTCCTCCCTCCTTTACAACTTAACACCTTCCACTGCAGCCATATGCTATCCCTTTAGAGAGATTTTTATAAAGAATTCCATTCTACATAGCTCTTTGGCCACAAGATGATGACCAAGTAATAATCTTAGAGTCTTGGTAGTCCTATTAGGGAGCTGAGTGTGATTGGGGATAAATTCTCTCACTCACTTGAAATAATCAATTAAGATGATTTTTGGAAAGTTATTTCCCACTCTCAGTTTCACCTACATCTTCAGTTTTATTTGGGGGAGTGAAAGGCAGATAACTTAGTTTCAAATTAGTTTTTTACGACATAACTCACTCAAGTTTCTTATGTAATAATTTGACCTGGGTTAAGAGACATTCTACCATAGTGCTGTTTTAGTCCAGTCAAAACTATTCCATTCCACACTTGCCAGCCAACCTGAATTTTAGTAGACTATAAAACATCATTTTGTAGGGAGTTGGAATGTAGTCAATCACCCTTTGAAGATCGAATCATAAAATCTGGCTTTGGCTGAGCAGGATATAATGGAGAAATGTGGAGAGAAAGAAAGATGGAAAACACATATGTGTTCAAGTACAAATACAAGAGGCAGAAGAGACATTTCTTGGAAGGAAGAAAACCCAAGAAAAGGACAGCTTACTTGCTAGGACAAGCAGATAACAATTTAAACAAGAAATCTTTTAATTGGATGGAAAGGAGTCCTCAAGGATCCTGGAAAGATGTTAGCAAATTAAGAAACAACTGAGAATTTCTGCTACCATCCATGAAGGAATATCATTATGGCCCTCCCACTTTAAAGAACAGGCCCTAATGCAGGCTGAGGGCTTCTGAAATTCACGGCTTCTAACTGTTCAGGAATAAATGGTCCACAATCTCAGCTCTCTGTACTTTCCCTCAGCCTGGCAGATTCAACTTCTATCCCTGTTGGATGATTCCAAACTCAGATTTCAGAATAAGAGACAGAGGATTTTAGAGCTGGAAGAGGCCTTATAGATCACCTAATTTCATTGGTTTTCAAACTTTGTTTAAATCAAATTAAAAATACAGGGCTTCCCTGGTGGCGCAGTGGTTAAGAATCCACCTGCCAATGCAGGGGACACGGGTTCGAGCCCTGGTCCAGGAAGATCCCACATGCCGAGGAGCAACTAAGCCCGTGCGCCATAACTACTGAAGCCCACGCGCCTAGAGCCCATGCTCTGCCACAAGAGAAGCCACCCAATGAGAAGCCCGTGCACCGCAACGAAGAGCAGCCTCCACTCAAGGCAACTAGAGAAAAGCCTGCGGGCAGCAACAAAGACCCAACACAGCCAAAAATTTTAAAAATTAATTTATTTTTAAAAATATATTAAAAATACATGTGATTTACGTGATTAAAAGTGTTGTTGTTTAGGTTACTTAGACTAGGATGCACTTTTCTCCCCAGCACCCTTGGGAGAATCTATGGCACCCTGCAGGTTTGAAAACCACTTACCAATGTTACTTCCCAATGTCTTTAGATATAGAAACTAAGACCAAGAGATGTCAAGTACCTTGGCAGCAGGTCAACCTGCTAATGACCAGCAAAGGCAGGACTAGAGCCCAAATCTTCAGGCCCCCAGCTGTTACCCTCCTCACTGTGCTTTGCCTGCATTCCATCACACCATCTCACAGTCACCTCAAACTCAAGCCCTCACTGCCTTTCCTAAGTCTGCCTTGTGATTTCCATGATTAATGAAAGAAGTGAACGTTATCACTATTTCTTCCAACAACTAGTTAAAAGCTCAGTGTTAGCATTGACTCTTTCCTTTCTTTTGGCCCTCATATTCAGCAGCCACCCAAGACCAGCTTTATTAGACTTGTGAAATTATAATTTTACTAGTTTTTATTTAATAATCTTCACTTTAATGCCAAGTATTTATATAAGAGAACCACTTAGAATTAATTTCTGACAGTGTTATTTTAAATAATAAATATTATCTTTAAAGTTATGTGACGATGTTAACAGATGAGGTTTGTAATATATTTTAAATACATACTGCTCTTCCCTCTAAAATCCAAGCCAGCTATTTAGTGACAAATTCAGTGGCAAACTTTAATAACTTCAGTAAAACTTTAGTAACTTTTCTAACAGCTACTGATTCTGTCTCCTGAATAATAATGAACTTAGTAATTCCAGGGTAACACAGCGACTAGAACTGTCTAGGTTTAAATTCTGTCTCTGCTGGACATCTTCCTGACTCTTTGTCCTTGTTTCCTTATCTATAAAGTAGAGGTAATGATATCTATCTCTTGGGATGGTTTTAAGCATATACTTAAAGAGCTTAGAATTGTGCCTGGCACATTACAAGTATTTAATTACTGCTAGCTGTTATTATAGATGCTAAATACCAATAAAATTGAGTAAATTAATTTTAAAGTCATATATTTACATTAATTTAACCTGTTTTGCACATTTATTTAAAATTTAAATGTACTAAATTAGTGCCTGCCTTCCTCTCTCTCATTATATTAATTTAAAAACCTGAAAATGTCATTTCCCTTGTGTGACATTTGTCACTGTTCCTTTGGCACAGAAATTATTTGGGCATGCAAGCACATAAACATTCCTTGTTGGGAATCCCCAAAGAAAAAAGACATCACACCAAGATCTAAAAAAGGAACACAATAAGTTCACTGAAGAAAAACTAAAATTTTAATTAAGATCCTAAATTACATTTTAAAATATTAGCTTATTATAAAAATATCCAAACTGATAGGTTTGGATTAAATACAGGTTACACTGATAGATAAAATTTTTAATTACAACTGTGACCAAATTCTTCATCCTATTAGTTATTAAATTTGTTTTTCAGTGGTATGCTTGTTTGGATAAAAGTGAATATCAGAAAATGTACTAAAGTGTTAAAGGAACTATGTTCTAAAGCAAAAAGACATGATTCATATATTTTCTATTTAAAGCAATAAGAAAAGATGCAGGATGTGGGTGAAGGGAAGAGGAACACAGCATGCAATAGGTCAGACTGGGCCTTCTTGAAGCCAGGAGTTGTCTTATTCATCTCTGAAACTTCAGAGTCTATCATAATGCCTGGCACATAGCAGACACACAGCAAACACTTGAAGAACAAACCAAACTGATAGTCATGGGACTTTCAGTCTGCACAAGGATATAAAAGAAGAAAACTCCATCCTCCAAGGTAAGAATGCCAGAATGAATGTGTGGTACCAATACCTTAACCTCTAGTTCTATTTAAGCAAAATTCTGATGCACTAAAACTTTCCTACAGCTCTAAGAATAGGAGGTCCATAGACACAGGTGTTTCTCAGCTGCTACTTTGGTGTCTGTATACCTAGAACTCACAGTCCTTCATCTCTGTCCTTGTTCTTCTACCTGCTGCTGCTCATCTAATCAGTCACATTCATGCTAAGTCTTATGAAACCTTCTCCCTTTTACCTTTAAATTGTTCACATGAGACATGAAATGATTAAACAGGAGCAACTATTATTTTTATTATAATACTATTTTTCCTAAGAATGATTATAATGGTACCCCCAATTGGAGTCTAGGAATTTAATCTGGAAGCCATTGAAATATTTCTTAGAAAAAATATATCACAATAATAAGTATGATTATTATTCATTGAGAGCCAGCCATCCCACATTTCATCAAATCAAAGTTGCCATCAATTTAAGAAGCACTTTACAATATGTACCACAAATAAAGGGACCAAAACGTTACAATTAAACAATGAGAGAACGCTTTCTTATTGATTGTAAAATCATCCTAGAGATTATCATACTAAGCGAAGTAAGTCAGAAAGAGAAAGAAAAATACCACATGATATCACTTATATATGGAATCTAAAATACAACACAAATGAACATATCTACAGAACAGAAACAGACTCACAGATAGAGAACAGACTTGTGGTTGCCAAGGAGAGTGGGGAAGGGAAGGATTGGGAGTTTGGGATTAGCAGATGCAAACTATTATATATAGGATGAATAAACAACAAGGTCCTACTGTATAGCACAGGGAACTATATTCAATATCCTATGATAAACCATAATGGAAAAGAATATGAAAAAGAATATGTATACGTATAACTGAGTCACTTTGCTATACAGCAGAAATTAACAACGTAAATCAACCATACCACAATAAAATTTAAGAAAAATTTTTTTAAATCATCCTGATTTCAGAGATACTAAAACACGAAAAAATGTGTATTTCAGAGTCAATAAATTATGATATATCAGGTGCCTTATTTACATCATCCCAAATCCCCACAAGACCTCTCAGAGGTAGGAATTTTTACCTTTATTTTGCAGATGAGGAAACAGACCACATTAAGCAATTGCTCCAAAGTCAAGGTAACTAATAAAATGACAAGGTTGGGTTTTAAACGTAGGCCTACCTGACTGCAAATCTGAATATTTCCATCATACGGCACCTCCTCCTCCAGAAATCTCAGACAATAAATGAGGAAAACAGCAAGAGCACTTGTTCTGAAAGGGACTAGTTATCATTGCTGTTCACAATTAGGTGCTTAGAACAGCTTAGCAGGCAGGTGTTTCTAATTTGCAATATTTAATAAAAATGGCTATTGTCAAATTCTATCACAACTGGATACAGACTCAGAATTTTTCCAGAACCAAAGGAAAAAATAACCTGCAACAATTACCCTACATTGTTGTTTTCTGAGTAAAATAATGTTTTACTCTCTACCTCCTAGATATAAAAACTACCTCTGGATGGCTTCAAGTTTGCCAACCAGCCTTTGAGTCTCAAAAGAGATGTATTTTATTTGATTAATATTATCCTCAGGATTATATATAAATGCTGAGATACGAAATGAAAAGTTTAGGAATGTGCCAAGTCTAGGACTGGTTAATGTGTCTGGCATGCCTGAAAAATCCCAGAAAGCTGCTCCCAAATGTCTGCAATTACAGGCATTCGAAAGATGTGTTATGATTCAGGTTTAAGTTTATTCCATTTAGGGACAGAGATGGTTTTCAACAGTGATATTGGGCTATGAGTTCAGGCAGGACAGTTTAAATGTGCCTTAGTAATAATGTATGTGTGCTGGGAGAAAGAAAGAACAGGAAAAAAGAATTAGCCCAACTTTTCGAATGGCAGGGTCTATTTCCAGAAGGTTCCATTCAAAGTATTATGGTATTAAATAGAAACCGCCGTAAGTTGTATAGTTTTATGGAAACCTCAGAAGCCTCTTTCTGAAAAAATCTGGGATTAGAATGGATTGGTTTACCTTGCTCATAGTAAATGGTGAAAGGGGAGGTGATGATTCGGTCACCGTTAAAGAGAAAAAGCAGTGGGAAGGAGAAGATGAAGTGGTGAGTGATGACACTTCTGTCGATGCCCCCTTCCAGATGGGGGTGGAATACAGCCTTTTCCTGCTCTGGCTTCTGCCCAAGAAAGTAGCAGCACATTTTCCCCAAAATAAAGCACATGTTGTATCATATTTTATTACACGTAAAGCTTATTTTACCTAATTTTTATAGTTCAGAAGAAGAGGAAATGAAGGAGAAAACAGGAGGATAAATAAAGTTTTGCTTTCCAGGTTCTAAGGTTACTCTACTAGTAGTCACTTCATTCTGTGCTTACTTATGTGCCTGGAATCTAAGAAAACTAGATAGAAATGTGGAATAGAGGGAGTCGTTAAGTGAGAGTAAGGGTTAAGATTAACCTCTTGTGTATAGAAGGGATGCAAAATAAAGATTGGAAAGAAGTGGGAAAATGCCAGTACTAAAACAATAATCTACCAGAAATAGTTTTTCATAAATGTGAAAGTGCGACAACTTGAATTTAATTTAAAAGAAACACAAAGCCTTGATTTGCATTCAGTGAGTTGTCAAAAAGACAGAACTTGGATTTTTTTAACCTAATTTTTAGTGTAACAAAATTAAACTTGCTGAACCGGTGATAAAAGGCAAAGGCCACTATCCACAACCACTCTAGGCTCCAGTCAGGGATTTACCCGTCTTTTACAGCAGCATCCAGATGTGCCCAAGTGAGTTACATTTCCCCCGGGATGCTTCCTCTAACATCTTCTAACAAGATAAATAGTGGTCTTCACACTTCTCATGGGTGCCATCAGAGGCAAAAAACAGAATAGTGCTTTAAACATGTGTTGGGTACTTGAGAGCAATGTGGTGATTAAGTCAGCTGGGGGCATCAAGGATGTGCTTCAGGGGGTTGGTAATAAGAGTCTGGGAGATATATTCATCATTGGATACTTAATAAAATCCTCCATATAACAATGCCTGCTAGGAATTCTAAGTAACTTGAGCATACTGTGAATACCAGCTGCATTCAAAGGAGACTGGCCTCATCCAACGGCAGAATCTAGAATGGCATTGTAGGCACTTTGCTTCCAGAGACATCAAGAAAATGAATGTTTTGAAAAATTAACAAAGAAGAGTTAAAATTTATTTATTCACTCATTCATTCAACAAATATTTGAGAGCCTACTATGTCCTAGGCCCTGGGAAGATAAAGACAAATGAGACAAGGCATCTGCTGCAAAGTCACTCCCAGTCTGGGAAACAGACTGGAAAAAGTAGATGCAATAGACCTCTGGGTGACTAGGACACATAGAAATCCCCAAGTTTCTCAGCTTCTGTCAGAAATCTCAGTAAAACAAGAGTGAAAGAATAAAAAACCCTGCAAACCCATAAAAACAAAAAAATTGAGAAAGATGCCAGCAGAAGACAGATATCCACCAAATTCTGGAGGATGGAAAGCAGATGGATGAGTGGTAACTGATTTAGTAGGACAGGGAAAACGGAAACTAAACTGCCTACAAGGAGGAGCGCCAAGTCCAGCTGCAGAAGGCTGGAAAGAAGCAGGAGTTGCGCACAGAGGCTTCTGAAGTTCAGGGGAAGGGATGCAGGGTTGAAACAGAGGATGGGATATAAATTTATATAAGAAGCAATGAGAGCCTAAATCTGCTCTCCCAATCTGGCAAAAGATGGAAGCCTACTTTCTGCAGATGTTTAGAGATGAAGATAGAAGTGAAACGCTATACTAAAAAAACGGGGAGATCAGTAAAAATCTGCATTCTGAATGGAGAGATTCTCCTCACCCAGCACCCCTCTCCACATTACAAGTCCCTTTGCTCTGCTCAGTTTCTGCTAAGCTGGCAGCTACATGTATATCTTCTGGCAGCGGACTAGAAGTTTCTGGGGAAATTGGTCCAAAGAAAAGATGTGCACATACTAACATGAGGGGATTCCCCAAATTAAAAAAAAAATTCTCTGTCTTTTCAACTTGCATTGAAGACCCACCCAACCATACGGAGGCTCTCATCAGTTCTTAGTGCCTCACTCCTAATGTGCGCAGCGGGCCAAAGATTACCAGACACTTGAGGAAATCTCTGACATGAAAGACAACAACCAAAACCAAGAAACAAATTAAGAGTGAAGAGATACAATTAGAGGATGAAAAAAAAAACCTTTCAAAATAATATCTTCAGGGACATAACATACTGCAGCCATGAACACAAAGTACCACACAGAGGAACATTCAGAGAGAAGGCTTCAAAATTTTAAATGACAGCAGAAAATAAGTGTATGAATTAGAACAAACTGCAGAAGAATATTACATCACAGGAAGTAGAATTTGAAACAATAACAAAGAAACAGAAAAGAGAGAGAAGGAGAGATAATCCAATTAGAGAATCAACCCAAGAAGCCTAACATCTGACTAATAAAGCTCTAGCCGTGGAGAACAAAGAAAAAGGACAGGAATAAACAGTCAAAACAAAATTTTTAAGAAAATTTCCCAGGGGACTTCGCTGGTGGTGCAGTGGGTAAGAACTAGACCCCACACGCATGTTGCAACTAAGGAGCCCATGACCCGCAACTAAGGAGCCCTCCTGCCACAACTAAGACCCAGTGCAACCAAACAAATAAATATTAAAAAAGAAAGAAAGAAAATTTCCCAGAAATTTTACACATGAGACCTAGACAATGAAAAGGAAGGAAAAAAGCCCACTATGAACAGGAAATATTCCAGAGAAAAAAATCTGCTAATAAACAAATAATTAGGAATCAGAGTAGCACTGGGCTTCTCAACAGCAATTAAAAGCTAAAAGACAATGGACCAAATACTGTCAAAATTCTGGGAGAATATCCTTCTAATCTAGAATTCTATTCCTAGCCAAACTATCAGTCAAGGTTGAGAGCAGAATTAAAGAATTTTCAGACATTTAAAGTCTCAAAAACTTTACCTATCATGCATCTTTTCTCAGGGAACTAATGAGGGTGTGCTCCGGTAACATATGTGTATAAACCGAAAAAGAAGATGCAATCTAGAAAACAAAGGCTACAAGACAGGAAAGAGGCAAAGGGAATTCTCAGAATCACAGGGGAGGGCAGCTGTGCAGGGGCCTACAGAGCAACGGGTTAAGTTTGGAGCAGTACAGAAAGGCCTGCAAGAAGGATTTCTCCAGAAAAAATAAAAGGTTTAGATTATCTGATATGTTTGGCACTCTAGAAAGGAGTTTTCTAGTTTAGTTGGAAAGTCTTATGTTAGTGACTGGCACACAGAAAAGCAAGCAAAACCACAGCAACAACAAAAACTAAAGTAGTAATTAATTCTGATTTTGCAATAGGGAAAGATCACTGGGCAGTGTGAAGAATGGACTGTGGCAGGGGCAGGACTGGAGGCAGGGGAGATAGGTTAGGAGTTGAGTGACAAAGTGTGGAAGAAGTTACAGGGCTTGAACCAGAGCAACAGTAGTAGGGATAAAGGTGAGGCCAATTTAAGGGAATGGAGAGCTAGGAGGGTAACTTCTGATGCAAGTTCAATCTGTAACCTTAACCACACAGTCTTGCTGATGAACAGCTAAGGCAAAAAGAGAATTTTAAAAGGAAAAAAAAAAAAAAAGGAGCATCATCATAATCAGTTAATTAACTGGGTGGAATACTAAGCATTGCTTTTCTCATTAAGATGCCTAAGTAGTTTCAGGAGGACTCAACAAATCTAGCTACTACTAGACCACTGTGCTGGCCCTTCATAAGCAACAGGATTAGGTAGGTATTGTTATTCCCCATTTTACTAATGAGGCCTGGAGAGGTGAAGTAATGCACCCATAGTCACCCAGCTGAAAAGTGTCAAAGGATTCAAACCCAAGCCAGCTGTCCCCCACAATCTAGTCTCTTAACTGCAGGCTTCATTCTAATAACTACTTAATATAATAATTATCACCTCCTGAGTACTCTGTGTCAGGCACTGGGCTAAATATTTTACATGTGTTAACACATTTAATCTTCAGAACAATCTTATGAGATAGATACTAGCATCATCCCCATTTCACAGGTGAGAGATAAAGTGATCTGCCAAAGGCCATCTAATTAGTAAGTGCTAGGATTCAAGCCCAGTCACTCCAGCTTATTAAGAATGAGCTGCACTATAGGGTGCTGCCTCCTGTACCATTGGACCATATCACCTCTGAAGTTACCTTGATTCCTCTAAATCTCCTTCTTTCCCTAGATCCAGTAATGGGCAACGATGGGCAAATCTTACTGAGGTATGTATGTCTAATGTAGCACATGGTGGCCTGGTGGCCAGCAAACATGCTTTATTTGGTTCACGCAGTGTTTTTTTGTTTCTCTTTTAATTAGGAAATCTCATACAAAAATCCAGGTTTTCAACTTCCCTAGGGAAAAAAAAAAACAAACCCAGATCTGACACCAACTCATATTCTCTCTCACACAGGAAAAACCACCTAACTGAATAATGGCTGTCCCTGTCAAATACTGTATGGATGCGTTTTCAAGTTCTCCATAGATTCCACCACTCCCCACATCAAACACACTGCATTCATTTGCAGTACTGCCTGGTTCCCTTGGGCATCTGCCTTTTGAGACCCCTGTTCTTACGTCAGACCTTTTGCACCCTGGGCCTCTTTATCTCACACCTGTATTGCTTTAACAGCCTCTTTACAGGTCATCCAGCCTCTACCCCCTCCATCTACTACTCCATTAATTTCCCTAAAGTGTAGCTCTGATTATGCCATCCTTTGCTTGAAAACCTTTGATGACTTCCCAATGCCTACTAATCCAACCCCTAGGGTTGGCAAGTAATGATTTTCACAATTATGATGCCAACCTTCTTTTTTACTATTATCTCCCTCCTAACAATCCAGACCTCCTGGCATATTTGTTGCTCTCTAAACATCCACCTCATTTCCTGCTTCTAGCCCATGGTCCATATTTGTGTTAAATTTTTAATGATAAGAAATATTTAAGTGCAAGTTTATTTTTTCAAATTATGCTAGAGGCTTCTGTAAAACTCCTGGTTTATAAGATCAATGGAGAAATAAAGGATTATCAAGTAAATGGAGATGGAACAATTGGTTAAAAATATACAATTTTTTAAAATCAGATAGATTAAAAAAGGTTAAACATAAAAAATAAAACACAAAAAACTAGAAGATATAGGAGATTACTTAATCTCTGAATGGGAAGGGCTTTCTAAGCCTAGAAACAATAGAAATCCCAAAGAATAAAATCAAAAGATATGACTGAATAAAAATTTAAAATTTATTTATGTCACGAACATCATAAAGGAAATAAAATGGCAAAAAAATCTTAAAAAAAATATGTCACAAATAAGGGATGAAAGAACATACAATTTACCAAAAGAATGTGGAAAAAAAATCAAACATGAAAAATTCATCTTCATTAGTAATTAAGGGAACACAAAAGAAAAGATTCAATTTTCAAAAAGCAAAGAGTAAAAACATAATTTAAAAAAACTCACTGTATTGGTGAAAATGGAGTGAGGCGGGTACTTTAGGGCACTGTTGTAGGAATATAAACTGGTGAAGCCTTTCTGAAAAGCAACCTGACAGAACAAATCAAAAGCCCTAAAAATGTTCTTTGACACAATAATTTTTCGTCCAGACTCAAGACCAGGAATTTTCAACTTTGGCACTATTGATATTTGGGGCTGCATAATTCTTTGCTGTGGGGGTCTGTCCTGTGCACTGGAGGATGTTTAGCAGCATCCACCCATTAGATAACTCGTAACAACTCTCTCTCACTCCACTCTTTAGGAAGGATACACAGCAATTGGACAAAAGTATTACTTTAGAAGAAAAAGGGGGAGGAATAAAAAGTACATTCATTTTACCTGTAATATTTTTTAAATTTACTATGAGAATCTACCCATGTATATTTTTTGTGTCTACTTGCTTTTTAAAATTTTTTAATTTTCTTATTTTTTTATACAGCAGGTTCTTATTAGTCATCAATTTTATACACATCAGTGTATACATGTCAATCCCAATCGCCCAATTCATCACACCACCACCACCACTACCCCCACTGCCGCTTTCCCCGCTTGGTGTCCATACGTTTGTTCTCTACACCTGTGTCTCAATTTCTGCCCTGCAAACCGGTTCATCTGTACCATTTTTCTAGGTTCCACACATATGTGTTAATATACGATATTTGTTTTTCTCTTTCTGACTTAACTTCACTCTGTATAACATTCTCTAGATCCATCCACATCTCTACAAATGACCCAATTTCGTTCCTTTTTATGGCTGAGTAATATTCCATTGTATATATGTACCACATCTTCTTTATCCATTCGTCTGTTGATGGGCATTTAGGTTGCTTCCATGACCTGGCTATTGTAAATAGTGCTGCAATGAACATTGGGGTGCATGTGTCTTTTTGAATTACGGTTTTCTCTGGATATATGCCCAGTAGTGGGATTGCTGGGTCATATGGTGATTCTATTTTTAGTTTTTTAAGGAACCTCCATACTGTTCTCCATAATGGCTGTTATCAGTTTACATTCCCACCAACAGTGCAAGAGGGTTCCCTTTTCTCCACACCCTCTCCAGCATTTGTTGTTTGTAGATTTTCTGATGACGCCCATTCTAACTGGTGTGAGGTGATACCTCATTGTAGTTTTGATTTGCATTTCTCTAATAATTAGGATGCTGAGCAGCTTTTCATGTGCTTCTTGGCCACCTGTGTGTCTTCTCTGAAGAAATGTCTATCTAGGTCTTCTGCCCATTTTTGGATTGGGTTGTTTGTTTTTTTAATATTGAGTTGCATGAGCTGTTTATATATTTTGGAGATTAATCCTCTGTCTGTTGATTCGTTTGCAAATATTTTCTCCCATTCTGAGGGTTGTCTTTTTGTCTTGTTTATGGCTTCCTCTGCTGTGCAAAAGCTTTGAAGTTTCATTAGGTCCCATTTGGTTTTTTTTGTTTTTATTTCCATTACTCTAGGAGGTGGATCAAAAAAGATCTTGCTGTGGTTTATGTCAAAGAGTGTTCCTCCTATGTTTTCCTGTAAGAGTTTTATAGTGTGCGGTCTTACATTTAGGTCTCTAATCCATTTTGAGCTTATTTTTGTGTATGGTGTTAGGGAGTGTTCTAATTTTATTCTTTTACATGTAGCTGTCCAGTTTTCCCAGCACCACTTATTGAAGAGACTGTCTTTTCTCCATTGTATATCCTTGCCTCCTTTGTCATAGATTAGTTGACCATAGGTGCGTGGGTTTATCTCTGGGCTTTCTATCTTGTTCCATTGATCTATATTTCTGTTTTTGTGCCAGTACCATATTGTCTTGATGACTGTAGCTTCGTAGTATAGTCTGAAGTCAGGGAGTCTGATTCCTCCAGCTCTGTTTTTTTCCCTCAAGACTGCTTTTGCTATTCTGCGTCTTTTACCCATGTACATTTATATACTTTTTTTTTAAATTTCAGAAATAAAATATACAAACATATTAACAGTAATTATCTTTGAGTCATGAAACTGGATGACATTTGTTGTTTCTGTATAATTTATCTAAAAATACTGATTGAAAAATTTTTTAAATAACCTTAACCGTATTTTTGAAGAAAAGAACAAAGACTGAAAAAGATATAAAAATGTTAATAGTGCTTTCAGATGGGAAAAGAGATGACATGCCATTTTTGTTTGCCTTTTTGACCACTGCTTTCTAAATTTTCTGCCACAGCATGCACTAATTTACAATTCAAAACAGTTTTGCTTTTTAAAAATCCTAGTCTTAGCTCTGTTCCAGGAGAGCTAAGGCTAGCATCCAGGTCTGCTGAGAGCCAGTGCTCATGGCAGACTCTGTTTGCTAAGGTTTGAGGCAGTCCCCATTGCCATGGGGCTGGTCCTGGCAGAGGATAAGCCCAACCCAGCCCCATATTCCAGCCTCATTGTATGGGGGTGCTGTTTTCCTGCCCTGTGTCTCAATCCTGGCTGCCTAAGCCCGGGACACTCAAGTGCTTCCTTCCTTTCCCCTCTTCCTCCCACTGGGAGGCCTCTGGGCCTCCCTTTGTTCCTTGGGCCCTGAAGCCCCACCCATAATATTGAGAAAGATGGCCCCTGGTGGAGTGAAGGGAAAGGCCCCTTCAATCCCGAGCCACATCTGGATCCCCATCCTCTCTACTGTCTGCAGAATTTTTCTACCTGCCCCCTGAGCTGAGGCTCATGTGAGCCTCTGTGCCCAGGGTCCAGAGGGGAGCCTCCAGCCAGCAGTTCGCTGTCCTCATCAGCCACAGGATGGTTCTCACTGCCTGGACCTCCATCCCTGCCACCTCCAGCTCATCTGCCCCTGCCCTACCTGTCACTTTCTCCCAGGGGGAGAGAGTGCTGCTCTGAGGTTCTGTTTAGTAGGCTGGGCCTGGCCCCAGAACCAGGGCAGCTCTTGCCTACTCCTTCACTTTTGTAAAGCCAACCGTTTCACCAGAATAGTATTAACTCCTGGTTCTTTGTAGTACTGGTTCAGCTGCCTTGGGCTCCTTTTCTACATTAATAAAGAAATGAGTCAAAAAATAAATAAATAAATAAAATAAAAATCCTAGTCTTATTAGCTCTGAGTTAAAAAGAACAGTACCAAAAGAATAAATTAGGGCTTCCCTGGTGGCGCAGTGGTTGAGAGTCCGCCTGCCGATGCAGGGGACACGGGTTTGTGCCCCGGTCCGGAAAGATTCCATATGCCGCAGAGCGGCTGGGCCCGTGAGCCATGGCCGCTGAGCCTGCATGTCCAGAGCCTGTGCTCCGCAATGGGAGAGGCCACAACAGTGAGAGGCCCGGGTACCGCAAAAAAAAAAAAAAAAAAAAAACCAAAAGAATAAATTAGGACCAAATGGGGTCAAAGATAGTGTGGTATATGGCTCCTCTTTACAAGGCAGTTCAAAATCCTGGCCTCCAAGATCAGACATCAGGGTTGGAAAAGAACTGTTTAGAACTCGGTTTAGAACTGCAAGGCTGGGAAGATAGCTCCTCTGAGAGCTTAAGAACAATGGGAAGGCATTTAGGGCCCTGAATGGGGAACAAACAAACAGGTGTGATGCAGTCTCGAACATGCCATCTCCAGCTAGCAACTAAGGAGCAATATAAACAGAGACTAGTTAGAAGGCTGGAAATGGCCTGGTAGGAAAAAGACTGCAAACTCTGCTGAGATAAGCAGCTGATAATAGGTTCTCAGAGACTTGTTCTACTTGATTTACAAGTATAAAGTCATATTGTATGTTACTATGCAAATAATTTTTGGTTGTTTTTATTTTTAAAAAAGCACAATTATATTTCTTGGAAAATCTCTATCTTCTGGCTTATCTATTTATGAATAAAAAATGGTACTCACTCAGCATCCACTGTGTGCCAGGCAGCTGACACATATTGGCTTACTTGAAACTCAACACACTAGGGTTGGATGGTGTTATCTCACTTCAAAGGTTGGAAAATTTAGGATCAGTCAGGTCATTTAACCAAGAGCACACAGTGAGTAAAGTACAGGAGCAGCACTTGATCAATCTCAAAATTAATTCATTCAAACAACCAAAGCAATATTTTTGAGCACCTATTACCTGCTAGCTAGGCCGGGGATACAACAATGACTGTGATAAACTCTGCTTTCATGAAGAGTGCGAGGCTAGTGTACAGCACAGACTTCACACAAGAAATTACAACACAGTGTTTGACGAAGACTGGGGAAGTGTAGGAGATGAGGTGAAACAGCAGAACTCAACCTCGGGCAGTGATCAGCGGAGGCCTCCAGAGAAGCAGATTTAAAATGAAGCCTGGGCCAACAGGTATATGAAAAAGTACTCAACATCACTAATCATTAGGGAAACATAATTCAAAACCACAGTGAAATATCACCCACACCTGCTAGAATGGCTTTTATCAAAATGACAAGAAACAACAAGTGTTGTCAAGGATGTAGAGAAAAGGGAAACCTGGTGCATTGTTGGTAGAAATGTAATTTGGTGCAGCCACTATGGAAAACAGTATAGAGATTTCTCAAAAAATTAAAAAGAGAACTACCATGTGATCCAGCAATTCTACGTCTGAGTATTTATCTGAAGAAAATTAAAACACTAACTCGAAAAGATACACACCCGCCATGTTCACTGCAGCACATGGCCAAGACATGGAAGCAATCTAAGTGTCCACTGATGGATGACTGAATAAAGAAGATAGATATAGAAATAGATATAGAAATAGACATAGATACTCATATATATCTCAGCCATAAACAAGAATGAAACCTTGCCATCTGGAACAACATGGATGGACCTTGAGGGGCATTATGCTAAGTGAAATAAGTGATCTCAGTTACACATGGAATCTAAAACAAAACAAAAACAAAAACAAAACACAACCAAGCTCACAGATACAGAGAACAGACTGGCAGTTGCCAGAAGCAGGGGTAGGCGTAGGGATGGGGACAAAAACAGTGAGGGGGGGGTCAAAAGGTACAAACTTCTAGTTATAATATGAATAAGTCATAGGGATGTAATGTACAGCATGGTGACTGTAGTTAATAATACTGTATTGCATATTTGGAAGTTTGCTAAGACTGATCTTAAAAGTTCGCATAACTAGAAAAAAAATTTTCTATGTATGGTGACAGATCGGAACTAGACTTATTGTGATGATCATTTCACACTGTATAAAAATATCAAATCATCATGTTGTACACGTGAAATTCATGTATTTGTTATATATGTCAATTATACCTTGATTTTTAAAAGGGAGGAACAAAAAGAAGCCTGAAAGACGTTTGAGAATTAGAAAGATGAGGTGGGGCAAGGTGCAGAGGGAGAAGGACAACAAGCAAGAGGCAAAAAGAGAGCATGAAGCTTTCAAGTTACTGAAGAAAACTCAGTATGGTTGAGTCATGCAGTGCGACTGAGAGTTGTGAGAAAGAAGATGAGAGAGGATGACAGGGACAGCCGGGAGCACCCAACAGGCTAAAGTAAGCAAGGCCCAATTTGGGTTTCTGAAAGATGTGACTATAAGGAAGCAAAAACTTGGAAGGGAGCCAGCATGGGCATAGAATTATCAGTTAAGTGGCTGTTCATAGAGTCCAGATGAGAGATGAATGTAGTCAGAACAGGGGTGATGGCCCTGGGATTAGAGAAGTGAGCAGACATGAGGAACACTCAGAACATAGAACTTAACGGAATTAGTATCTGTATAGAGCTTCAGAGGCCAAATGAAATAACCTTCTCTGAGTGCACATTATGTGCTCAACTCTTCAAACATGTCCTCTCTAGCCCATGACAATCCTATGAGGTAGTGTTTTCCTCACTTCACAGAAGAGGCAGGGGCTCAGACAGATTTCGTAACTTGTCCTCAGTCTCATGGTTGACAAGTGGCAGGGCTGGGATTCAGACCTTAGTCAGTCTGACTTCATAAAGCCCCAGCTCAAAATACCATACTGCATCTGAATAGATTCAGAAACTTTAAACTTCTGCTTTTATTCAATAGTTTAAAAACAAAAGAAACAAGGATAGGAAAAAGAAATTTCTTTGCATCATCATTCTGTACCTTAGATTTATGAAGCTATAAACATGTCAAACTAGCAGGGACCTTTGTCATCAGAGGACTATAGAGTTTTATAGCTGTCCTAGAGGGGCTTCCAAGGTGCCTGCATTGTCTAGCTCTTCTGTCCTTCCAATGCAAGGGCCACCAAAGCTTTGTGTCGTAATTTAGGACTGGTTTTCTTTCTGTTTTTAGTTTTTTGAAATTTTCAAACAGAGAAAAGTAATATAATGAATACCTATGATTCAACTTTAATAAATCTTAATGGTCTCCCATATTTGCCTCAGGTTTTTTTCTTTTCTTTTTTATGGAAAATAAATATTACAGATGCAGTTTACCCCTTTCTTCCCTTTCCAGAGTAACCATTATCCTGAGTCTGGTGTTTACCACTCCCATGCATATTTGATACTATTACTGTGTACTATGAATCCACAACAATTGTTAGCATTTTTGTATGTTTTCAAATTTTATAGAAATGGTAACATACTGCATACATCATTCTGTAGATTTTATTATCTACATGTATTTGCATTATTTGTATTTTTTGGTAGAAGTCAACATGGTAAAGTGAGGCAAGCACGGACTCTGGGAGAGCTAGTTAGACACTATGGCTTTTTCACTTAAGCCCTCAGGGAAGTTACTGAACCTTCCAGAGCTCCAGCTTCGTGATTTGTAAAACAGAGATAAAGAGCTACCTTGCAAGGCTATTGGGAGGTATAAGATAATACCTATCTTTAGGCCTGGCACTAAGCAGATATTCAATAAATGTTAGCCATTATTTGCCACAATAAAATAGTATACACTCAATAAATAGGAGTTATTTTTATTGTAACCTGTAGAAGTTCTCTATATTTGTTCGAGAATCCTAAGCCTTGAATGGCCCCAAGGTCCCCAGTGTCTGACTGTGCTCGTGTAACAGGAGGTGTGATAATTTCCAGGTCAAGTCTCTGTGAATTTTTACATAGTCCCCTAGCCAGCTGGGCTTGGCTTGTTTATTTTAATGGTAGAATTAAACTGCTAATTCTTTGATCTCTACCAAATGCCATTCCATATGACTGTGTATAACTTGCAGAAGTCTTTTAAAGCCTAATCCTGCCCCCCAGCCCCAGCCCCTTCACCTCTCCCCTGGACAAACCCATCCCACTACAATTCTGTGTTATCCATAAATTTAATGAGCATTCACCTGTGTTTTCAATAAAGATGCTAAACATGGGCTCAGAACTGACATCAGCAGAAGCATGGTGGTGCTTATATAATCTCGGCTTCACCTGTCACAAGGAGATTGATATTGTGCCTTCAAGAGCTCTTCTGATTATGTTATTGCTCCATTTTTAAAGAAAAAAGAAAAATACGTTTATTCATTGCCTTATTTTTAATATCTCAGTCTGACTTATGCTTAATCTCTGCTGGTCAAAACTTCACCCATTCTTCATGATTCCTCTCAACTACCAACTCCTTCACAAAATCCATCCTGACTCCCCATCTGCCCCAAAGGGGTAATCTCTCTCTCTCTCTTCTGAATCCAGAGCCTGCGCCTGTTGCACAGAGCTCAGCACGTACTTAGCCCTATGCAGCACTGATTAAACTGCAAGCTTCTCCAGGGAAAGACATCCTACTTCTCTCACAGGAGTTAGAAGAGCTTGTTAAGAAGGTACTGACTGGAACTCAATAACTATTAGGACTTGGTACACTGTGGTGGGACAGCAGCCAATATGCAAACGATAACCACCACTGAGTGCAGGCCAACCCGCTGATTCTGATGTCCACATGGATTCAATCTCTCTGCCTAAAGGTTATTAGTAATAGCTAAAATCAGGAACCTCTGCCATGCCTGGTCCTTTATATGCATCAATTCTATTCTTTTTTTTTTTTTTTTTTGCGATACGCGGGCCTCTCACTGTTGTGGCCTCTCCCGTTGCGGAGCACAGGCTCTGGACGCGCAGGCTCAGCGGCCATGGCTCACGGGCCCTGCCCCTCCGCGGCATGTGGGATCTTCCCGGACCGGGGCACGAACCCACGTGCCCTGCATCAGCAGGCGGACTCTCAACCACTGCGCCACCAGGGAAGCCCATCAATTCTATTCTTATATTAATCCTGTAAGAGAAGTGGAATTGTCCCCATTTTCCGGACTGCAGTGAACTATAATTGAAATCCAGGTCTGTCTAACTCTGAAGCCCATGTTCTTCCCACTTCGAGTGTCCAACATTATAAACACTAGTCTGACTCTCATGGCTCTGCAAACCGGCTACCCTGCCACACGTAACTGAGCTTGAGGCAAGGAACACAATGAATAAGTCAGCCCTCAGACACAGCCAAACAGTAATTCATAAAAAACACAATCTTTCCCAAGATTCCTAAGCCTCTGGTCCTTCCATCCCCCAGAGAAAATCCCAATATCCATTCAAGATATTAATTATGATAAAAAATTATTAAATAGTCATAAATGCTAGACACTACAGGGACCACTAGAAAAACACTGCTATATATCGTCACTCTTATTTGAAGAAAATTAAGTGTCTAAATGATGAGGACTCCTGGTAGCAGTAAACACTACTTTATTACTTGCATTTTCCCTACCCTTCTCTTAAAACTGTATATTATTTATTCTCTTGGATTTCAGATGAAAGGCCAAAAAATAAAATGTGTTCCAGTAAAATACGATCTTAGTGGAGAGCGTACCACCAACTATCAGCCTTATCTCCATCATAAGGGTCCTTGTAAAATACTACCTACAGTGTTTTCATGTTTCTTTGCTCCTTCTTAGACTGAAACAGGGAAAAGAAGGGCTTAAACCTTTTATATGAATACAGTGAAGATGAAAAGATGCTTTTTTACGTTAATGCTAGAATCACCCCCCCACACACACACACAGAGACAGAGAGAGAGAGAGAAAAGACTCTATTCAACCTAATTTATTTCTCCATGGTAGATCTGGATATTTTTTCCTCATAAATATCCTCAAATTTCAAGACTCATTTTTTTCTCAGAACTTCTGTTCAAGGTGGTATAGCACAGTAATTAAAACATGTGACAAGACCAAAAAAGATCATGTGCACCTTGAAACCCAGACTAGAATTTACACCTGATGATAATTCTGCCCAGCTGCCCCACACTTCAGGGTCAAGTTGATATTAAATTTTAATAAAATGAAACTTCCATCTAGTGGTTTTCTAAGGACTGAGGGAAATGAGATTAACATAGGAAAATATCAGACAGATGAATGATTCACCTATTTGACTGATATGAATTAAATGAGAATTTTCAATGATGAAGATGTTAAATGAGTAACAGAATAAAACATTTGGTGGGATAAATATATTCAAATTAAACATTTGAGAACATCTGAAATGAAGGTATGATTTCCTATATCAGGGAAGGAGCCCACATAAGCCCAAATCTTCTTCCTTTCCCCATGCACGAATTCCTTTAACAAGCCACAAAATCATTTATTTCACCATTAGAGATCAGGCTTAAATGGACATAACCCCTTGGAAGAAGCAGCACCTTGATTTTCATGAAATAACACTGATTTATTTCCACCCCACCTCCCACCCCACAACACACTGATGCATGCTGAGGTTTAAGTATCTGATGAGTAGAAGAGGGTTACTATAGACTGTCTGCACAAACCTCTAAATAGCCATGGGATGTCAAAAAAGAGGGGAACATTACTAGAAATTGGGAAAGGGAGAGGTTAGAGTCCAAGGATCTGAAGCAAAACATTTAAAATTCCACCTAAGTCCCTTGGAAGCCAGCTTGCAAAATCTACCCCCGATTTTTCTAATTATGCATTGGGTCAGCTGTGAATACTCTGCAGTAACTGCTAATTAAAATACAAAAGCCCATGATCACGGGCTGTTAAGTGACGGTAAATGCATGCATTTACAAAAGATGGGAGAAACCTAAGAAGATTTTGGTTAATAAATGCTCTAGCCCCCTCGCGTTTCTTTGTATAAACTACTGGCTCACTGTGGGCTCTGACTCAGGTTATAGTCATACAGCACCTCCAGATCTTTTGTTGTTTAATTCTTTGGAGAATTAACAAAATGTGTCCATTTTCTAATCATCTTTCAACGTCAATAACATTAGATGCTAATTACAGTGTTTGTGCTCGCCCAAGCAGCAGTTAAGTGCCCAGAGCTAGTAAAGACAACCTATTCCATCATTGCTCAGAGGTTAGGCCAAAAGGGAAAATTTAGCCGACTCTGCTGAAGCACAAATCTGGTTAACATGTCCCTTGCAGTAGATAAGCTCTGATTAGTATTTTCTCTGTTAAATCATTTAAGACCTGAGAGCTGCATTTTGCCTTAAATAGCACTAGGGCTTCATAAACAAAAGAGATGGGTCCTCTTACCAGGGGTTTGAAAAATCATTGAATGCTGGCTACAGGGAAGCCAGAAAAAAGAAAACTGACACATTTCTACCCTGGGAGCCACACTACATTCTAGTTGCCATCCTCATTAGTACTTTACTCAGCACTATTGCAAGAAACAGGCACTCAAAAGTAATTTAAGTGCAACTGACTCCCGTTGTTACAGATAATGGGGGAAAGTCTCCACTCTGGGGGGCAGGGAGTTGGGATTATCTATTACTGTACGTTATCTACAAGTTGAATATAGTACCCTTAGGAGGAAAATTCTGAGTGCAAATAACAAGTCACTAAGCCCTTTGAAGAGGATGCCACTTGATTTTGTGGAGGCCAAGTAGCTGTAAAAGGGGCACAGTATATGGGCCTTCAATAAGTAATTGTTTACTGCTGTGACATAGTACAATCACTATGGGTTAATTCATTCTGAAAATCACTGTAGCATTCCACTAGAGGAACACAAAAACACTGACCCTGAAACACTATCCTTGACTACATGGTACACTGAAAAGGGCAAAAGGCCACACCTTTGCAATCAGATAGATGTGGAAATGAATCTAGACTCTACTACTTATATGTATGATCTTCAGTAAGTTATTTATACCTCTGGATCTCAGTTTATTCAGGCTATAAGGTCAATAATACCTGCCCTTGTAGATTCTTGACAATGTAAACTCCTAGCAGAGCACCTAGAACACAGTAGGTGTCCAGAAGAGAAAGATTTTTCTAAGCTCAGCATTAGAACCATAAATATCGACATCAAAGTATGGGCTTCAGGGACACTGGAAAGCTGAATGCAGAGATATGATTCAGGGACGCATAGGAATGTTCTCTATTTTCTCTCCATCAAGAATGAGTTGGCCTTGCTTACACTAAGCCTGATGGAGGATCCAGGAGAACACTACCTCTGTAAATATGTACTTAAAGTACATATACTCTACATGTAAGCTCTTCTGGAACAGTGATGAAACCCTCAAAATAAAAAGATGTGAGTCATCAAGTTGTATACATTAAATATGTAGAGTTTTGTGTATGTCAATCATGCCTTAATAAAGTGGTTTAAAATAAATACATAAAATATGATATTTCAAAAAAAAGATTGTAGGGGCTTCCTACAATCCGCCTGCCAATGCAGGGGACACGGGTTCGTGCCCTGGTCTGGGAAGATCCCACATACCGCACGGAGCAGCTGGTCCCGTGAGCCATGGCCGCCGGGCCTGCGCGTCTGGAGCCTGTGCTCCGCAACGGGCGAGGCCACAACAGTGAGAGGCCCACATACCGCAAAAAAAAAAAAAAAAAAGATTGTAGAGTAGGAGGTACTCAACCTGGCAGAACTTGACTTGCACAGGGATTGTCTTAGGAAGCTGTGTGCCCTGTAGGCAACCAATGGGCAACAAGAACCCTACGATGCACCTATGACTACTCTGCACAGCTACTTGCTCCCATGAGTCCTATACACATGACACAATAAATCTAGAATTTGCAGTAGGTATGTGGCTGTGTGTATGTGGAGTCTCTTCCCTTCATTCTGTAACCTGCCTAAAATGCTGCAAGTGCTTAAATAAATAAAGGACACATGGACTTCCCAAGAAGCGCCCACTGATATCCACGAATCCTAACTTCTTAGTAAGTGAAGGCCAAGTAACTTAGCATTAGTCAAGCCTAATGGTGCTTTTCTGTGTTTCGAAGTATTCTCCTTCACCAGCCCTGGCCACAAAACTCCATACTACATTTGGTTCTTCATCCACATAATAATGTGACTAAAACAAAGAAATGGCAGAGATGCTGGAATTGCCATACACTTCCAGGGTGGGTCAGTGAAAAGGGCACCACACTAGAGGAATCAGAAGAACCAATTTCAAGTCTCAGCTTAATCAGAACAGTTTCTAACGCTTTTGTGCCACAGCCAGAAAGCAACGGAATTCAAAGATTCTGGAAATCTATGAATAAAAATAGCCACACACCCACATATGACCTTTATGACCTCCCCTAGTTTACCAGGCACAGTTATTGTCCACGCTTACACAAAGGTAGGTAACTTGTCTTTTTCTACATAAACTAATATCCTATGAATTCAAGTTACAACAATCCATGGTCTTCTAAAATACGGTATTTTGGCCTCTAATCAAATATATACATTTCAAACTTTGAAAGATGCAAAAAGGCTGCAGTCAACACCTGGAACTAACTCAAAGAACTGACAGACCTGAAACCAATTTCAGCCTCTGAGAAAAGGTCTGTTGGAAAATTGTGTGCTCAGATTTGAGACTGAAGATACTTATCCTCTACATACTAGAGGGTCAATCTCCAATCATTCAGAAGAGCAATTGCTCATTAGAATCATCTGGGACCTGCCAAGGAAAATTACGTGCTTTGTAGCCACTGACTCAAAACAGATCAGTTGAATTAAAAGGTTTCTCAGACACACAGCCTTGTAAAGCAGGCTTAGCAATATACACCAAGAGACCACGGCTCTCACAGTTTCATATTTTCACACCAAGTGATCTAGACATGAGACTTCTCTGTACTTCAGTCCCCTTAGCTATAAAAAAGGAGACTGGATCAGATAGTCATGTGGTGCCTTCTAACACTGCAATCCAGTACTTGGTTCAATCATGAGGGCCACCGCTGTGCTACCATTTTCCACACTACAAAAGGAAGGTAGAGGGTCCAGTGACAGATCACAGTAATTGGGCTTTACTGTGAAAAATAATGCCTCCCCTGCCCGTTTTGTTCCTTGTCTCCTAATTTGGCAGTTAATTTTCTTCCCCACAATAGTAGCCTCACTCTGGAATTTATCTCTAAGGAAATAAAAGCAAGGCCATCTCAAGCTGACAAATCTCTAAAGTGATTCTGAAGCATGCACACCTGTGTGAGGATAGGTCTGTGGGTGTGGGTATGTTGGGGTTGGGTCAGAAGACTAGGACGCTAGTGATCATGTGCAAAAGGAGGATGAAACCATCTTCTCCACTTATCTTAGCGATACTATAAGAATCAAATGAAAGAAGTACAGAAAAAGATTTGTTAGGCATAGTGCAAGCATGAGGCATGTTTTTATCAACTTTTCATACTCTTACATACAACAGGTACCTTGAAATCAGAGAGAAAAAAGCCAGACTTGCACAGAGTACAGGCTTGTTAAATTGTAACTGGCTACAAAGTTAAATACCAGAGAACACTGTGAATGAAAAGCATCATAAAATAGACAATCTTTGTTTAGCCCTTACTATACAGCAGACCCTGTGGGCTGAGAACCACACGCCTGGGTCACTGCCGCATCCTCAGCACCCAGCACAGCAACGGAGACAGAGAGAGGCACTCAATGTTGGCAGAGTGAAGGAGCTGCTGAAGAGATGAGAGTGCAGTCTGGACACCGGGCACATAACAAGAGCAGTAATTATCATAGCTGATGAGAGAGAAGTTCACATCGTCCGGGCATGAAGGCGGGAGTGATCAGTCAAGCTGGACTGGGTTCACTGAGTGGGGGTGGGGTAGAGAGAAAGTCAGAAAAGCCTCAGGAGAGGAGGTGAGCTTGGACTGAGCGTTCAGTGTACAAACTCACTCGTAAGTGTAACTGTCCTTTAACCACAAGGTGTTTGGAGTGAGACATGTGGTAACACGTAAGTTGTGTGTTGTGAAGTGGGGTACAGTAAGGAATAGATGTGTTTATATCATCTTTGCTATGTGTAATCCTACGGTGCTGAATTTATATGCCTTACATGGTCTCGTTTACAAGTTAAAAAAAACAAGGCAAGAGGTAGTTACCGAGGAAGAAAAGATATGGGCAGCTTCTACCAAGGTCCAGCAAGACCACAGTCGTTACTGATCCTGAGGTCCACTAAAGATGTTAATGACAGCAAATATTATTTTCAAGAATAAACTTCATGTGATGAAAACTCAAGTTTGGAGAAAATATTAAATACCCTCAGATACCGGCAAGAGATTTGCTGTAGTCAGTTCTAGCATATTCATTAGGTGTCATTAAATGGTCCAGGTCGGAGAACTCATTGCTCCTAATAGCTGAATGTTAATGACTACACAAGATATACATCATCCTGAAGCTGTGGTCCCAAGAATCACTCTACGATACAGGAAAGATGGAAGGGGAGGAATTAACAACCCCAATTTATATTGCTTCCAAGATTGCAAGGCTAAGGAATTATTTCAACGGCAAGTTTGATATGCAACTACATAAACTGGTCAGTAAAACAGTCTACAGTTTTGCACCATTAAAATTGAGTGTAACTTGCCAGAAAAATCTACAAATGACCAAACAATAAATTCACACATGAGTATAAAACGAGTTTTACCACATACCTATTTATATCAGTTCAGCCAAGTCATGTCTAATTTATGAATTCCATTCAATTAAAAGGAATTGTGGTGATGGAGGAAAGTGGTAATTGTATATAATCTATCAAGGTGAATAGTTTGAATAAAGGTGAAACAGGTTCAACATCATTAGTGACAGGATTATGCATCTTTTTTTTTTTTTTTTTTTTTTTTACCGGTACGCGGGCCTCTCACTGTTGTGGCCTCTCCCGATGCGGAGCACAGGCTCTGGATGCGCAGGCTCAGCGGCTATGGCTCACGGGCACAGCCGCTCCGCGGCATGTGGGATCTTCCCGGACCGGGGCATGAACCCGTGTCCCCTGCATCAGCAGGCGGACTCAACCACTGCGCCACCAGGGAAGCCCAAGACTATGCATCTTTAAAGTGCCTATAACATTTCACTTTAGTTTCAGAATAGACATGTAGGTACAGGAAACAGAGTATAAAGCAACAGTTCTAAAAAACACGTTTTGGTCTCAGGACCCCTTTGTACTCTTGACAAGTACAACACTAAAGAGCTTTTGTGTGTGTGGATTTAACATTTCAATATTTATTATATGAGAAATTAAAACTATGAAAAATTTTAAATATTTACTAACCATAAGTATAAACCCATTACAGGTTTAATATAAATAACACATTTTTATGAAAACTAACTAGATCCTCTAAAACAACAACAAAATAATGAAAAGAGTGGCATCACTGTATGTTTTTTAAAATCTTTAATACATGCTTAATGGAAGACAGCTGGATTTTCATATTTGTTTCTGTATTTAATCTGTGGCAATATGTTGTTTGGATTGAAATATTTGAATAAAATCCAGCCTCACACATATATGTAATTGGAAAAGGGATAATTGCAGATATTACTCTTTAATACCAAAACTTGACAAAGTACCAAAACTTGACAAGTGATATTTTTTAAACGTTAGCTACAATGTGGAATCTGAGACTATATCAACAAAGTTTTTGTACTCTGTTCTGTTAAACTACATTGGTGTATCTTGCACTTTGAATGGACCTTTCACCTACTCATGACTTTGTACCATCATGCATTGGTTATTTGCAAATATTGTTCATTCAGTCTTCAGATCTTCCAAATGTTGACACATTTCATTATATAATATTGAACACTCACCACCAATCTCATCAGAAAAATCTTTAAGTATTGGGAAATTGTCAAGCTCACAGTTACAGTGGTGAATATAAGTTTTCCAAAATTCTAACTTTTCCTTGAAGCCTTGAATTGAAAATAAATACTGTTTTCCTTGAGGCAATAGGCTCATTCAGTTTTTTTTTTCCACTCATTCATTTTTGATAAAACCTCTCCATATATTCAAGTCTGGGTGACCACAGTTTTTTTGTCAGTTATTGTTTTAAGTAAAAAATGTGCTCCATGAAAACAAACAGCCACTCAGCCCACAAATCAAACAACTGCACACGTACTTTTCTTTGAGACAGCCACAGTATTTTGGTTGGTATGCAGCAGAGTTGATTTAAAAATACCACCTATTTGGTCACACAGAATATCAAAAAGACATGTACTCAAGGGTTGAGACTCAATAAAATTAATGTTTTTTATTGCTTCACTGAGGATATTCTTAAGTGAAACTGGCTTTTTTTCCTTTTAACTGCAAATTTATGGCAGTGAAGAATATAATGACATCTAGTAGTTTGGTGCTACTGCCCAGATTCATGCTAAGATGCCAGCAGTTTTTCCACCATTGCTTTTGTACCACTGGTGCAAAAAACATCAGAATGGTTTAAAAATAAAACAACTCAAAAATAACATTTTAGTATTAATATGAAACTAATTTTGACCTCATGAAGTCCCTGAAAAGATTTCAGGGACCCCAGGAGTCCATGTACCAAACTTCGAAAACTGCTGGTGTATAGGAAAGACAGCTCTGAAGGCATGAGGATTAAAGTTCTGTCTCTCAGACTTATTAGCTGTGTGCTCTTGGGCACATAACTTATCTGGCCTTAGTTTGCTTACTTAACAAAATGAAGATTGAAAAGAAAAAAGAAAAAAACCGTCATTTTATAGACCTGCTGTGAAGATCATATGAGATGTGAAACAAGTAGCAAAGTACTCAGTAGGTGTCTACAAAATATTCTTTTTTAATTCTCTTTCCCCTACATGAAATGGAGATTAGCCTATTTTCAAATATATTCAAAAGCCAGGAGGTTAAATGATTGAAGATCAGAAGAACTAAAATAAATGGAAAAATTACTATGAGAATGATGCATAAATAACAGATCAATCTAATACTGTTATGAAACTGATTTTTAAATGCCTTGGACAAATGTTTATATTTTCTATTAGTAAGCATTTGTGAACTGCCTCAATTTCAAGCGACGGTACTCACCCTGAACCACTTATTACTGCTTCAGACACTACTGACACCTTCCCCAACACTCTCAAGAAAATCTTTTAAGAATTCAGTTTTTTCTTTGTTCTCTGCTACACACAAGGTTACACTCAATATAATCTCCATGATTTTATAGTTTTCCTACCCCAGCTGCTGGATCCCATCTGGTGTCCTTTATCTAGGACACCTGCTTCAGGAATGAGACAATTAAGGTGATGAACCATTTCCTTGCAGAAAATAAAAACTTCCCATTTCCTTAGGAACGTTAGTAGGAGAGAGAAAAATGTTTAATAAAGCACAATTACACATCTAATTACCAGATATCAAGTATTTAACTAGAACAGACATTCTATTGGCTGTATCTTGTTTTGCTCCACTGAGACATTGTATTAGTTATCTACTGCTGTGTAACAAAATTACCACAGACTTAGTAGCTTAAAAATAACACACATTTATTATTTCATGGTTCTTTGAGTCAGGAGTCCCAGGCACTGCTTAGCTGGGTCTTCTGCAAGGGTGTCAACCAGGCCTGGGTTCTCATTTGGAGGCTCAGGTAGGGAAGAATCTGCTTCCCCTCTCCTCATGTGGTTGTAGGGAGTGCAGACTGCCTTCAGCTCCTCAAGCCACCTGCAGTTCTTTACCACATGGAGTTCTCCAACATGGCTATTTGCTTCCACATAGCCAGCAAGGAAGAGACTCCAGCATGACAGATGCTACAATCTTGTATAACATAACCATGTACGCATGATCATGTCTATTCTGGCACCGTTGAAATATTCTATTGGTTAGAAGGAAGTCACAGGCCCCGCCCACATTCAAGGGGTGGGGATCTTACAAGGGCATGAATATCAGGAAGCAGGGGTCAGGGGGATCATGGGGACCACCTTAAGAGTGTTTTTACCATAGACATATTGCAGCATACTATGTGGCTAGAGGGGAATAAGAAGTTGGGAAGAGCCAAGACTAGGGTGAGAAGAACCAGTGAGTTTAACGAGCTTGACAGTTATGGAAAAGGAGGGGTACAGGCTTATTACCAATATAAATTTACGTCCATAGAGATGCAACAAATCCAGACAAGAGCTGAGATAATACTAATATACAAGAAGGTCTGAGTTGGTGAGTTGGATACCACTGTAAGAGTAACAGGCGCTCACAATAAGCAAGTGACAATGGTGTGGCTCTGGGAAAGTGTCAGTTGGAAATCTGGGAATATGGAAAGAAGAATCTAGGCTTGAGAAGGATGACTGCTAAGACAGATGCAGTGTCTGGGCTCTAGTTGAGGAGGCAAAGGCTTGTGAAGCAAGCTCTAGCTCTGGGAATCAGAGAGCTGAGTAAGAAACCAAACAAAAGCCCAGTCACAAGGACCTGGTGAACAAGAATACAGTGTGGTTCCAGTTACAGAGCTCAGGGAGCTAGGGAGCTAGAGAGCATCTGGGCACACCACAGTTTAGGGCAGCAAGACTAATTGTAGATCCCACTGGCTAATAACCCAAAGCTACCTTAGCTCCAGAGACTGACTTAGGGACTGACTAGGGAGGCTGAAGTTTAAGGTATTGGTGTTGGGAGCTTAGCAAGAGAAGACAGGAACTGGCTTTGATGGTTCTCCATCACTTACGACACTGGGTGGGGTCTGAATCCACAGTATAGTATGAACACCACCATAATCCAGCCTCAGTCTGCCCATCTATGTTGATACTCCTTAGATTGAAACTACTGGACTGGCCTGCCATGCTGTGAACCTGGCATGAACCTGCATGCCTCTGAGACTCATCCTCTGTTTACCCCGTCTGGAATGCCCTATCCCCTCCATCTCCATCTGGAAAATTCCTACTTGCCTTTCAGGACCTAGTTCAAATGTTACTTTCTCTGTGAAATGTGACCACTGTCCAGGCCACTCTTGCAGCACTTACCCAGTTTGATTCTTTACTCAGTGTGTCTTTACCCTACAAGGCTATGGGTATGAGAGGGAAAAGGTTATATCTAACCAGTCAACTTTGTATCCTTCCCACCTGGAATAGTGGTGGGGCTTGCATGGTTACTCAATAAAAATTATTGAAACAACAAATCCAGGAAGCAATTAAATCACTCTTTATTGATCTTGCCTTAGGAGCCTAATTTTGTTCCCCCACCCTCATTGACACCCTTCTCATCCCTTTGCTACACACCCACTTCTTGCAGTATTGACGGGAGCTCTGTGTATGTCTGGGTTCACATAACTGCTGCTCTTTAATGAGCATTAATGCAGTTGAAGCCTGACAGAGAGGGCTGAAAAAACAGCACTAAATCTTTTATGGACAAACTGCAAATCTGCATGCACAGTCAGACATTTCCCTTGTTGACCCTGAGCTCTGATCACCAGATGTGAGAGGTAAAGCAGAACACAACACCCACATGTTTTCAAAAGAGAGTAAATCCCAAGTGTAGTTCACGGCTGCCACTGTGGGCAACCCAGAAAGTCCACATGACCTGAAGGTGATTCTAAGTCCCTCTCCCTCTGCTGACAAGAAAAACATAAGTCTTGGCACTTGGTATCTTTAGTGTCTGAAGCTCAGTAAAAGTATTTCCTCTTCAAAATTCATTCTGCATGTGAGAATGGCTTCCTTCTGCCCTTGCATGTGAGACTTTAATGACTAAACCTAATGTACAAGCACAAAGCTGGATCACAGACAGAGCCATGACTATTTCTAAGGCTGGCTATTGAGTTCGGCACTAAATAATGTTCAGAAGCTGTCTGCCTTCTACTGGGCAACAGAGAAAAGGGTTATTCATCATCATCAGACATGCAGAACAGTATCAGTCAATTCTTTTCTGTGCTGAAAGATTTTAAGTTGAAATGAATCTTTCAAATCTGATTGTTAATGCTCAAGATGACCCCAACAGGGAGTGGCTGGAAACAAGGCCTCAGCTAATTTGCATGATGCCTTTTAGGCCTCTTAATACAGACATTAAACCCTGGAAATGGGAACAAATTATGCACACATCTGATCATTTTATTTTAAAATATGCACAGATCCATGTTTTAAAATGGCCCTTTGGCCTATGACAATGAAAGAACTTCATTCATAATGAGGGACAAGCATTAGATATGCAGAGAAAAAAAGAACTAATTTGCTTAATATGTCCTTAGAGTTGGCCTTGTGGAGAGAATGTGTCCAGGAACTGGACGGCCCTTCTGTCAAGATACCCTCAGCATAACACTGAACACAGTAGGTGAATCCTATGCAGGGTGTCAGCTAGAGCCAGCATCTCATGTACCACTGTGGCTTGTCTGCTTGCTCTTCAGTCCTTCCTTCCATTCCACAAATATTCATTGAAAGCTTACTCAATGCTATGACTACGATAGATTCCTTCCTCCAAGAATAGAATTTATATAGTAGCATAAGTAAGAAATTAAAGACGTAATAAAGGAAGTTTTAAACCACATAAGGTGAAGGTGACAAAGTCCCTTTGGAAAGCATACTTGGCTTACTTCTCCAAAAAAAGAAATCGAAATTGGAAAAATATTTACTTCCACTGTTCATTGTTAAAAGTTTAAGGAAAGCTATTAAAATGATTCTGGCTTTTATAATCCATTTCCATGAGCTTCAAACATCTGTGCATTAGAACTTAATTATTTGAACTGGATTTGATCTGTTTTTACATCTCCACAGTTGGCCACAGCAGTGGAACTTCCTGAATGATTAGAGCTTGAACTTCCCAAAGAGATTTCTCTGAAAAGATCTCACTGTTAAATGACAAGAGGTATTTTATAGAAAACAAATACAATTAAACAAGTGGCTAAGTTCAAGATTTTATGTGTACATGATATCTATGTGAATAAACATTTTACCACTATACCAGAAAAATGAAAAGAAATGGCTTTCTAAATTAATGCAGTAAAGTGTACAAGAATGTCACAAAGGTTAACATTATGAAGAAATAAAAATTCACCCAAATCCTGATATTAAACCTACCCTTTTACATGGCCTTTGGCTTTTGGAGGGCAAATTCCATCAGACCAACTAATGTTTATGCAGATATTTATAGTTTATAAAACACTTTACCTGTTATTTCTTTTAAGCCTCTATTGCAATAGTTCTTAACCAGGGTGATGCTCCCCCCAACCCCAGGGCACATCTGGCAATGTCTGGAAACATGTTTGGTTGTCACAACTGGAGTAGGGGTGGGCAGAGGTCAAGGGTGCTGATAAACATCCTACAAGGCACAGGAAAGCCCCCCACCGCAGATAATGATCCAGCCCCATATGTCAATGCAGAGATGGAGAAATCCTGTTCTAAGCAGTGCTGAGCTTTAAAGTGCACGTGTATCACTTGAGGTCATGTCAAAATGCAGTGTCTACGGCAGGCCCTGAGATTCTGCATTGCTCTCTGCTCCCAGGTGATGCTGATGGCTGATCAAAGGAGTATCAAGTTTCTGTAGATCACATGTAGTATTCAGTGTGCCTATCCTATGCAGCCCTCTCAAGAACCTGCTCTCAAAGCCCATAGTGAGTGGGCTACATGACTCCAGCCTTCCAGCCGTGGTTCTTATACCTCAACGGACCCCAGAACCCAGCTGAGCAGTCAGATGACCTAGGAATTTGTTATCAGGACTCTGGGACTCTAGAGAGTTTCTGCTGAAAGCTAGGAGCTAGCAATCAATTCTGGGAGCCAGACACTAAGGAAGAGCTAGGTTTCAGGATGGCTTTGTGTCTGGTCCATGTGCACAGAGAAACAGAAGGTTCTGAACTAGGGAGGGAAGGCAGGAGAGGAAGAAGAAGGGAGGGTGGCAGTGAAGGAATGCCTGATGAGAGGCAAATATGAGTGACCTCACCCTGGTTCCAGTCCCTCCTGAGGCTCCAGCTGAACTTCCTGCCCCAGAATTCATTAGATACCTCTACATCCTGTGATTATATTCCTTTTTTTTGCTTAAACTAATTTAAAGAGGTGTCTTCACTTAAAACAATTGATTCCTGACTAAAGTGTGTTCACAATGACTGTCCTCAATGCTATAGTGTTAACTATGGCTCAGAGGTTAACAAACTTACCCAGTGTTAGTAAGAACCAGTAAATGGCAAAGCACAAGTTCTTTGCCTCCAAACCCCCAGCTCCTTAAACTACATAGTCTGCCCTTTAATGATCCCACAATAAAACGCGAAACTATGCCACATCTCACAGCAAAACAAGAGTGACTCAAATGTTCATTCCATGATTCCAAGTTACTCCTTCTTGCTTCCACCTGGAGGAATGTCTCCAATTGACTTTTCAAATTGAGATAAACTAACTTTTCTGCCATGGACAGGCAATAACACGAATATGAAGGAAAAGTATAACAATGATCTGAGGAAGGGTAGAATTGGACAGATAATTCAAAATAACATGCAATTTATTTACTTAGGTAATTGACAAAATAAATAGCATATATTTGAAGTAGAACTTGATAAGCTTTGATATCAACACCTGTGAAACCATCACCACAGACAATATAGTGAACTTATCCCATCATCCCCAAAAGTCTCCTCCTGCCCCTTGGTAATCCCTATTCTTTTGCCCCTCCGCACTTGCCCCTATTCCTAGGCAACTACTGATTTGCTTTCTATGCCTAAAGATTTCCAGAGTTTTATACAGGTGAAATCATATAGGGGGAGGTTCTTTCATTCAACATACTTATTGAGACTCATCCATGTTGTTGCATTGCTTTTTACTGCATGCTTTTTATTAGCAGAAGCATTGCATTGTTTGGATATAACCACAATTTGTTTATCCATTCACGTGTTAATGGACACTTGGTTGTTTCCAGTTCTTTTAGCTATTACAGATAAAGCTGCTATGAATATTCATGTATAAGACTTTGTGTGAACATGTGCTTTTCTTTTCTCTAGAGGAAATACCTCAGAGTTATATGGTTGGGTCCTATGGTAGGTATGTGTTTAACTTTTTAGGAAACTGCCAAACTGCTGTTGAAAGAGGTGGTACAATTTTAAATTCTCAGCAGCAGCATATACAAGTTCCAGTTCTTCCACATCCTCATCAAAACTTGGCATAGTCAGACTTTTTAATTTTAGCCATTCTAATAGGTATGGAGGGTTTTAATGTGCATTTCCCTAAAAACTACTAATGTTGAACATCTTTTTATGTTGTTTTTGCTATTTGTTGCCATTATTTGATCAAGTGTCTGTTCAACTCTTGCCAATTTTTAAATTGCTGTTTGTTTCTTTTTATTCTCTCAACAGTGTCTTTCAAAGAGCAGAAGTTTTTATTCTGATGAAGTCCAATTTATAGATGCTATTTCTTTAGTAAATACAGGGCTATCCAGGTCATCTATTTATTAAGTGAGCTTTGGTAGTCTTTATCTTTCAAGAAATTTGTCCATTCCATCTAAGTTGTCAGAATTATTGGGATAAATTGGCATAAATCATAATATCCCCTTATTAACTTTTTAATATTTGTAGTGATATCTACTCTTTCATTCCTGATACTAGTTATTTGTGTCTTTTTTCCCCCCTAATTAGTCTGGCTAGAGTATCAATTTTACTGATTTTCTCAAAGTACCAGCCTTGAGGTTTATTGATTTTCTGGGTTTTTTTCTTTTTTCTATTTCATTGATTTCTGATCTTTATTATTTCCTTTCTTCTGCTTACTTTCAGTTTAATTTGCTCTTCTTTTTCTAGTTTCTTAAGGTGAAAGCTAAAGTCATTGATTTGAGACCCCTCTCCTTTTAATAATATAGCCACTAATGTCATGAATGTCCCCCAAAAGTGCTGCTTTAGCAGCATCCTACAAACTTTGATATGTTGTGTTTTCATTCAGTTCAAAAAGCTTGGTAATTTCCATTTTGAATTCTTTTTGTTTTTTTTATGATTCATGTGTCTGAAAGGATAAATGACTGACCCAGGGACATGGAGTGAAGAAGCAGAGCAGCTGGAATTTGAATCCAAACCTACCGAATTCCAAAGCCCATGTCCTTAATCACTATGTAGTTACCCAACATGGCAAACCTTTTCATGCCTCCATATCTTCATACGTGGGCTATTTCTGCCGTAACACTCTTCCTTTACCTAACTTCTAATTGGCTTCCAAACTCACTTCAATCACTACCTATCTAGGAATAACAGTGAAATAAAAATTTTAAAAATGAACAAATAAACAGAATGAATGCTAATATTTGTTGAGGGGTACTAAATTCCAGATAATATACATATTCAATCCTTACAACAACCCTGTATGATCAATAGTAGAATTTCAATCTTAATTCTGAAGAAATGTCCCAGGTCATAAACTGGTAAATGGATAAGAGGTGGAGGTGAGATTTAAACATTTTCTAGCCCCAAGTACTACTGGGAAGTTTGGAAAGGCCAAGGAGGACGGTACCTAACCAAAGACATGCATTAGAACTCCCTAAAGCTTTTCAAAAATACACATGCTCAAACCAGTTGCATTTCTATGTATTAATAATGAACAATACAAAAAGGAAATCAAGAAAATAATTCCATTTACAATAACATCAAAAGAATAAAAATAACTTTTAAAATAGTAAATATAAATTGAATAAATAAATTTAACCAAGAGACAAAAGACACAAACATTGAAAACTTTAAAATATTACTGAAGGAAATTAAAGAAGACATAAATAAATGGAATGACATCCCATGTTCATGGGTTGGAAGACATAATATTGTTAAGATGATAATACCACCCAAAATGATCTGCAGATTCAATGCAATTCCTATCAAAACGTCAATGGCACATTTTTGCAGAAAGGGAAAAATTCATCCTAGAATTCATATAGAATCTCAAGGGACCCTAAATAGCCAAAGAATCTTGAAAAAGAAAAACAAAGTTGGAGAATGAACGCTTCCTAATTTCAAAACTTACTAGAAAGATACAATAATCAAAATATTGTGGTACTGGCATAAAGACAGATATATACACCAATAGGATACAACAGAGAGCCCCAGAATAAATCCTCACATATATGGTCAACTGATTTTCCATCACAGTGCCAAAACCATTCAATGGGAGAAATGACAGTCTTTTCAACAAATAGTGCTGGGAAACTGGATATCTAAAAAGAATGAATTTGGACCCTTACGTTACACCATATATAAAAATTCATTCACAAAAGAATGATTTGGACCCTTACGTTACACCATATATAAAAATTCACTCAAAACGGATCAAAGACCTAAATGTAAGAACTAAAACTATAAAATTCTTAGAAGAAAACATAGGGGGAAATCTTCATGACCCTGGATTTGGCGGTTGTTTCTTAAGTATAACACCAAAAGCACAAGCAATAAAAGAAAAAAATAGAGAAACTGAACTTCATCAAAATTTAAAACTTTTGTGCAAAGAACACTATCAAGAGAGTGAAAAGGGCTTCCCTGGTGGCGCAGTGGTTGAGGGTCCGCCTGCCGATGCAGGGGACACGGGTTCATGCCCCGGTCCAGGAAGATCCCACATGCTGCGGAGCGGCTAGGCTCGTGAGCCATGGCCGCTGAGCCTGCGTGTCCGGAGCCTGTGCTCCGCAATGGGAGAGGCCACAACAGTGAGAGGCCCGCGTACAGCAAAAAAAAAAAAAAAAAAAAAAAAGAGAGTGAAAAGACAATTCCCAGAATGGGAGAAAATATTTGCAAGTCATATACCTGATGAGGGATTGATATCAGAAGATATAAAGAACTCCTATAACTAACTCAACAACAAAAAATAAAGAACCCAATTCAAAAATAGCTAAAGGACTTGAACAGACGTTTCTTCAAAGAAAATATACAAATGGTCAACAAGCACATGGAAAGATGCTCAACATCACTAGCCATTAGGGAAGTGCAAATCAAAATCATGATGAGATACCACTTCATACTCTTTAGGATGTTATTACATGTAAGAAAGGGAGGGAGGGAGGGAGGAAGGAAGGAGAGAAGGAAATAAGTGTTGGTGAAGATGTAGAGAAATTAGGACCCTTGTGTACTGCTGGTGGGAATGTAATAGTGCAGCAGCTGTGGAAACCAGTCTGGCAGTTCTTCAAAAAGTAAACACAGAATTACCATATGATCCAGCAATTCCACTTCTAGGTATATACCCAAAAGAACTGAAGCAGGGACTTGAACAGATATTTGTGCCATGTTCATAGCAGCATTATTTACAACAGCCAAAAGGCAGAAGCAACCCAAGTGTTCATCACAGATGAATGGATAAACAAAATGTAATATATACACATACAATGAAAAATTATTCAGACTTAAAAAGGACAGAAATTCTGATACATGCTACTACACAGATGAATCTTGATGACAGTATGCTGTGTGAAATAAGCTAGACACAAAAAGACACATATTATACGATCCCCTTATAAATAGATATCTAGAGGAGCCAAATTCATAGAGAAAGAAAGTATAATAATGGTCACCAGGGGCTGGAGGAGTGATGGAGAAGGGAATGGGGAGTTAGTGTTTTAAGGGCACAGAGTTTAAGTTCAGAAGATGAAAAAGTTCTGGAGATGGATGGTGGTGATGGTTGCATTGCACAACAATGAGAAGAAACTTAATGCCACTGAACTGTACACTTAAAAATGGTTAAACTGGTCAATTTTATGTTATGCTTTACCACAATAAAAAATAAATTTTAAAAAGTACACATGCTCAGACTACACCCCAGATTTGAGGAGAGTCACTCTAAGACAGTGAAGATCCCCTCTACTGGTAGGAGACATTTTAAAATTTTTATTTAAATCAATAAATGGAATATAAATATTTCCCAGATGGTTTAAAAATAAAAACAACCCCCTATAAGATAATAAAGTTAGTTTCAAAGGAAAAGATAGCTAATCTTGTATCTCTTGAATAGAATATCTACTGCCTTTAAAAATCACACAAAGAACAAATAAGTTCTCCATTTGGCTTTAAAATACAAACCAAAAAAATTAAGTCAGGCTAACTAAAATAAAGGAGGGACCATGTGGATCAAGAAGATAAAACTTTTAACAGCTATCATAAAGAACTACTATCAATTGTTCCCAGCAAAAGCCAACTCCAAAACTATTAAATTCAACCTGGTAGCCCTATTCTAATATAGACATATAAAATATGGAACCAACTAGCTTATTTAAATACTCCAGATTCAACTAATTTCACTATTTTCATTTTCCCCTAATCATTTATTTGTGATTGTATAATTAAAGTCAAGCAGTCCTCAGAAAAATGTTATAGGTTAGCAGGGTGGTTAGGCAATAAGCAGGTTCCTAAGGGCTGCTAGTCATAAAAGTTTATTCGCCACCAATCCCTTCAATTCTACAACCGTATGAATCAGGAGTTAAGACTGATCATCCAGGGTGGACAGAAATAACTCTGAAGCCTCATTCTGAGTTCTCTGGGTTAGACACAGCATAACATCTCAAAAATGTCCTCTTCTACCAGATATAGATGACAGTGTTTTCCCTGCTCAATGAGAGGATTTTGAAAATTACAGTTCCATAAAACATTTTGAAATGCTTAAATTCTTCTTGAAGAAAAATCTAAAGGAAAAATTCTATTCCTAATGACTGCCTCATGATATGGTAATAAAAAGGATGCACACATACAATGTGTCTGGGCTCCAGACGGAATATTCAAATAGTGGAAACCTGCTCTCCAGCCTGGTCACCAGCTGACAGACACCAGTTGGAAAGGAAAGAATGGAAAAAGCCATTGTGGCAGTAGCCTGCATCCTGCAACAGCAGATTCTGATTGGCATCACTTCTACTGTGAAAGGTAAAAGAACTTGACAAAGAAAAATGCAGGCTCTTTTTCTGCTTGCAATGGCCACAGCAGCCCAAGTGGCAGTATGATGTACAAGAGTCAAAGAGTGAAAGCAAATATCTGTAGCCATGGAAAGGCCCCTTCTAGCTAAGCTGAGACAAAATTTCATGTGGATAGGCAGCAGTACTCATAGAGCTCTGTTGGCTGTAAAAGGCTTATTGATCCTGCTGAAGTGTTCTGCAGGTTATTAAATCTAACTCAAGAGATCCAGACAAGACTTATTACTATCCATTCACAGGTGACTGCAACATAAGACTGCACCTTCACAGTAGGGGGAAGTTTTTTGTCTTTTCATTGTCCAGAAAAGAAAACAACCCTCTTATTCTCAAGTGATACCTGGACACCACAGGAGATTCTTCAAAGGAGATTCTTCCACAGCATTTCCTTCACATGCCATGACAGATTCATCCGGAAGCTTTTACTATATTACAGAGAGAGGCTTGGAGGGGTTCAGAGAAAACAGGATATTTTCCCTTGGAAGTATACCCTATAGTGTGCCAGCTGGGAAGGGCCTGAAAATTAAGTCAAGTGTGAGTTGAACAAAAATTTTTTCTTTATGGGAGGAGAAGCTTCCCATAACTGTAAACTACTGACCTCTCATTCATTCCAATCCCAGGATTCTACTCCTCCTTAGCCAAGAGGAATGACCTAATGCGAAGTCTAAGTGGAATTATGCAATTCTTTGTGTGAGTTTTAGGCAAAAATGTTTAAGTAAGAGAGACATGTGTGCCTACATGGGAAGTGTGTACTGGTACAAATGTATCAAGTATTTTACAGGTATGAATTATAATAAATATTAACATTGGTGATCCTTCTATTTGCATGTATTTAGGTATATTCTAAAGTTAATATCTCTAGCTTTCCTTTCAACAACCTATTCATGCCACAAATGCTGTCTACAGACCTAGCACATATATTACTGCACTACAGACAGACGCAGGAGGGTGAGGGGCAGGGAGGAGAACGAGCAGATGAATTAAACCTGGTCTTTGCACTTGAGGAACCAACAGTACAGAAGGAGATATATATTCGGTTGGCCAAAAAGTTTGTTCGGGTTTTCCTAAAATCTTATGGAAAACCCAAATGAACTTTTTGGCCAACCCAATAAAACAAATGGCTATATAATATGATAAGCACTTTAATACAGGAGCTAAGGAAACTCAAAGAGAAGATCATAACACCTGAGGCTGGGTTTTGAACAGGAGACAGGAGAATGAGCCTAGAGTCCTATCTCTAAATTTTAATTCTAAATCCCTGCAGAAGTCAAAATGCACAGCTTGTATCTAACTCTTCTAACTCCTCCTAGAATCACAAGATAAACCCAGTACAAGAGGGGCTGGTGTCTGCAGATCACAGCTGGGAAGAGCTCCGGGTTCTGTTTGTTTTACAAGTCCTATGGGGGGTCATGGAATGTTAGCAGTTTACACATGTCTGACGGGGAGAGGCTGTGCAAGAGCCATCAGGAACTCAGCTCTAACAGACCAGGCCTGGCCATGAGAAAAGTCCATGAAAATAAATGTCTGGAAGGAAGATATTTGTTATTCCAAGGATTCAAAGAAGTCAAACATCAGGTCATTTACCCCTCTAATCATACATTAATTCCAGCCTTGATAATAGCAAAGAGACAATGGAAAATGGTTTGTTTATATGAAACTTAAAGTATCAATCAATGGCTTGAAAACTTAAGGGACATTTTCTTTCTGATTGGATATAAGGCTTAAATACGTATTCCGGACTTACACACCTAGGGGCTACCGTGGTGCATAATGTCTGAGGAAGTATCCAGCAGAGAATTAGGGGCCATGGATTATTTTTTAAAGTATTAACCTATAACCATGTAGGTCAGATATTGGTTTTCTTATATCAGACAAGACAATGACCGGGCATGCCAGCCCACAAGTCCTTTCTAAGGTAAACTGCTTCTTCATCCCAGCCCCTGCTGAGAGCCATAGCTGGCCATGTTGAGTACCAGAGTATTTCAATCACCCCTCATAGCTGATTGAATCAGGTGTGGGAATCTGACTGAAAGACAGCCAATCAGTTGGATGACCAATGACCTGTTTTGTGGTCTGGAATGAAAAAAAGAGCACCAACCAATCAGATCAATCCACTTTCAGGAAATTAAACTAATAAATATTAAGAGAATTAGGCAGTTAAAAGTGAAACTAAAACTGAGAGAATGCATAAAAAGAGAAGCCTCCTGAGGCAGCCTTGGGGGCATGGGTGCTCATGGCAAGGCCAAATGATGACAGATTCTCAAAGAGCAGCAAAGATCTAGAGAGAACACAGAAGACATTAATTGACCCATCAGATAGAGAAAGCTGGTGGTCCTAACTGGAGTGTCCATTCCAGGGTAAATGTATCCTCATAATAAATCCCCTTTCACTTAATGTGTTTTTCACAGATTTCTGCGTCTTGAAACGAAAAAAATCCGAGTACAGTTTTCATTTTACAAATGAAGAAACTGAGACTTAATGTAATTAAATTATTGGTTAAGTGGTAGAGCTAGGACTGATTCCTGTATGTGGCTCAGGACAGAAAAGTAGCATAAACAGGTAAAATAATTTGACTAATATCTTTTGCAAATTTATGGCTGTTTTTTCTTTCTTTTACTTAGGGTTCCTTTCATGACATTACATTGTTTAGTTTCTTAAAATTTCCATTTTGATTTGTATTTCCTTTTATTGCTTTATATTTATTTAATACAATATTATTTGAGCATTTAAATTCTGGATTTTTTCAGTGATAATTTTGGAGAAAATTAAGTACACTGGTAGAAAGAACAGTTGCAAGTGCTCCTCATCAATTTATATTTGAATTTTAGACAATTTTTCTCATACTTTATGACTTTTAAATTACAACATATATATCACATAGTTATGCTCAGATTTCAATTAATTTACCTTCATTATAAGATTTCTCTACACCTCACAAAATGCACATTTTATTTTATTTATTTTTTTTATTTTTATTTTTTTTTTTAAACATCTTTATTGGAGTATAATTGCTTTACAATGGTATGTTAGTTTCAGCTTCACAACAAAATGAATCAGTTATATATACACATATGTTCCCATATCTCTTCCCGCTTGCGTCTCCCTCCCTCCCACCCTCCCTATCCCACCCCTCCAGGCGGTCACAAAGCACCGAGCTGATCTCCCTGTGCTATGCGGCTGCTTCCCACTAGCTATCTACCTTACGTTTAGTAGTGTATATATGTCCATGCCTCTTTATCGCTTTGTCACCGTTTACCCTTCCCCCTCCCCATAGCCTCAAGTCCATTCTCTAGTAAGTCTGTGTCTTTATTCCTGTTTCACCCCTAGGTTTTTCATGACATTTTTTTTTTCTTAAATTCCATATATATGTGTTAGCATACGGTATTTGTCTCTCTCTTTCTGACTTACTTCACTCTGTATGACAGACTCTAGGTCTATCCACCTCATTACAAATAGCTCAATTTCATCTTTTTTTATGGCTGAGTAATATTCCATTGTATATATGTGCCACATCTTCTTTATCCATTCATCCGATGACGGACACTTAGGTTGTTTCCATCTCTGGGCTATTGTAAATAGAGCTGCAATGAACATTTTGGTACATGACTCTTTTTGAATTATGGTTTTCTCAGGGTATATGCCCAGTAGTGGGATTGCTGGGTCATATGCTAGTTCTATTTGTAGCTTTTTAAGGAACCTCCATACTGTTCTCCACAGTGGCTGTATCAATTTACATTCCCACCAACAGTGTAAGAGGGTTCCCTTTTCTCCACACCCTCTCCAGCATTTGTTGTTTCTAGATTTTTTGATGATGGCCATTCTGACTGGTGTGAGATGATATCTCATTGTCGTTTTGATTTGCATTTCTCTAATGATTAGTGATGTTGAGCATTCTTTCATGTGTTTGTTGGCACTCTGTATATCTTCTTTGGAGAAATGTCTATTTAGGTCTTCTGCCCATTTTTGGATTGGGTTGTTTGTTTTTTTGTTATTAAGCTGCATGAGCTGCTTGTAAATTTTGGAGATTAATCCTTTGTCAGTTGCTTCATTTGCAAATATTTTCTCCCATTCTGAGGGTTGTCTTTTTGTCTTCTTTATGGTTTCCTTTGCTGTGCAAAAGCTTTTAAGTTTCATTAGGTCCCATTTGCAAAATGCACATTTTATTAATGCATTATTTATACACTCTTTGAAAATATTACCATATTATTTAATACATGAATATTTGTCCATTATACAACTAGTAAAATAGCGGAAAATAAAATAACAAAAAACAACCCAGGGGTTAATTCCCTTGTTGAACGTATATATTCCAAGTATCCTTCAGACATTAAAAATTCACCAGCAATACATCACACCACTCAAAGCCATGTGTGTTATTTGTTACAAGAGCACAAGGAGCCATAACTAATGTGCATTCTACAGCCTCATACATCACTAGCTAAATGACAATGGAAGAATTTGCTAAAATTGTTAAGGAAAGGGAATTCACTAGGATCTCAAACTCCATTTTCTATTATGCTAGCCTCATCTTCTAACCTACAGACTATATAGAACTAGAGGCTGAGATCCCTTGAAGTGTTTATCCATACATAGTGAAACAAGGGGGTGAATAAAACCCTTGAACTCTAAGAGACATGCTAAGAAAACACCAAAAATACATAATTTACTTCTAAATTAGAACTGCAATGCTGAATTTTTCCTGTGGGGTTGTGAACTTACAGGTAATAAGTCCTTAAAATATACTCACTGATAGACAATCAGCCAATGATTACCTCCCAACTTGAGTCGTGATCTTTTACATTATCTCCAAGGAAGGTGCTCTTATGTATTACAAGTGCTTCCTCTCTAAGGCTTTTTTGATACACAGTATTATAAGGTTTAGTCATATAATATTAGAAAAGGAAAGACTGTTTGAAGTGTTTAATCTAGCCCACTCATATAGCAGATGGGAAATCAAAGCCCAAAGAGATGAAACAACTTTCCCAGAGTCAAAGCTACTCCCAGTCCCCATATTACTTTCTCTTCATCCAGACTTTACTGCTTCTCCAGTTACTCTCATTAGATCCTCATTCGTTTTTTGATTGTGTGGGGTTTTTTCCCTGTTCTAAAATAGGCAAGACCAAGAGACCAGGGAAGGAAGTAACATTTGGCCTAGCATTTGACGTCTGGTCTTTGCTCAACTCCGAATAGGAAAGAAGCTTCACCCCAGCTGAAACTCCACAGTAATCACTGGCAAAGTTAATCAGTCTCTAAATCTCAAATTTCTCCTTTCCATTAACAAGTCCTAATATTCAAGGTGAAACACTGATCTAAGTGAGAGTTGAACTAAAGTAAGATAAGAGTAGTGTTCAAATATGGGCTTTCAAACTTATAAAGGAAGACTAGCCCTATCAGATATGAAAACATACTAAAAGTCTCTAGGATAAAACAATGTGGTATTGGTACCTGAACGAACAGAATGAACAATGGAACAGAGTACAAAGTCCAGAACCAATGCAGTACATAAGGAAACAGGATAATGGTAGCATCTCAAGACAGTGAGACAGAGATGGACTTTTAATAAATGTTGATGGGGAAAACTGAATAGCCTTGGGGAAATGATAAAATGAGATCCATACCTCTGACCACAGACAAAAATAAACTCAAAATGGATCATAGATAAAAATAATATAAAAACTGCAACCATGTGATTGTTCTATTGTTAGCTTGGTTAGGTCTGGAACTATATTTCCTAGATTCCTGTTCCTTATGTGGTTTCAGGTTAGAGGAGGCCAAAAGAGGAACTTATGGGAAATTTGCGGGGGTGAAAGTGAGCAGTAGCTACTACTCTCTGAGAGTCTTCATGATCTGACATGACGGTGAACAGAGAGGCGCCTAGTGTGTTCAAGCTTGTCTTCCTCCTCTGCTCCATACCCAGATTTTCTTCCTAACTGCTAGTCTTGCTGACCAACAGCAGTCCCAGGTCCTTCCCCAGAGGCCTGGCAGTAGACAGAGGCAACAGCTTCCCCACAGACCCTTCCATGAATTCCCCCTTCACAGTCCAACGTCAGTAGCCAGACACGCTCAGCTTCTTAGATTCTTCCACAAGCTTCAACTAGTCCACCTGTGCCGGTGCTTCAGGAGGACAGAGTGTAACTTTTCCACTCAACCTCCAAACCCCCTTCTTGACCTTCATTTCCTTAGCTACTCCCACATTTGTATAGTTCTAATTCCTGTATTAACTCCCTTATCCCCTAACACTCACTGTGGATTTGCTTGCATGACTGATATAACTACCAGTCTTAGAAGTAGAATTCCAAGGTAATAGAATGAAAGGGAATCTAGAATTAGTTCTCTGATCTAACTATACTCAAAGGCATTAGGGACCTTTTTGCCAGTTTTGAATGGGATACTGAGTGTATGGCATATAGAGGCAAAATAGATTATAAAAGTATTACCTGGAATCACCTGATGTCAAGTGCCAATAAAGGGGAAGACTTTGGGTGACCAAGAAGCTGCTGCCATGGTAGATATTAGTGGAAATAAGAGTATAAAGACTGTAGGTTTGGTTGCTCCTAAGGATGGTAGAGAACTTAAAGGAAGAAAATTATGAGCTCAGCACTTTAAATTTCCAGCCCAAAGTCAGGGGAAGGATCCAGAAAGCTTCTATGACTGTCCTTATTTTCTAAAGCCAGGTTTAAGATTTCTGAAAACTAATTACAACATAGACTGAGAAGGAATGCGACCCTGAAAAATAGAATGAAAACATATAGGCAAATTCTGATGAAACTGAGGACCTCAAATTGCAAGGGTTAGTCTTCCTTTGCCTGATAACCTATAGTGAACATCCTCCCCTGAAGCAATTGCCTTGAAGAAGATGCTAATCTTGAGACCAGACCCCAGCACCATCACCTCTCATTGCTTCTAGACTAGGGTTTCTCAGTTGTGGCACTATTGACATTTGTTGGGTAGGAATGTCCTATGCACTGTGGGATGCTTAGCAGCATGCCTGGCTTCTATCCACTAGATTCCAGTAGCCCGCACTCCCAGCTGTGACAACCAAAAATGTCTCCAGACATGGCCAAAATTGCCTCCAGTTGAGAACAACTGTTCTATGCCAATAACTCGTCTCAAGTCCTGGCAGCTCCAGGGGGTCAGGTACAAAAGTGTGACATGTGGAGGTAGCAAACACCAGTAGAATTATAAGATTTTACAATTCCTATCAACAGAAACCTGAGGACTACATGTAAGAAATGATCTTAAGGGTGTTAAGATGAAAGGAATATAATGCAGGACAAATTTATTCATGGAAGTTCACTGAGCTCAAGCAACTGGGAGTGGGTCTAGCAATTTGGATGTGATTGAGACTAAATTCTGAAATTTTCGTCTCTCATTTGTTCCTTTTTTCCCTTTTTATCTTGCCTTCTTCTGGGTCAAGTGAGCAGTTTTTAGAATTTTATTTAATCTCTTCTATTGGCTTATTACTTTCTCTCTTTCTTTTTTCCTCCTCCCTTCCCCTCTTCTCCCCTCCTCTCCTCTTCCCTTCCCTTCCCTTCCCCACCCGCCTTTCTCTCTCTCTCTCTCTCTCTCTCTCTCTCTCTCTCAGTGGCTGCTCTCACAGCCCTCTTTGACTGGGATTCTATGGCAAATTTAAGCCCAGATGCCCTAAGGCATCCACTGTATGTCATGATTTTACTCTTCTCCTATGCATCGTAGAATGGTACTAACTACATTTCATCCTTAGGAGAATTGAGGTAACAGTCACTCAAATAATTTTCTGTGTTCTGATGTTGAGACAAGGAACTCCAGTTGAGAAAGGCTGCTGGGTCTACACTATACATCTTTAACTTATCAGGGTCCACCTTTAAATATTACACTGCTTCATGAATAATGTGAGAACGCTACAAGAGTACACTTTCATTTCCCCTTCTTGGCCTTTGAGCTATTATTATAATACATTTTACTTCAACATGTTATAAGCCCCACAATACACTCCTATTATTTCTGCTTTACACAATTATCTTTTAAGTAAATGAAAAAATGATGGGGAAAAGTCATTTCTATATATCTGCATATTTGCATGTTAAGCTCTCTTCTTTCCTTTGTGTAGATTTGAGTTTCTCTCTGGTATCATTTTCTTTCCACCTGAAAAACTTCCTTTAACACTCCTCTAGTACAAGTCTGCTGGCAACAATTTTTCTCAGCTTTTGTTTGTCTGAAGATGTCTTTATTTCATCTTCATTTTTGAAGTGTATTATTGCTACATACTGTTTTTTCCTTTTAACACTTCAGAGATGTCATTGTATTGCTTTTTTGGCTTGTATTGTTTCTGACGAAAAGTCAGCAATCATTCTTATCTTTGTTCCTCTGTATGTAATGTCTTTTTTCTCTGGCTGCTCTTCAGTCACTCTCTTTATCATCTGTTTTCAACAGTCTGATTATGGTATGCCTTGGTGTGGTTTACTTTGTGTTTATCCTGTATGGATGGGATTCATTGAGCTTCTTGGTATAATTTTCACACTATTAGGAAATTCCTTAGTCTTTATTTCTTCAAAATTTGTATGCCTTATTCTGGGAATTCAATTACACATATGATAGACCACTTGACATGTCCAATACACCACTGAGGCTCTATTCATTTTCCTTAGACTTTTTTCCTTTTCTTCAGTTTGGATGGATTCTACTGCTCCATCTTTAGAGTTTTTTTTTATCTTTTCTTCAGCTGTGTCTAATCTGTTATTAAGCCCATCCAGTAATTCTTCATTCTCAGTATTGTATTTTTCCAATTTAGAAGTTTCATTTGGTTCTTTCTGATGTCTTTATTTCTCTCTTCATTATATCAAAAGTTTTCTTTTAAATCCTTGAAAATATTTACAACACCTGTTTTAAAGTCTGTTAATTCCATCATCTGCATCACTTATTTGCAGATCAATTTTTTTTTTTTTTTCCGGTATGCGGGCCTCTCACTGTTGTGGCCTTTCCCATTGCAGAGCACAGGCTCTGGGCACGCAGGCCCAGCGGCCATGGCTCACGGGCCCAGCCGCTCCGCGGCATGTGGGATCTTCCCAGACTGGGGCACGAACCTGCGTCCCCTGCACCGGCAGGCGTACTCTCAACCACTGCGCCACCAGGGAAGCCCCAGATCAATTTATTTTGAGACTTCTTTTTAAGTTTGTTAGTTGAAATAATATGTCTGGATATATATGTATCCTTGTTATGATTTCTATTCTAAATGACTTTTTACGTTAATCAATCAATTACTGGTACTGACTGAGTTAAATAAGTTTCAACTTTATTTACCATGTACGACAAATAGCCTGTAAAAGGTAGAAGTAATAATAAGCAGATTCATTTTAGATAACGTGCTAAAATTGAACGAACATCAGATTGAGCAACCATGCCCTAACACAGTGCTTCTCAAACTGTGGTTTATACATCAGTCCTGATCTGCAAACTGTTTGTTACTGGTGTGCACTGACACATGTACAGAAATTGAGAGTCAGTATTTAGAAATATTTTTATCAGTTTGACAGAGTAATATTATGCCTATTTAATCTAATAATTTAAAAATTGGGGCTTGTATCTTTTATAAAAATTTTATTTCGTATTTTTCTGTTTTGTTTTTTTTTTTAGGAGGGTTGTATTTTACAAATGTGTCAATTTGTGATAAGTTAGAAATTTAAGACTAATCCTTACCCACAGAGAGTTTGAAAAGTACTGCCCTAATACAGTGTAAGCTTTTTTGCTCCTAACTGCAGACTACAGAGCTAGATAAGGAAAGATCTGAGCCAGCAGGGAACTTCTTAAGAGTTTCAGGCTTAAGTTACAGGGAATGGGGAACAGATATCCACTGTACACCCAGCTCACTGCTTTAGTGACTTCACAAGCTCTGTGGGGTGGGAGGGGGCCAGATAAAATGAGAGTGTCCTCTGGCACAGAAAAGACAAGCAAGCTAAGATAAAGGTGAACAGGAGTAAGGAGGTGGGTGGTGAGACAAGGATAGAGGAGTAAATGCAGAATAGCTTTTCCCCAAAATCCCTTGAACTATTCAATTCATTCAACAAATATTTATTGAGCACCTATTACGTGACAAGCACTTCTAGAGGTGCTGGAGATATAGAATGTACAACATAAACAGAAATCTTTGCCCTCATGGAGCTTATATTCTAGAAGTGAGATTTCAGAGATGTTAAAGTGTGAAATATAATATATAAGCAATAAACATGGCAATAAGTGAGATAGTGCTAAGTTCTGAGGGGAAAATAAAGCAGGGCAGGTAGATAGGCAGGACTGGGATAGGTTTGAGTAAAAACCTGGAGGAGGTGAAAGAGTGAGCTAAGTGGGTACCTGGGAGAAGAGCAAAGGGAAAGCACAGAGGCGAGATGGAGACCAGCTTTACCAGGCAGAATGCTTTCACAGGGACCATGTGGGTTCCACTCAAATAAATCTCTTCCAACCACTGGGTCTACAGTTACCCTTTGCCTCCTTTCAAGTACTGGGGAAAGATTTTACTGAGAAACAGCTTACCTTGATTTTCGAATCAAAAGGTAGGCAAAGAATGATTTTGCTATAGAGAGGAATAAAGCTCATGTAAACACACCACTACACCTAAATCAGTGAACAGACAGATAAGTGCTACTGAATGACTTAACTGATTGCAAGATTGTCCTCTTACTAGTAGGGTATAAAGAAGGCAAATGAAAATCTGAGAAAGCGTCAAAAGAGAAACCTAAAGCTCCACATTTTCTTTTCCCCAAGTACTAAATACATGCTCTGAATTCTCAACACCTCTGCTTCCAGGGGCTCTTGATACATTATTCAATGTTTTTAATTCATGACAAATTATGTCTAAATTTCCTCGCTCATGTTCATTTATGGGACATTTTTATCTTGTCATCTTTTTTCATGTACCGTGCAAGCAAGAAGAGAACATCCAGCACAACATACCCTTCAGAAAGAAGCTAATGGCACAATTTGGTGTCAATTTCACAGCTCAGTGAAGTGAAAGTGATCTAGCTGGCCATCCACATACACCTAGGAGGAGGTCTACTGAGAGTACCCAGCCTTGATGTTGCTTGTGTCATGCCTACAAGCAAGATAAGTTCAAGTGGAGACATTATGTATTAAGAGAGAAAGCAGTTATCATTCAGATGCCCTTAGAGCTCACTAGAACAGAACGTAGAGAGAGGAAGCAAGCCAGACCTTTCATTTTTATATTGTGGAAAGCTGTTTTTTAGAAGTCATGCTTATATTCACAAATGACAGGGAACAGTAGCTTCCCTTTGGGGTTTTGATAACATTTAGAAGCAGAAATTTTCTTTAACAGAAGCACGAGAACTGAATAACTATTTTAACAGTTTTCCATGCTTCATGATGGGAAAAAATCAAAGACTTCCAGCTATATTTAATATAAAACCAAAATGCAGTAGAAAGATTATGTAGCTCCTATTATTAACAGCAGTACCAATACGATTTTTTGCTAGCACACGGTAATGACTCCATTTCACCCTTAGTCCACTTTTGCAAAGTAAAGGGGTACAATTAATGATTTTCCCTGTTTTGTAGATAAGGAAGCTGAATCTGAGGTGACAGTTAATAAATGTAAAAAAGTCAAAACTTAAACTCTGGTTTTTAGAGGGCAATTAGACTAGACAGTCTCTAAGGCTCTCTTCCAGTCTTTAACATTCTGTGAGGAGCTAATCTTGCCACTCTTCATATATAATACATTATATTGCTACTTACTTGTTTCATGTGACAGTATTTCATATCCCACACACACCCTAGCATAGCTGCATATGGTAATGATCACAGTGAACGAGTACTTGGCGTTTTATGTGTATACATTATCTCACTGAATCCTCACACTAACCCGATGACATAGGAACTATCTCCACTTTCAAATGAGAAAACTAAGGCTCACAGAAGTTAAGCCACAGGCCAATCACAATCTAGTAAGTGGTGGAGTTCTGCTTTCACCCCAGGTCTTGGACTTTGAAACTCCTGTTATTCCCATTGTGCTATGTGGCCTCTTGAAAAAATGACAAGTAGAAGGAAGACCAAATATAGCAAACTAGTAAAAATATAAGACAATAAAAGGTGGGGATGCACTATCCTTCAGTGAAAACCATTTTTAAACTGTTGTGCATACCTGCCAGCACCTGGCTAGGAAGAAGATGCACTTCTTGAAAGTAAACAGCATGCAAGCACACACGGAAGCAATGAGAAACTCGACTAGACCCTTGGCTGAGGACAAGATCTGTTCCAACCTGGGCAGCCATGCCAAATACGATGGGGAAACAAGAACATCAGGATACCAGGCACTCTTTTTAAGATACTACTTTCCTCCTAAGTGTAAACAAGGTGATGCGGCTGCTAGGTGCCTGCTAGGACCGCCAGAGACAACACCCAGTAAATAGTGTCTCTAGTGACAATACCCACGAAGGAAAAAGATTGTACCGTTTGTATATCTGGGCTCCTCAATCATGGAAAATTGAGGGAGTCACACTGCCGGCCAGTTCTTCAACGTGAACTTTCTCATCGTGTGGGTGTGTAAGGCCCTGGGATAAGGAGCATAATGAGAATCATATGTGACTGCCTGAGTGAAGCTCAGAGCCGCTTACCAGGCAGTTCAAGTCAGTTCAAGAATCACTAGTGGCTGCTTCTGCACTGCTCAAGGCACCAGGCTGGGCACCTGCGGGCAGGCAAGAGAACAAACACCAGCCAGACTTCAGGCTGCCCACACCATGAGACAGAGACAGAAACGTTATTTCAATACCGTGAGATAAGAGCTACCCATGACAGATGGCATCTCACCATTCTCTGAGCACACAGAGCAGGTGCAAACCCAGACTGGGGGAAGAGAAATAGGGAAGGCTTGCTGGGGGAGGTGATATCTGACCTAAGTCTTATAAAATGAGAATGCTTCATGTTGACAAAGAAGGCAGAGAAATACTTTTTCAACAAAAGGAACAAAGAAGCAGAGGTCAAGGGAAGGCCAAAAATTGTATGATATATGTGGAGAGCTAACAGAATTCTGCCTCCTAGACGTAATGGAAGAGGACGAGGCTGCAGAGAAGGCAGAGCCCAGTCTTGAATGACTTTGACTATCATGAGTCACTGAAGATTTAAGCAAGGTAGACACATAATCAGATTTGTATTTTAAATACCTTCTCCTCAAGAAGCAGCTAGTAAAACGCTGCTTCTTTACAAATGAATCTGTGAATTGTTAAGAAATAATATCGTTGTATGATAAACATTCTAAAAGAACTAGGTCACACTGTTTGTTGCTTACTTGTAGCAGGGCCTGAGTGCCAGTCAGTATCAGTAAGTGGCCTATGATAAATGACCCATTCAACTCTGCAGTAAGGCTGGGGACAGAGAGGGGTCTGAAGTGTCCCTAATGGAAACAGCATGTGTTCTTGTATTTGTATTCACTGAACACACCACATGTGGTGCCCACACATGGCTGAAAACTCCAGGAAACCTTAGAGCCCCCATCTATCTCCCTGACAGTTCTCATTGTAGCCAGCCTGGAAACCAGGGGCCAGGCTGGGGGTGGAATTTACTTTAATCTCTTCAACTTTCTCAGGTTCTTATTTGCCATGGAAAAATGAGAGTTAATTCCAGAGGTGCTCTTTAATTAAGGAGAACATTAGAATTTAAGACAGATCACAGTTCTCAACACTCAACCATCAAAATATTGTGAAGGTGACCAATACATACCCTACTGTATGCACTACCCAAATAAAGAGGGTTGTTTTTAGTTCAATAGTTAGTAAAAAGGAGGAAAGACTTGGAATATGATCCCACTTTTCTGGTTGCAGCTCTGTCCTTCATAGTAGACACCCACTGAAGCCACACCAGAGTTAGCTCTCCACTGATGTTTACTTGGGAAGATTGAAAGGATGCTACCTGAAGTGCCCTATAAACCTATAGGGGCCTTCCATGGCGCCAAGAATTAAAGGTCCACACTCTGATTTCAAATCAAAATTTTCTTGCAGGTTTGTTTTCTGTTTCCATGAGGGCCTAATTTAATTATTCACTCGTTTAGCTTTTCTAACTTTTCCATATAATAAGACAAACTAAAACTTAAAGCAGTATGGGGCATTCAGCAAAGGGAGAAAATGCAGAACTACGAAAATTTTTCCTTTTATTCCAGCTTTACCATGTGAGTAAATATGTTCTTCCAACCATAATGAACATGTTAATTAATAATAGGTAGGACTCATAGAAATAACATTAATTCTTTAATCCCCCAAATTCATCAATTTGCACTGTTACATAATTCTTTATATAGCCTGATAATTTATTCCCAGAAAAAAAAAACACAGTAAGAAGACAAACTAAGTGCCATAACTGGTGAAGGCAGAATAACACAGAGGTTGAGAGTACAGTTTTTGAAGTGAGACAAACCCAGGTTTCAAATCCCAAGTCTGCCACTTGGGAGTTCTAACCCTGAGTTTTCTCATTTGTAAAATGAGGACAAGAACAGTACCTGCCCCACTGGGTAGCTGTGAGGATTAAATAAGTGAATGTATAGAACGTTTTTACTTCAATATCTGGCACACAGAAAATGCTCAATGTATGTAAGCTCTAATTATCTTTATCATCGTTACTTCTCAAAGGGTAGCAAGGTGACTCAGCATCCCTGCAGATCTCAGGAACAGGTAGAACAAAATCTCCCACAGGTAATTTTTTTTAAAGTACAGCTTTAAAATTAATTTTGAATTATGTAAGTAGTACATGAAGACATTCTCCTTTGCCAGAGATAATTTAAGTGAATTCCTACTTGGAGTCAGAGGGATGAATGAGATAATGTCTTGCAATCTCTAGTAGCTCTAGGAACTGACAAATTTCCCAAGGACAAGGGTAAAGGGCAGCACCTCCACCAGGACTTGTAATGTCACTGGGACTCAGCCAAGCTTCACGTCCCCTGTGGCAGGGCTACATGCCCTCCATGGCCGCCTTGAGCTCTCACTGAGACGGGCAGGCCCTTAATGGTAAACACATTGTCCAGCAAAATGAGAGGATGGATGTGTTTCCAGCTCAGGAAACTTAATAAAAATTCTTTATCTATTTTATTGAAAACTCAGTTCTGAGACATTACCTCAGAGGTCAGGCCTGAAGACCAGCCACTCACTTGCTATTTCATGTTGAGACCAATTCACTGTGCCTCCGAGCAGCATCTCTGAGGTTTCACTCCTCTTGTTGTGATTAAAATAAAGACTCTCAGCCACTTAAATATAACATTTCAATTAATACTCAACTAAGAAGTTAATTCTACACATAAGAGAGGTGTCTAATGTGAGTAACTGACAAATCGAGGTCCTGGAAGACAGTTGTGCAAATTCATAAACCGTTTTCAATATTTCAAAAGCCTCTAGGAAACTGTAAACTGTAATCTAAAATGTCATGTTTCCTCGCTGTGCCTGGACTACCATCAGTATAGTCACAATATTACTCATACTGATCACTTCAGTGTGAGGTTTTTCCTTTTAATGCCCTAGAGGACATAAACAGAAAACCACTTCCAGGCATCCTTTGGTTTATTTATCCTTTTGCTATATTTCAAAATTCAAAACTCTACTTCACTCTTAAGATTTCAAGTTTACTTTTCTTATTATTCTCTCTATATCAACACTTAAAATTTTTTTTTTGTTTTCTATAACGTCACTTTTAAAGAGAGACTTTTATAATGTTAGCTTATACTCACTTAAATGCATTAAACTACATTTATAAATTTAATGTATTCAGTTCTCTTAAGTTCTCTAGTTACCTGACTGACAAACAAGCCCTTTCAAAGAGTATAGGTAATTCTTATAAATAAATGTTCAAATATGATAATTCTTGGGCTCTCTAAAATATTCCAATATAGTTTATAAACTTAGAGTTCTAACTCAAGATCATAAGTCTAATCAATTACTTAAATATATTAAGAACACAAGGCTGACCCATTGATCTAATAGGCCAAATTCTCTTAAACTTTAAAGTACATATTGCCTAACACAAAAATATTAATACTTGGGTTTGAATCACCTCTATATTTCAGTATATAATTCTGAAAAGATGCTTACACCTAAGGAAATGATTATGCCATCACGAACAAAATTGAGTTATCTTTGGAAGCAATTTCAGGTGTTAAGTTAGCTAGGTAAGGCTGCATGGCAACTGAGAGACTGGCTGGGATGCAAGTTTACAGACACAGATATCAGGGAATTATTCTCAGAACCTGATGGGAAGGTGGGCCCCTTTTTGCAGTTGGCACATAACAGGTTACAGAAGCTAAAGAGGGAGGCAGTCATCTACCCCGGGGGCTCAGGGCTTGAGTTATATCATTATCTAATTTTCAAGTCATCATCTAGGTGGCTGTGCCCTTGACAGGAAAATGGACTCTGGGTATCACAAGACAACATGTGACTCAATGGTCACAGCTTTTAAGAAACATGGCCATGACAGGTTTTGATTGGCATTAATTTTAAAATGAGAGAGTGAACTCATTATTATTTAATATTGAGTTTGTTTGAAAGTCCAACTTTTAAACTATGGGGGACTAGGGCTTCCCTGGTGGCGCAGTGGTTGAGAGTCCGCCTGCCAATGCAGGGGACACGGGTTCGTGCCCCGGTCCGGGAAGATCCCACGTGCCGCGGAGCGGCTGGGCCCGTGAGCCATGGCCGCTGGGCCTGCGCGTCCGGAGCCTGTGCTCCACAACGGGAGAGGCCACAGCAGTGAGAGGCCTGCGTACTGCAAAATAAATAAATAAATAAAATATGGGGGACTAGAAGGAGTCACAGATGGAAAACATATCAGACCCTTTAGTACGGAGAAGTTTGGCAGCTACTGGTTTAGAAAAAAGGTTGGCAAAATCCTGCCCATCACATAATTTTGTAAATAAAGTTTTACCAGAACATAGCCATACCCATTTATTTACTCTCTATGGCTGTCTTCATGCCACAGTAGCATTGCAATGGTCTGGCCAAGAGAAAAAAAAAAAACAAAACAAAAACTGAAGTATTTACCATTTGGCCCTTTACCAAAAAAGTTTGCCAACACCAGGTTTAGAGGAATAGCCACAGAACTGGAAATGAGAGAGCTGGACTCCATACCTAATTCTGACACTGTTGGGAGAAACAAAAGTACAATATGTATGAATTACTAATAAAATGTAAGTGATTCACAAATATATGGTGGCATATAATTAGTAATTAATTGAGCAGTCTTAACCAATTTATTTAACCTGTTTTTAGCTGTGTTTCATAGCCTAATGTAAGGAATAGTAATATTTACTCTAATCCATGATAAGAAAACATGAGAAAATACAGACTTTGAAACACTAAAAGGGCTATGAAATAGGGTAGTCCCATTCCACTATCCATTAAAAAAGTATCTTGAGAGGGGATATATGTATATGTACAGCTGATTCACTTTGCTGTACAGCAGAAACTAACACAATATTGTAAAGCAACTATACTCCAATAAAAATTAATGAAAAAATAAAATTTAGAAAAAGAAATGCTTAGCTTCTTGAAAAGTACTTAAAGCTGAGTTCAACTGACTTTTCTTTTTTGTGTATTTAATAATGTATATTTTCCTTAGTATTGAAAGTTTTTAAAATAAATTTTTAGATGGAAAAAAAAGTATCCTGAATCTGAATCAATTAATTTCTCCCCTCTTTCTTTCTCTCAGTATTCCATATTCCATGTGATTAAAAGCAAAACAAACACACACCAAGACCACGAGCATTTATCCTAGACCCCCAACACAACTGGTTAGTAGCCATGTCAGCTAGCTGTTCTTCACTCAGTTACTAATCTTTTTTCAGAAGAGGAAATTAAATTGGATTATATGCAGTGAGGACACAATTCCAAAATAGCCACAGAATGATTCAGTATCATAATTTGTGCACATGAGAGGGCTACACGGTAACATGCTACATCTCTCTTTCCAGAACAGCCCTGGGCCAGTATGGAGTAATTTCATTTCTGTATTTTGCTCCAACTCATTTGACAGGCAATTCCAACAGATTTTCAGCAACTCCTGTCCCATTATCCAGGAGTAGTGACAGTCATTGGCTAACATCAGCTACAACTCCCTACAGAAACAGAACTGCAGAATTCACTGTGAAAAATGAGATGAAGACTCCCAATCATCATTTTTAACCTGCCACACCTGCTATTCTGTAGTTCAACTATTGAAATGTACTGAGTTGAGAATGGCTGCAAGATCAAAAAAAGGAGGGGTGGAGGCAGATGATGGTATATATTTCTACAAAACTGAAGCCAGATAGTTAAGCTCTAACTGCCATGACTAAGCCCATAAATGCAAATGATGTTGTCTCATCTTCCTAGCAGCATTTATCTAATTGAAACAACTGAAACCAGAGAGAAACTATTCATTTGCAATAAGCTGGATGCTCGGATCTTTTTTTTCTCATTTCACACTGCCAGGTTCATTGTCATTGGCACTGCTGAAGTCTTTAAAGGTGTGGACATTAGCGGAAAGACTCAGGTTTGTGTTCAAAGGTCACAAAATACCTGGCACCATCCTCTGGCAGAACCTGACTGACTGTGGGGACAGGTGTGACGGTAGTTAACCCACCCAGCAAGCCTAGATCAATGTTCTGCCCCTCTGCTCCTACCCCAACAGGAGTTATTAGTTACATGGTTCAGCTACTGGTTTTAGAAACACGTTGACTGATTCATTACCAGCTGTAGCAAGCCAAAGAACAGCATAATGTGGGCATAAAGATACCCAAATATACACCCTTCTTGTTAAATGCTGAGCCAGGATTTGAGTACTCCAGTGCTCACTCACTCAACGGCTATAGTTTGTTGTTTTCTGAAAAAGTCACACCACTTTAAAGACACCTACAAAAAGTTTACATATTTCAGAAAATGGACTGAAAAACAAAATACTACAAGAAAATTATAAGTACTCTTGAGAGAGAGTATATATTTCTGGGAAATTTTCTAAATATAAAGCAAAGGCCACCACATAAAATAACATACCTATATAATCAAATGATTATTTAAAGGAATACATTTCAATGATGTAAAGGAAACAACTGTTTAGACTTCCAAACAATTTTAGGTAAATTTATGTTTTGCATATCTAAAACTCAGAGAAATAGAGTATGGCATTTTCTGGCACTTATTTTCATTATGGATTGAATCTTCAAGAGAGATTTTATTCACATTCCAAAAAACTAAATCTGCAAATTACCTAAATCACCAATAAGTAACAAAAGAATGTCATTGCAATGCAGTGACTTATTGCTCTCTAACATCATATTATATGTTATATATTTATTTGTCCACTATCTCTCACATGTGAATAAAAACTCCATGGGACAAGGACTTTGCTGTCTTAGTCACAACTGTGACTTCAGTACGTAGCACACAGTACTGGGCACATAGTAAGTATCCAATACATACTTGTTGTATGAACAAATGAATGAATAATGAGGACCTTAACCATGTATGGTAGTAGGGATAGAGAGAATACTGATTTTTAAAATATTTAGGAACAATAAGAGCAATTCCTAGTATCTAACTAGACAGTGGTTGAAGGAGAGGAGGCCTGATTTCCTGTTTGAATGACCAGGAAAAAGGGGACGTCAGTAAGTGACATCAGGAATTCATGGAGAAAATGAGTTTTGCGAGGTAAGTAATGAGTCCAGGTTTAGATAAGCTTAGTTTGGGGCACCTAAATACATGTCAGTGAGCCTCTAAATATACAATGGAAGGATAGGGTAAGGTTGAAAATATAGTTTGGTAATAGTTATTATCATAAAGATATATGGGATCATACAAAGTGAGAATGTGGAGAAGAACACAGTGAAAAATAAACTTGAAGAACATCAACATTTGGTGAGCGGGAAAAGCCCAGGAAAGTGAAGAAATACCAACAAGTACTGAAAGAATCAGAAAAGTCAAGGAAGAATAACATTTCAAAAAGACTGCTTATTCAGGAATACTGAATGTGCAGAAAAAGTCTGGTAAGACAAGAGGCTGAAAAGTAACCTGAGATTTGATAAAATGGAAGTCAATCGGTAGCCACTGAAAAAAGGTTGAGTATATAAGGGAAAGAAAAGATGTACTGGAATAGTTGAAGAGTGACTGAAGCCTAGTGTAGCCCTCCTTCCATTAGAACACATAGAAATGTCAGATATAATAACATGTTAAAGTCCCCCAGGTGCAAGAAACAGAGGAAATGCAAAACCAAAATATCAAGTATAGGAGCAAATACAGTGGTGGCCCAGGGTCCATCTGATGAGGAATAATACCGAATGGGCTGGAGGAACCTGGTCTTCGGTTCACAGAAGGCAGAGAACCAGAACTGACACTCTTGTATAAAGCAAGGACTCTGAAAAGGCCTTCTCCCTTCGATGAAAAGGGGACTAAAAAACTATCCTTGGAAGACATAAGGAACCTAGTCATCTGTCTTCTATACAGAAACACTGTATCAACCTAAGAAATTAAAACCCCAGACCCATGGTATACACAACTGTGGAGTATGAATTTAAATCTCACAAATTGTATAGAATCTCAAAAGAAGAAATCAACACTGAGAACAAGTCGTAGACCAGGGAAACCCCAGAGTTTCTTCAGCAGAAGCAAATGCAAAGCCAATCTGTAGGAACACTTCCGCAATCACTCCCAATAAAGATGATCTTGCAATTTGAGAAAAGCACGGATCACACAAGAAAGCCATTTACCAAGAGGGAGTCACAAGACACAATAAACTGAGAATTAGCACCCCTGAAAAGTGACATAACTTAACTGTGGTTGTCATTAGTGCTGATACCAAATATTTCCAGCCCTTTGCCTCCAGGACATATAAGATTGCACCTCTTGGCCAACCTGCAAGTAACGTGTCACTTCCAGTGTGAGACCCTCTTTCCACTCTGATATGACAACTGGAGATGCTCAAGATGGTGGCTGATCTCTCAGTCTGGGTCTCTGAGTGACTATAATGAACAGAGACTCTCTAATGACCTGCAAAGAACATACAGCATAAACAAAACATGCACCTGAGTTGTTGTAAACCACTGAGATTTTTTGGTTCGTTGTTATTGTAGGATAACCTAGCCTGTACTGTCTGAAATGAAAATAATTTAGAAAAGCTAATAAAATAAATAATTTAACATGATCAAAGAGGGTTGCATAAAAAAGGAAGAATGACTAAAAAGTCAGGAAGCGTTGGTACCAAGTGTAGATTATGTTTTTGAGAAATGTGGCTCACCTTGGTGGTAAAAAAATAGCATAGTAGCTAAAAAAGAACACAAGGTCAAGGGAATTTTTTTCCTAAGATAGGAGAGACCTGAAGATATTCATAGGGCTAATGGTGAAGAGAAAGAGGTTAACATAAGGGATAAAGACAGAAAGGAAGAACTACATATCGTTTATTCACCTCACCTAAGCTCTTTAAGCAAATCTTACAGGAAGTCTTAGCTGATTTTTTACCACCATTGTCCTTACAGAAATCCTACTTCCTTTCTTTATACTAATTAAATCCTACATCCTTTCTTTATACTTTTTCTTCCTTTGAAGAAGACAGCCCCCAAATTTTCCCCATAGAATAAAATAATTGCCCTCTATACTCTTATTTTAGTCCTCCCATTTTCCACCTTCTTTAGCAGAAACCAACATACTATAAATTAACACACTATAGTTGGAATTAGTCAGTGCCCTAAAGCGGTGGACTTTACTTAGCAATGCCCTTGTAACCGGTCTCTCAGACAGAACTCAAGACTTTTGGTGCATAATTTGCACCAAATGTGAACAAAGGCTGAAAATATGAACAAAGGTTTACTGTGCACAGGTCAAACAATGGAATTTGATGTTATAAGGGAAGTTCTGGTTCTACGATTACACCCAACCTATTAGGATCTTCACAGTTATATTTTCAGCATTTTATATATGTTCTTTAGCCTTAATCTTTTCCTTCCTTTACCAGGACACGTCAAAGAAAGTCAAACTGAGGATAAAGATATACTATTTTGAGCAGGGCCAATAGTTTTCCATCTTTATCTCAACTGTATTAGTTTATGAGACCTACATATCTTTTTGTTAATATTAGCACTTTTATATTTAAATTTCCCACTAATTTTTATAAAATAAGGGCAATATGCAATAAAATATACAAATAATTACACGAACTCATGCACAACAAAGATGGCAATAGGAGAAAGCATTTGCAATGTCTAAAACTGGCAAGTGACCTGAGCTCTAGAGCACAGCAGGGCAGCAACCCCAACACCGCCACCGCCGACAGCAAAATGTCTAACAACTTACAGAAGAGGGAACTTAAAGGCAAACAAGAATGTAAGCAGATGCTCGAATCGGCTAATAATGAAAGAAATGCAAATTAAAACAATGAAGAAGCATGTTACAGTTTTTAGACCAACAAAAATTAGAATGTTGAAGAATGCCAAGTGCTAATGGAGATGTAGGACACAGGAATACATATGTGGAGATAAATACTGATACAGCCACTCCAGGGAAGAATCTGGCAGTTTTTGGTTAAATCTAGTATATGTATATTCTACTACCTCACACTTTCACCACTGAGTATATATTCCAAAGAAATTCTCATCAGGTCCAGAAGGGAACAAATCCAAAGGTGATCTTCAAAGTACTGTTGTGGTGGTGGGAAGCTGAAGACATTCTGGTGTCCATTATAGGAGGCTCAATTGGTAAAATGTGGTGGATGTGCACATATCACAGATAGGCAATAGCTCTTTAGAAGCAATTTATTACTGCTGTAATTGTTGTAATTTTTCTGTTTAGCTATCTGTCTTTTTCTCTGGACTATGAGCTCTTCAAAGGCAGGGACTGAATTTTGTTCATCTTTGTATTGAAGTCATCATACACTGTTCCTAGCCTATAATAGGTGTTCATTAAATATTTAATGAATGAATAAAAATGGATTTAATAAAACTTTTAAGATGCAAAAACAAACAGTGTATACAATGTCTCAGAATACAATTTTCACTTCTACATAAAACAACAATGTGACAGTAACTGCAATAATGGTGGTGATTTAACATTTGGGTTTTTTTTTTTTTTTTTCCAGTTTGGACTCAGAGTACCACAGATAACAAAGTAATTGATGTTAGTTCAAAAATACTTAGGTATGTCACAAAACTGTGAGCAATGGCCCTATCTCTAGGATATAAGACAAATGCTAGAAAAATCTAGTCCAGGCTGTTTCAGATATCCTCAGATCAAGTCATATTTCTAAGAAAAAATGTGTTGCATGTTCAATGGATGGAGCATCAAATATAAAAAGACAGCTCAATGGGTTTGCATCATGATTTTTTAAAAAAAAGAATCAGCTAGCCACCTTTATGTATGATGTCTAGAATCTACTAAGAGCAGCTATAATGGAAATGTCAGATGAAAGTACTTCACTATTTGCCTTTAAAAGGGTTATGCTGCATTTTAAAGACATTTAGATATTTGGCATCAAAAACTGTGGTGACAGGGTCACATGATTTCTCTCAGAAGAAATCATGAGGAGAGGGGAAAAGGGCACAAGGAGACAACTGTCTGGTAGTAGAGGCAGAAAGTCAGTTTCCAGCCCCAAACCCTCTACTCCTGAGGTTTTCTTCCAATCACAACAAATCAACTGTCAATGCATTTATTAGAAAAATGTCTTCCCACAATTCTGGTATTTTCAGGTAATGCTGTGTTCTCTTGGATGAATGCTTCAGAGAAAAGACAGGAACAGATGTGGAAGACGTAATAATTTATTAGGAATTAGCAGAGCTTGTGCTTTGTTCAGGGCAATCACATGTCCCAAAGCATAATCTCATGAGACATAAACATACTTCTAAATAATTCTCCTTTTATGAAGCAGGAGTGGAAGAACTGGAAAACTAGTAGTTGTGATTTTGTACTACAACATGTTGCATTAAAGGGGACAAATTTTAAACTAACTCCCGAGGACACTATTGTATTCATTCTTTTTAGCTAATGAAACAGAAGTGGTATATTTTACCCATCTGGAAAACAGTGAGGTTAAAAGTTTTTCATTTGTATCTCTTTGATAAATATATGATAGCAGAAAGGAATCCCAACAGCTAAAAAATAAAAGTTCTATTTCTTGGGGGCAAGAACTAGAATTATGATTATAGTCCTAAATCCCCAATTTAGCCTTCTATTATTTTTTGAAAGACCAAAAAGGAATTCATTTTTAATATGAATTTGGGGGAAAAAGGTGAAATTATCAAAATCCAGAAACCAAATGAACAAGCTTTGCAAAAACAACAACAACAAAATCAGTCACTGGAAAAACAGTACCCCCCAAATGAATCTGTTCTTTCTATAACTTGTTTGGCATGATTTGGCATCCTGTAAATATGTACTTAAAGAATGACAGGCCAGTGTTTTCCAGACTCAGGACCACTCTAGACTCAGGGCTCACCGTCAAGCTGCGCCACAGGGCTGCCTGTCCTTTCATGTGACACTGGCTGTAATTACAGCAGAGCCTAGCATACTAAGATGAGCACCATCACTCCTATTTCAGGAGCATCATTCCTATTTCCTCCTATTCCCCTTCTCATCCTTGGTGCTGAGAAGGATATGGTCACCACATTCACGGTACAACATCATAATATGACTCATTTCCTTATACAGGGACTTTGTAGAGGGGGTCCTTCTGCTCCACTTGTGCCTCTGCTCAGCCCACTTGGGATGGAGGTGGTAAAAATCTGTACGTTTCTTCCTAGCCTCAGGAATACCATCCTAATTTAGATGCTCGATTTCTTCCAAGGACAATTAGCTCATTCAACAAATAATTATTTTTCAACAAATAATTATTCAACAAATAATTATTGAGTATCTACCTTGTGTGAAGCAGTATTTTAGATGTTGGGGATACAACAGAGAACAAAATACACAAAAAATTCTGTCATTGTAGAACAACGTTCTAGTAGAAGGAAACATAAAAAAATAAATAAGGCAATGATGTAGTTAGTATAGTAGAAGACATTATGTGCTATGGAGAAAAACAGAGAAGGAAGGGTGGGTAGGGAATACCTGCGTTGGACCAGATGACCTGAGCAGGCCTCCCTGGGGAGGTTCAGCATGCCTGGAGCAGGTCAGGGAGAGCCAAGAGAGGAGGTTCGAGAAGAACAGAAGATCAGGCCTTGAAGAGTCTTGGAGGCCACTCTAAGAATCCTGGCTTTAATTCCATGTGAGATGGGAACCTATTTCAATGGTTTTGAGCATCAAAGAGATGAACTCTGTCTGTTAGTAGGTGTTCCACTAAAAAGAATTCAAATAAATTTGAGTCACGCTCCCTACTTAATAAACCCTCTCTAATTAATCCCTTTATGATTAACAAAGTACGTTAGCACATTTAAAGGTCTGAGAGCTCCTACAGAAAGACTCCTACTAAGCTTACTTTTTAACCTTGGATATCACACACCTACTATGCCCATACAATTCTTTGATTATTCAAATATCTTACAGAATACAGTGAAGAATACAGGAAATACTGGGGTAGATCATCTTTAAGGTCCTTTGAGATCTAATATTCTAAGATTTTTTAATCAGAAATATTTTAATAGAAGTGTCCGAACTAAATTGATATTACACAGGGTCAAGAAAATTGGTTATGAAAAACAGATGAAATAACTTGGGGCTTTAGATGTCTATTCTTTCTCTCTCTCTTGCTACAGTGAAATAATAACAAAGAGAAGGGAATCATGAATACTCGGAAGCAAAATCAGGGCTAAAATCTCCCTCAACATACTGTGATACCAGGCAAAATCAAAGTTAAAGTCATCAGTTCAAGCAGAGACCCCCTCAGTGGCTCTCATCTGTCACATAAGCGTAGTTTTACAGCTTGAACTATTAACAACTAACACAACCCTGAAGCCATTTATATCTGACACAAATGTTTATCTCAACTACTGACTTTGTAAATTAGACTTTATGCAAACAATAGTTCTGAGCCACTAAACTAGAAAAATAGAGTTTTCCACACTGCAGCAAGGCTAAATTAAAGTTACATTTTTCAAAGCAGTACATTCATTTTGCAATTTATTTCTCTGATCTTCTCTTATTCACATCATAGTATCTCAAACATCTCATATATCCACAATATCACTTAGTCACTATAACTTAATATAAACTAACAGCCTATCTCTATAGCTTCATATCTGACACAATTAACTATGAGCTTTATATATATATAAAATCAGTCTTAATGAAGGGACCTAGACTGACAGATCTAGGCATAAGACTTCTACTTGCTAAGGATCCCAAGGAGTAACGTATTATACACAGATAACTCAGTTAAGCTCTAAGGCAGAGAGCCAAATATTAGCCTAAGGGGTCTAACTTTTCTCTCCTAAGGGCAAGCAAAGATGACAAGTATGTTATCCCACAAGCCCCAGTGGCAATGAAGAACCAGGGCTTTTCTCATGGTGAAGGGTAGTTCATAAGACCTGAGAATGACTACCAGAAGTCAGCCCCTCATGAGATCAAGAGAGGTGCAATATGGTTGACAAGTGAGCATATTAGATGCAGGGTGCAAGCCAAGTTACAAAACCTAAATAAGGGGTGAGAGGCAAGGATGGGTCAGGAATTAGGACTGGCAAAGACAAGGAAGAGGAGGGCAGACAAGCAGAGAAGGTGGTCTGGAAGAATTCCAGAATAAGGGTTAAGATATGCAAAGTGGTTTCTAAGGAAGCCGCAGGATAGGTTTTCATGGCGAAGCTTTATGTTGGGTGTTGAATAAGATGAATAAGAGATAAATCAGACAGTTTCTGGCATCAAGAGATAAACAACAATAATAATGGCTAACATCTATTACATCCTTACTATGTACTATGCATGACGTTAATGTGTTATGTGCATTTAATCTCTTTAATAGCCCCATGGAGTATTTACTGTTTTTATCCCCATTCTACAGATGAGTAAACAAAGGTTTAGAGAGTGGTTGAGCAGCTAACTTGAATTTTTTAAAGATAATAAGGCTCTACTCATACAACTTAATAGCAAAGAAAACCAAACAATCTAATTCAAAAATGTGCAGAAATGTCTATGCAGATAGACATTTTTCCAAAGAAGACATACAGATGGCCAACAGGTACATGAAAAGATGCTCAACGTCTCTAATCATCAGGTAAATACAAGTCGAAACCTCAATGATATATCACCTCACACCTGTTAGAATACCTGTTATCTAAAAGACAAGAAACAACAGGTGTTGGCAAGGATGTGGAGAAAAGGGAACCCTTGTGCACTACTGGTGGGAATGTAAGTTGGTACAGTCACTATGGAAAACAGCATGGAAGTTCCTCAAAAAATTAAAAATAGATCTTATGATCCAGCAATTCCACTGCTGGATATTTATCCAAAGAAAATGAAAACACTAGTTCATGTTTACTGCAGCATTAATTACAATAGTCAAGACATGGAAGCAACCTGAGTGTCATCAATAGATGAATGGATGAAGAATATGTGATACACACACACACTAGAATATTATTCTGCCATTAAAAAGGAATTAAGGAAGATGGCAGAAGAGTAAGACACGGAGATCAACTTCCTCCTCACAGATACATCAGAAATACATCTACACGTGGAACAACTCCTACAGAATACCTACTGAATGCTGGCAGAAGACCTCAGACCTCCTAAAAGGGAAGAAAGTCCACACGTACCTGGGTAGGGCAAAAGAAAAAAGAATAAACAGAGACAAAAGGATAGGGACGGGACCTGCACCAGTGGGAGGGAGCTGTGAAGGAGGAAAGGTTTCCACACACTAGGAAGCCCCTTCGCAGGCGGAGACTGCGGGTGGCGGAGTGGGGAAGCTTCGGAGCCGCGGCGGAGAGCGCAGCCACAGGGTGCAGAGGGCAAAGCAGGGAGATTCCCGCACAGAGCATCGATGTCGACTGGCACTCACCAGCCCGAGAGGCTTGTCTCCTTACCCGCTGGGAGCTGAGGCTCAGGCTTCGGTTGGAGCGCAGGGACAAGACTCGCGGTGGCGTGAACACAGCCTCAAGGGGTTAGTGCACCACAGCTAGCCGGGAGGGAGTCCAGGAAAAAGTCTGGACCTGCCAAAGAGGCAAGAGACTTTTTTTTCCCTCTTTGTTTCCTGGTGCGCTAGGAGAGGGGATTAAGAGCGCTGCTTAAAGGAGCTCCACAGATGGGCGCGAGCCGCGGCTAACGGCGCAGACTCCAGAGACGGGCATGAGATGCTAAGGCTGCTGCTGCTGCCACCAAGAAGCCTGTGTGGGAGCATAGATCACACTCTCCACACCTCCCTTCCAGGGAGCCTGTGCAGCCCGCCACTGCCAGGGTCGCGGGATCCAGGAACAACTTCCCCGGGAGAACGCACAGCGCACCTCAGGCTGGTGCAACGCCACGCCGACCTCTGCCGCCTCTGGCTCGCCCCGCACTCCGTACCCCTCCCTCCACCCGGCCTGAGTGAGCCGGAGCCCCCGAATCAGCGGCTCCTTTAACCCCGTCCTGTCTGAGCGAAGAACAGATGCCCTCCAGCGACCTACATGCAGCGGCGAGGCCAAATCCAAAGCTGAACCCCGGGAGCTGTGCGAACAAAGAAGAGAAGGGGAAATCTCTCCCAGCAGCCTCAGGAGCAGCGAATTAACTCTCCACAGTCAACTTGATGTACCCTGCATCTGTGGAATACCTGAATAGACAACGAATCATCCCAAATTGAGGAGGTGGACTTTGAGAGCAAGATTTATTATTTTTTCTCCTTTTCCTCTTTTCGTGAGTGTGTATGTGTATGCTTCTGTGTGAGATTTTGTCTGCATAGTTTTCCTTTCACCATTTGTTCTAGGGTTCTATCTGTCCGTTTTACTTTTACTTAAAAAAATTTTTTTTTCTTAATAATTATTCTTTTATTTTAATAACGTTATTTTATTTTACCTTGCTTTATTTTCTTTTCTTTTATCCTCTTTCTTTCTTTCTACTTTATCTCCCTTTTATTCTGAGCCGTGTGGATGAAAGGCTCTTGGTGCTGCAGCCAGGAGTCAGTGCTGTGCCTCTGAGGTGGGAGAGCCAACTTCAGGACGCTGGTCAACAAGAGACCTCCCAGCTCCACATAATATCAAAAGGCGAAAATCGCCCAGAGATATCCATCTCAACACCAGCACCCAGCTTCACTCAATGACCAGCAAGCTACAGTGCTGGACACCCTATGCCAAACAACTAGCAAAACAGGAACACAACCACACCCACTAGTAGAGAGGCTGCCTAAAATCATGATAGGTCCACAGACACCCCAAAACACACCACCAGACGTGGACCTGCCCACCAGAAAGACAAGATCCAGCCTCATCCACCAGAACACAGGCACTAGTCCCCTCCAACAGGAAGCCTAAACAACCCACTGAACCAACTTTAGTCACTGGGGACAGACACCAAAAATGACGCTAACTACAAACCTGCAGCCTGCAAAAAGGAGACCCCAAACAAAGTAAGATAAGCAAAATGAGAAGACAGAAAAACACACAGCAGATGAAGAAGCAAGATAAAAACCCACCAGACCTAACAAATGAAGAGGAAATAGGCAGTCTACCTGAAAAATAATTCAGAATAATGATAGTAAAGATTATCCAAAATCTTGGAAACAGAATAGACAAAATGCAGGAAACATTTAACAAGGACCTAGAAGAACTAAAGATGAAACAAGCAACGATGAGCAACACAATAAGTGAAATTAAAAATACTCTAGATGGGATCAATAGCAGAATAACTGAGGCAGAAGAACGGATAAGTGACCTGGAAAATTAAATAGTGGAAATAACTACTGCAGAGCAGAATAAAGAAAAAAGAACTGAGGACAGTCTCAGAGACCTCTAGGACAACATTAAATGCACTAACATTCGAATTATAGGGGTTCCAGAAGAAGAGAAAAAGAAAGGGACTGAGAAAATATTTGAAGAGATTATAGTTGAAAACTTCCCTAATATGGGAAAGGAAATAGTTAATCAAGTCCAGGAAGCACAGAGAGTCCCATACAGGATAAATACAAGGAGAAATACGCCAAGACACATATTAATCAAACTGTCAAAAATTAAATACAAAGAAAACATATTAAAAGCAGCAAGGGAAAAACAACAAATAACACACAAGGGAATCCCCATAAGGTTAACAGCTGATCTTTCAGCAGAAACTCTGCAAGCCAGAAGGGACTGGCAGGACATATTTAAAGTGATGAAGGAGAAAAACCTGCAACCAAGATTACTTTACCCAGCAAGGATCTCATTCAGATTTGATGGAGAAATTAAAACCTTTACAGACAAGCAAAAGCTGAGAGAGTTCAGCACCACCAAACCAGCTTTACAACAAATGCTAAAGGAACTTCTCTAGGCAAGAAACACAAGAGAAGGAAAAGACCTACAATAACGAACCCAAAACAATTAAGAAAATGGGAATAGTAACATACATATCGATAATTACCTTAAATATAAATGGACTAAATCCTCCCACCAAAAGACACAGATTGGCTGAATGGATACAAAAACAAGACCCATATATATGCTGTCTACAAGAGACCCACTTCAGACCTAGAGACACATACAGACTGAAAGTAATGGGATGGAAAAAGATATTCCATGCAAATGGAAACCAAAAGAAAGCTGGAGTAGCAATTCTCATATCAGACAAAATAGACTTTAAAATAAAGACTATTAGAAGAGACAAAGAAAGACACTACATAATGATCAAGGGATCGATCCAAGAAGAAGATATAACAATTGTAAATATTTATGCACCCAACATAGGAGCACCTCAATACATAAGGCAAATACTAACAGCCATAAAAGGGGAAATTGACAGTAACACATTTATAGTAGGGGACTTTAACACCCCACTTTCACCAATGGACAGATCATCCAAAATGAAAATAAATAAGGAAACACAAGCTTTAAATGATACATTAAACAAGATGGACTTAATTGATATTTATAGGATATTCCATGCAAAAACAACAGAATACACATTCTTCTCAAGTGCTCATGGAATATTCTCCAGGATAGATCATATCTTGGGTCACAAATCAAGCCTTGGTAAATTTAAGAAAATTGAAATTGTATCAAGTATCTTTTCCGACCACAACGCTATGAGACTAGATATCAATTACAGGAAAAGATCTGTAAAAAATACAAACACATGGAGGCTAAACAATACACTACTTAATAACGAAGTGATCACTCAAGAAATCAAAGAGGAAATCAAAAAATACCTAGAAACAAATGACAATGGAGACACGACGACCCAAAGCCTATGGGATGCAGCAAAAGCAGTTCTAAGAGGGAAGTTTATAGCAATACAATCCTACCTTAAGAAACAGGAAACATCTCGAATAAACAACCTAACCTTGCACCTAAAGCATTCGAGAAAGAAGAAAAAAAACCCCAAAGTTAGCAGAAGGAAAGAAATCATAAAGATCAGATCAGAAATAAATGAAAAAGAAATGAAGGAAACGATAGCAAAGATCAATAAAACTAAAAGCTGGTTCTTTGAGAAGATAAACAAAATTGATAAACCATTAGCCAGACTCATCAAGAAAAAAAGGGAGAAGACTCAAATCAATAGAATTAGAAATGAAAAAGGAGAAGTAACAACTGACACTGCAGAAATACAAAAGATCATCAGAGGTTACTACAAGCAACTCTATGCCAATAAAATGGACAACCTGAAAGAAATGGACAAATTCTTAGAAATGCACAACCTGCCAAGACTGAATCAGGAAGAAATAGAAAATATGAACAGACCAATCACAAGCACTGAATTTGAAACTGTGATTAAAAATCTTCCAACAAACAAAAGCCCAAGACCAGAAGGCTTCACAGGCGAATTCTATCAAACATTTAGAGAAGAGCTAATACCTATCCTTCTCAAACTCCTCCAAAATATAGCACAGGGAGGAATACTCCCAAACTCATTCTACGAGGCCACCATCACCCTGATACCAAAACCAGACAAGGATGTCACAAAGAAAGAAAACTACAGGCCAATATCACTGATGAACACAGATGCAAAAAACCTCAACAAAATACTAGCAAACAGAATCCAACAGCACATTAAACGGATCATACACCATGATCAAGTGGGGTTTATTCCAGGAATGTAAGGATTCTTCAATATACACAAATCAATCAACGCGATACACCATATTAACAAATTGAAGGAGAAAAACCATATGATCATCTCAATAGATGCAGAGAAAGCTTTCGACAAAATTCAACACCCATTTATGATAAAAACCCTGCAGAAAGTAGATATAGAGGGAACTTTCCTCAACATAATAAAGGCCATATATGACAAACCCACAGCCAACATCGTCCTCAATGGTGAAAAACTGAAACCATTTCCACTAAGATCAGGAACAAGACAAGGTTGCCCACTCTCACCACTCTTATTCAACATAGTTTTGGAAGTTTTAGCCACAGCAATCCGAGAAGAAAAGGAATCCAAATCGGAAAAGAAGAAGTAAAGCTGTCACTGTTTGCAGATGACATGATACTATACATAGAGAATCCTAAAGATGCTACCGGAAAACTACTAGAGCAAATCAATGAATTTGGTAAAGTAGCAGGATACAAAATTAATGCACAGAAATCTCTGGCATTCCTATACACTAATGATGAAAAATCTCAAAGTGAAATCAAGAAAACACTCCCATTTACCATTGCAACAAAAAGAATAAAATATCTACGAATAAATCTACCTAAGGAGACAAAAGACCTGTATGCAGAAAATTATAAGACACTGATGAAAGAAATTAAAGATGGTACAAATAGATGGAGAGATATACCATGTTCTTGGATTGGAAGAATCAACATTGTGAAAATGACTCTACTACCCAAAGCAATCTACAGATTCAATGCAATCCCTATCAAACTACCACTGGCATTTTTCAGAGAACTAGAACAAAAAATTTCACAATTTATATGGAAATACAAAAGACCCCAAATAGCCAAAGCAATCTTGAGAACGAAAAACGGAGTGGAGGAATCAGGCTCCCTGAATTCAGACTATACTACAAAGCTACAGTAATCAAGACAGTATGGTACTGGCACAAAAACAGAAAGATAGATCAATGGAACAGGATAGAAAGCCCAGCGATAAACCCACGCACATATGGTCACCTTATCTTTGATAAAGGAGGCAGGAATGTACAGTGGAGAAAGGACAGCCTCTTCAATAAGTGGTGCTGGGAAAACTGGACAGGTACATGTAAAAGTATGAGATTAGATCACTCCCTAACACCATACACAAAAATAAGCTCAAAATGGATTAAAGACCTAAATGTAAGGCCAGAAACTATCAAACTCTTAGAGGAAAACATAGGCAGAACACTCTATGACATAAATCACAGCAAGATACTTTTTGACCCACCTCCTAGAGAAATGGAAATAAAAACAAAAATAAACAAATGGACCTAATGAAACTTCAAAGCTTTTGCACAGCAAAGGAAACCATAAACAAGACCAAAAGACAATCCTCAGAATGGGAGAAAATATTCGCAAATGAAGCAACTGACAAAGGAGTAATCTCCAAAAGTTATAAGCAGTTTATGCAGCTCAATAACAAAAAAACAAAAAACCCAATCCAAAAATGTGCAGAAGACCTAAATAGACATTTCTCCAAAGAAGATATACAGATTGCCAACAAACACATGAAAGAATGCTCAACATCATTAATCATTAGAGAAATGCAAATCAAAACTACAATGAGATATCATCTCACACCGGTCAGAATGGCCATCATCAAAAAATCTAGAAACAATAAATGCTGGAGAGGGTGTGGAGAAAAGGGAACACTCTTGCACTGCTGGTGGGAATGTGAAGTGGTACAACCACTATGGAGAACAGTATGGAGGTTCCTTAAAAAACTACAAGTAGAACTACCATATGACCCAGAATCCCACTACTGGGCATATACCCTGAGAAAACCATAATTCAAAAAGAGTCATGTAGCAAAATGTTCATTGTAGCTCTATTTACAACAGCCTGGAGATGGAAACCACCTAAGTGTCCATCGATAGATGAATGGATAAAGAAGATGTGGCACATATATACAATGGAATATTACTCAGCCATAAAAGGAAACGAAATTGAGCTATTGTAAGTGAGGTGGATGGACCTAGAGTCTGTCATACAGAGTGAAGTAAGTCAGAAAGAGAAAGACAAATACCATATGCTAACACATATATATGGAATTTAAGAAAAAAAAATGTCATGAAGAACCTAGGGGTAAGACAGGAATAAAGACACAGACCTACTAGAGAATGGACTTGAGGCTATGGGGAGGGGGAAGGGTAAGCTGTGACAAAGCGAGAGAGTGGCATGGACATATATACACTACCAAACGTAAAATAGATAGCTAGTGGGAAGCAGCCGCATAGCACAGGGAAGTCAGTTTGGTGCTTTGTGAACACCTAGAGGGGTGGGATAGGGAGGGTGGGAGGGAGGGAGACACAAGAGGGAAGAGATATGGGAACATATGTATAACTGATTCACTTTGTTATAAAGCAGAAACTAACACACCATTGTAAAGCAATTATACTCCAATAAAGATTAAAAAAAAAAAAGGAATGAAATCTTGCTATTTGCAACCGGGATAGACCTTGAGGGCATTATGCTACGTGAAATAAGTCAGAAAAATGAAAAGCATATACCGTTTTATCTCACTTATATGTGGAACCAAAAATAAATAAATAAAAGCCAAACCAAAACAAACAAAAACCCAAGGTCATAGATACAGAGAACAGATTGGTGGTTGCCAGGGATGGTGGCAGGCGGAAGGGCAAATGGTACAAACTTCCAGTTATACAATAAATAAGTCATGGGGATGTAATGCACAGCATAGCAATTATAGTTAATAACACCATATTGAATATTTGAACATTGCTGAAAGAATGTCTTAAAAGTTATCATCACAGGAAAAAAAATTTGTAACTATGTATGGTGACTAGACTTATTGTGGTGATCATTTCTCAATATACAGAATTAGCAAATCATCATGTTGCACACCTGAAACTAATATGTCAATTATACCTCAATAAAATTTTTTTAAATTATAAAACTCTATTACATTTGTGCTTTGCATATTACATTATATACAACAGTCCAAAATAAGGATGTCATGCCTAGTGACACAAAAATGAATAGCAACCAAAAAAATCAGCAATATGTACATTATTTTTTTCTTTAATAATAAACATTCAGTTCTGAACTGGGACAATTTCACAACATACAGATGCCGTCTGCCTTTTATTTCATATAATCATTCTACTTTCCTATATCTACACTATTTAATAGGTTCCTATGTCAATTCTGATATACATGTGAAGCAAAACAGACAAAAGAATGTAGTGCTGTGTATTCTTAATGGGGTGTTGTTGACAGATCAGTGAAGCTGGGATGCATAATGTTCTTTCATGAAACCTTCCTCAGAGTCTACCTGGCAAGAGATAACATTGACGCAGCATTTAGGGAAGGCTAACCAGAGAGGATGAGCCTTGAGCCCAGTACAAAGAGAGTAGGAGACTAGTCAGGCTAGAGGATAGGCTACACACAGAGTAGCAGTAAATCACAGTGGAAAGGCAAGTAGGAGCTGGACCAGGAAGGGCCAGAGTTAAGGAGTTTAAACTTTGATTTGTGGCCTATGGTGAGTCACTGGTGGATTTGATACAAGGAAATGCTATGTTTAGATTTGCACTTTGAAATTCTGCTCTGAAGTCTTTGGGAGGATGGGTCAAAAGGAGGGAGAAGGGAGAGAGAAAGACCAACTCAGAGATTGTTGTCCTTTCCATCATTTGTGGAACAACACGGAACATAAATTAAGGGAAAGATAATGGGGGTCTGCATGATGGTTTCCTGGAAAGGAGAAGAAAAGATATTTAAAAGAGATACATATATATCTCATTTATCACATATGATACATATGAACACGTGTGTGCGTGCGTGCGCACAGGCGTGTGTGTGTGAGTTTAGACAGGGCCTGAGGACTGTCTTGGCTGTGGAGAATATGAGAGGCTAGTATGACTGCCGGGTTCCTGCACGGGACATCAGGGGAGCCAGGAGAATCAGAGAGACCACGTGGGAGGGAGAGAAGCTGAAGAGCTTGGGTTGAGACCCGCTGCGCTGAAGGTGTCTGTAACACACGCTGGTAGAGTTATATGGAATGAAGCCTGAAATATGGATTTGAAGCTTAAGAGCAAGGTCTAGGATGAAGATGTGATTCTAGTGATTTCTGAGTGATTCCTCATTTTCCTTCACAGATGACAGTACTGAATATTAGGTTAAATCATATGAAACTATCAGTATTCTTTTTGATCTACTAAAATGGCAATTTCAATAAGATAATCTACTTCATCCATGAGCTCTTTGGAAATATGACAACATGTGAATATACAGTATTTGTAAAATAGAATCTGTAATAGATGTTTCACAAATAGTCTGGAAGAAATAAAGCAATTAACATACATCTATGTATCCTGTGCCCATTGTTTGTTTAAGTGTGACTCTGAGAAATTATTATTATTAGCAACTTGCACAAAACATAATTAATGGAACTGTAAGACTGATGGATTGCTCAACTGTAATTTCAAGCAAATGTGTTTTGTAGGGTCATGCATACTATGTTATCCATCCTGTGATTTTTCTGCTTATGTGAAGAACTAGTAACTATGCATAGCTTTCGAATGGCTTATCAGTGCTCACTAATTTACTCCCTCCCAATCAGTCTTTGTGGAAGGAAGAAATGAGAAGAGGTGGGTACCAGATCACCTGCTGAAATACTTCCTCAAATAAGGCACCTCAGTTTCCACATATGTAAAGCAAAGATAATATTCTGTAATTTTGTGGCTTATTGTAAGGATTAGAAGAGATACTGCATGTACCCCATGGGACATAAGAAAGGCTTAGTAAATGGTAGCTGTTGTTACTATGTCACAGATTTGCGAAATGACCAGCAGTACTACTCAAAAATCATCTCCTATGCCAGATTGCTGATGAGTGACGTATACCAACTTACCTATACACTTAAAATTCTTGGGACAAGACAAATATTAGAGAGAGTAATGTTGGAAAATTGAAAGTCATTTGGCCAAGATAACATAGTAAATGACACAAAGACTCAGAAAAACCATGCAGTAACCACTGAATCATAAATATCTTAGAGTAGAAAACGGCCTTTAAAAGTTATCTCATCAACACTCCTTCAACAGCACCCGGATAGGAGTGAGAAAGCCCAAGTATTTCAGGGATAGCAATAATTATTAGAATTATTAAAAGAGTTCTTCTTGTAGGTTTTTGTACAGATTAAATGGAAAAAAATATGAAAGTTCCGGATAAACTGATTCTATTCACCTTTTGTCCTGTTCTTAAGACATGGACAGTAAGTTAACGGGAATCATATTGAAAACAATACATATTAAGGAATTTGTAACCTGGGTATATCATTTTCAGATAATTAAGCCACCACAGTGTGGTAGAGTGATTACACTGATAGTCCCAATTCTTCACTCCTCTCATTGAGGTCGTGGTAACCATTCAAGGCTCAGTCAAGTTCGCTTGCTTAGGCCAATAAAATGTGCAAATGTTATTCAAGCAGAAGCTTGACAAGAACTTGCTGCTCTGTCTTTATCATAAGAGCATGCCCAGGGTGACCCTCTGGAGAATGAGACACATGGAACAGAGCCTGCCCTATATGGTGGTCCCAGGGGATGTCTCAGATATGTGAGAAAGGCAGGGCAAGGTCAGGTAAGCTGCCTGCCAGCGTCCTGCTGATTTCAGCTGATTGCAGACATATAAGTTAGCCCTGCTGAGCCCAGCTCTGATCAGAGATATATAAGCAAAAATAAATGTGTATTGTTTTAAACCACTGAGGTTTTGTGGTTGTTTTGTCATAAGGCATTTCTGTAGCAACAGAAAACTGATATACATGATTATTAATCATGTGAAAATTGTTTACTCACTAACTCTATAAAAGCCCAGACTCCACCAGAATGACTACATAACAGCATCTCAACTGACATGTGTTGTGTGTGTTGGAACAAGGGTCTGGGAAATCACTTTTCTTCAGGTGTTTGTAAACCGTTAGATTTTAACAGAGTTTCATCAAACATGGGACCTTTCCTATTATACTACTTTTAAACTCAAAATCAGAAGGCTTCAGTGATACTGAGTTGCTAAGATTATATCCATTTGAAAAAATCTTGTTTAATAGTTGACTTCCTAGGTGCATGTAGGGGAGTAGCAGGTTACTGTACTAAACCCTGGGCTAAATGCTTACAGTATCTTTCCTATTTCCAATTTCTGTGATTTCTCATTTTATACCTTGATAGAACCCAGTTGCCTAACTATACAGAAACATTAGTTGCTAGTGGGAAGAAAAAGCAGCTGGATTTCTATTCCTATTTCCTGGAAAGTCTCCTCCAGTATTCAAGAGCCTTATCTTCACATATCAATCTAGAAGAAACTTTATAAGCTGGGAAATCCATTGCTTTTAATAGCCACACAGGACACTAAAACAGCCAGGTGCCAGGGCAAATCACATTTAGTAAACGGGAACAAAGCAAGCCAAAATATCTGCTTCTAAAATTTGGTAGGAGAAGGACCCAAGTCATTGCTTTCTTGTGATCCTTCACCTATGTCCAATTCCTTCTGTAACCAAGAGAAATAAAGTAGAACAAGAAGAAAACATGAATGTCTGAGAGTCATAATACTGAATGTGCTAAGACAAATAAAATATTTTGAGTTCTTCAGAGAAGATCATCATAGTAATTAACCTAGTACTATTAATCCTATTGTTCGATGACCACACAGGAGTTAAACCTGCAGAACTTAACCAGAAGTGGGCATTCTTCTGACATAATAAAACCAATAACACGAATTAATTTTTCTAAATTCAAATGTCTTTGCTCAAGATTTCAGTAACTGTTTTTCGAATCTCTCTAAAATGATTCATTTCCCGCATTTCTAAGTAATAGTACAGGACAGAGATCAAGTCCTTTGAGACTAGAGCTGGTCAGCTGCAGTGAAATCCCTTTACAGACATTTTCAAAGTTTAATAACAGATATTTTATCCTATTTAAACCTAAAGGGCATGTCAAAGCCTAGTGTGCCATCAAGAATGAGCTAACGGGTTCTTTTTTGGTCATTCAGACTGGAGATGCATACTCTATACACTCAAGAGATTAAAAGCAAATGGAGGGACTTCCATGGAGGTCCAGTGGTTAAGCCTTCGCCTTCCAATGCAGGGGGTACGGGTTCGATCCCTGGTAGGGGAGCTAAGATCCCACATGCCTCAAGGCCCAAAAACCAAAACATAAAACAGAAGCAACACTGTAACAAATTTAATAAAGACTTAAAAAAAAATGGTCCACATAAAAAAAGAAAAAAATCTTTAAAAGCAAATGGAGTATACGAACCAGATTAATGGTCTGGTCCCTGCAGCCCTAGGGGAGAGTTTACTTAAGATGAAAGCTTTGGATGCAGAACCAACTTTTTACATTTAACAAAGGTTCTCACTCGAATGGCCCCCATAATAGTATTAGTACTGAAATCCTCCAGCTTATTCTTTCCAAGGCTGCTAGAAACAAGAACATTGCAGAAAAACCTGACCCAGATTACTGCCTGCAGTGGGTACAGAAAAGGAGTGCTACAAGTTCAACAGCAGAGACAGGGTGGGGCATATGCCAACAGAAATCCTTTTAAAACAATGATTCATGAGGTTAGGGGAAAATCTTTTCATCCAGGTCACTGAAACACATCTCTGAAGGCAGATTTACTTCAAGACTCATCTGTGTTAATGATATATGTGGGAACGTAAGCCAATTGCCACGGTAATGCATATTTAGTAGCAAGAACCATTGAACCAGAGCAGGCTCTGTGACATAACTAGTTTGAAAATATGTGATTCTAAGAGAGACTCAGTTTTCCTTTCAAGTGGTAATGAGAATTCCAGATCTTCTACAAATATGCATTTAATGGGAAATGCAATGATCCTCACCATACCTTTATGTCTAATTCCCCTTTACAGATTACTTTTTTTCCCCTTTACAAATTAATGAAGAGCTAGTTTTTTGTTGTTGGTGGTGGTGTTCCTTAACTAGACATCTAGTTTCTTAGATGTTAGCTCTTAGATGCCCTTCACTGAATCAGTCTTTTTGAGAAAAGCAGTAATATTACTTCTTCAGTCAAAGTTATTTAATTTCTACTTCTCTATTTTGGCAAAAAAGAGTAACACATTTATTATGACAATCTATTTTTTTCTGATCCATTTTCTATTACTTACAGAAAAAAACCTTTTACACTTATGATCATGAAGAAAAGACACACTATCTTTAATAAAATGCCTAATACAGGTCTCAGCGTGCTGGCCAGTGAATGCTTGAAAACTGCCAACACCCAGCAGCCTTCTGGCAGCGCTCGGCCTTCTAAAAGCTGTTCTCTGGCAATAGTCTTTCACGCAAGCACTAATTTTATTATAGCTAGTTTATGATTTTCCCTCATTTCCCTGCTATTTTTAAACGTGGGGCTGTAATAGGAGGCGGCTAGAGGCCCAAGAGATGAAGGAACCATTACACACAGGCCTCTGTGGTATCAGTGGCCTTTGGAAGCTAAGGATTCAAATGCAATGTCAAAGAGTATTTGAACACAGGGTCCCTCATGGGAACTCTGCCCAACGAGAAACACATTGCTTTGCTCTCTGCATTTTCCTTTTAATTTCTGCTTTCAAGTCCTTGTGGTCTCTCAACACTCTTCCCAGTTTTGTTCTTTAAAGTTATTTTTGTACATTGCTCATTCTAGCCAGACCTATTTAGCTACTTTTAACAACAGTGTCTTGAGGGATGAGTTTTTGACATTTTGCATAATGTACCAATAGTGATTTCTCTAACACAACAAAACAACATATGACGTAAACAAGACCTTACATGAAGAAATACCAAATTTACTTCATGTCATTCTACATGTAACTTTGGGATGCGAGCTTTCAGGAAGACTGGCTCTGAATTTATGCTAATCAGAAAAAAAGTTTGAAGAAGTAGAGTGGTTTTCAAGGATGGTTTACTGGGAAAAAGGAAGATATTTATGAAACAGTGGGGGGGGAGAACCATGTGTTTTTCTTAGAGACATACTTTTAATAACTGAGATAAGCAGAGCTCTCACATAGGAAATTGACTATCAAATGCCCTGAACCCAAACTGCATCATCCCAATCAATTTCTTTAATCAAAAAAAGCCCAAGATATAACCCAAGCTGCACGTTTATAAATACCAAAGCACCCTGACTTTCAGTTGAAAGAAAACACAGGTGGAAGAGCAGGGACTGATCGATGATAAGAACACTGAGTTGGGAGTCAGAGGGGCTGTAGACTAGTTCCAAATCTACTTCTAATCAGACCCACAGACAACCCATGCACCTTGGTTCTCATCTATAAAATGAGAAGAGTGCTACAGATTATCTCCCTAAGTCCTTTCCACCTATAAATTTCCATGTATCTAGAATTCTAATAGGTCCCTCCCAGGCCTAGATACAAATGAATCACTGGTTTACTTCCTGTTGCTTATCTGAACTATCTTCATTATTCCTTTAATTCTTGTGAAAAAAACCAAGAGGCAAAAGACAAAAAGAGACACATTAAGGAAGCATCTGAATCATAAAACTACATTAAAAAAAGAGCAAATATTAGAAATGTTACTCTTCAGGGTTACATTTATTCCAAAACAAAATAAAGAGAGATGAGAAAACTCATAAGCACACAGAAGTATGGCTCTGGCAATATTATTAAATAGTAATAATCTCTGGATCAGACATTGCCTAACAAATGTACTTTATATGGAGAAGCTTAAAGCCCAAAGCAACACTAGAATTCTTTTTCAGACTGTCATCAAGTACAGATTACATTCTGTCATTAAAAACAAAACACTTTAAAGTAGCTTTTATATGTACAGAGGTTAAACGCTAAGCAGAATTTATTCCCCATAATGTCCTTTTCTATTTACCTATTTCCATTACCTGTGTTTCACTTTCTCTAACATAAAAACTAAAAGGCAAACAGATATGCAACCCAGATGCTACCTTATATATCCTTGTACAGTATGAGAAAGTGGGTGATCAAGCTATGTTGTCATACAGCCACTGTCAATGGCTCCTCTGTGGGATCCATAAACTAGATCAAACTCTAGCCAGAGTCAACTCCATTCATTCTACAGTGTATCCTCCGAACTTACAAGTTTATCCTTTGTAAGAGAAGCTAGCAACTTGACTGATAAATAAGATTAAGATTATTCAAACATTCTAAAAGTAAACTGCAAAAGTCCAAAACAATATTCTTTGGTTTAGCACCCTTTGACTCTATTTGATTCTATAGTCATATATACCTTATTCTTCTCTGGCATAACCTCTGAGCTGAGCTATTGTAGTTAATAAATACTCCTCTATAGCATGATAGATGGGCATAATCTGGTAGTGTTCTTTATGAATTATCCATTCTAGATTGGAAAACAATTCATTTTACATGTAGAGTCTAACAAAAGGGGAAAAGATAACTTTAGAGTCTTAAATGTGAGTGTATTAAATAGCCCAGATGGGCTTCATGGATGTGCCTGCAGTTTGACAATGTTATCACAACTTCAAAATGTAAGCTCTTTTCTCATAATATGAAGTCCATCAGAGCACTATCATCACTCAACCAGATCAAGGTTGAGTTGATTTTACAGAATGCTGGTTAGACATGGTTTATGACCTCAGTAAGTGAGTACAAGACACAAATACTATATTACCACTGATGCAGTGTAAAACTCAATGGACTAGAAGTTGGGAGTCCTTGAAATGAGAACAGCTACTAATGGGCTGTGTGTCCTTAGGTCTCTCTGACTCAGGGCCCTCACTATCTCAGCTATAAAATGAGGACAAGTTACTCTTTAAGATTCTTGTTTGGATCATCTCAATAGATGCAGAGAAAGCTTTCGACAAAATTCAACACCCATTTATGATAAAAACCCTCCAGAAAGTAGGCATAGAGGGAACTTACCTCAACGTAATAAAGGCCATATATGACAAACCCATAGCCAACATTGTCCTCAATGGTGAAAAACTGAAACCATTTCCACTAAGATCAGGAACAAGACAAGGCTGCCCACTCTCACCACTCTTATTCAACAATCTATAGATTCAGTACAATCCCTATCAAACTACCAATGGCATTTTTCACAGAACTAGAACAAAAAATTGCACAATTTGTATGGAAACACAAAAGACCCCGATAAGCCAAAACAATCTTGAGAAAGAAAAACGGAGCTGGAGGAATCAGGCTCCCGGACTTCAGACTATACTACAAAACTACAGTAATCAAGACAGTATGGTACTGGCACAAAAACAGAAAGATAGATCAATGGAACAGGATAGAAAGCCCAGCGATAAACCCATGCACACATAGTCACCTTATCTTTAATAAAGGAGGCAAGAATATACAATGGAGAAAAGACAGCCTCTTCAATAATTGATGCTGGGAAAACTGGACAGCTACATGTAAAAGAATGAAATTAGAACACTCCCTAACACCATACACAAAAATAAGCTCAAAATGGATTAAAGACCTAAATGTAAGGCCAGAAACTATCAAACTCTTAGAGGAAAACATAGGCAGAACACTCTATGACATAAATCACAGCAAGATCTTTTGTGACCCACCTCCTAGAGAAATGGAAATAAGAACAAAAATAAACAAATGAGACCTAATGAAACTTAAAAGCTTTTGCACAGCAAGGGAAACTATAAACAAGACGAAAAGACAACCCTCAGAATAGGAGAAAGTATTTGCAAATGAAGCAACTGACAAAGGATTAATCTCCAAAATATACAAGCAGCTCATACAGCTCAATATCAAAAAAACAAACAACCCTGTCCAAAAATGGGCAGAAGACCTACATATACATTTCTCCAAAGAAGATATACAGATTGCCAACAAACACATGAAAGAACGCTCAACATCATTAATTATTAGAGAAATGCAAATCAAAACTACAATGAGATATCATCTCACACCAGTCAGAATGGCCATCATCAAAAAAATCTAGAAACAATAAATGCTGGAGAGGGTGTGGAGAAAAGGGAACCCTCATACACTGTTGGTGGGAATGTAAATTGACACAGCCACTATGGAGAACAGTATGGAGGTTCCTTAAGAAACTAAAAATAGAACTACCATACAACTCAGCAATGTCACTACTGGGCATACACCCTGAGAAAACCATAATTCAAAAAGAGTCATGTACCACAATGTTCACTGCAGCTCTATTTACAATAGCCAGGACATGGAAGCAACCTAAGTGTCCATCGACAGATGAATGGATAAAGAAGATGTGGCAAATATATACAATAGAATATTACTCAGCCATAAAAAGAAGCAAAATCGCGTTATCTGTAGTGAGGTGGATGGACCTAGAGTCTGTCATACAGAGTGAAGTAAGTCAGAAAGAGAAAAACAAATACCGTATGCTAACACATATATATGGAATCTAAAAAAAAAAGGTCATGAAGAACCTGGGGGCAAGATAGGAATAAAGATGCAGACCTACTAGAGAATGGACTTGAGGACACGGGGAGGGGGAATGGTAAGCTGGGACAAAGTGAGAGAGTGGTAGTGTATATATGGACATATGATAGCTAGTGGGAAGCAGTCGCATAGCACAGGGAGATTAGCTTGGTGCTTTGTGACCACCTAGAGGGGTGGGATAGGGAGGGTGGCAGGGAGGGAGACGCAAGAGGGAAGAGATATGGGGATATATGTATATGTATAACTGATTCACTTTGTTATAAAGCAGAAACTAACACACATTGTAAAGCAATTATACTCTAATAAAAATGTTTAAAAAAAAGATTCTTGTTTGATCCAAAAGTTGTGATTCTAAATAAATAACCATCAGGAATCTAAACATTCATTAGTAAAAAGCAAATAATAAACTACTCCTAGTCATGACAGACTAGTTTGTAGCAGAAGAATTCATTTGCCCAGAACAATTAGGAAAAAAATGGATTTAAAAAAAAATCCATTTAAGGGCACTAGAGTGGTATCAAGGCACTCAAGATTTGAGACCAAAATCCAGGGCAAAAGGAGACTCACTGAAGTGAACATGACATTCTCTGGAGAAAATTTCCAATTTGAAAGAGTCATGGGCAGAAAGTTGAGAGGTCAAGCATAAAGTGGTCACTATGAAGCCCAAAAAAGTAGCAGAGCTTTCAGCAATCACATGGGACTAGGGAGATAAAACCTAAAGTTAAGGACTTACCAAGGAAGTCAGGATATGGCCAATATTACAGAAAAGCGAGCCCAAGAGTCTGAACCATCTTTATCCTTAAGATAGTCACTATTTTATAACTACCACACACCCCAAAGCAAGAGAAGTAAAAAGTAATTGCAATAAACCATGTTAATGGCATTCCCATGGTACTGGTAAGATAAAAATAGAAGTTTGGAGCCCACAACAGCTGGGCCCTGGTAAGTACCTCAGGCTTAAAGTTGGGACAGTGGAAGGACGAAAGCCTGGGAGGAAAATTGAACCAGAAATTGATCTGATTAAACCTCAGCTCGGAAATATCTCATTCTTGCCTAGATTAAAATGATCTACTCCTGCTCTAGATGCCAACAAGATATTAAGAAAAATTCTACCTAGAGGAACATAACAACATTGAGATCTCAATATTTTCATACACAATGGTGAGCAGTCAGTAAAAAGCTGAGCCAGGCACAGTATAAATAGGACCAAGAGAAAAAACAGAAAAAGAGAAACAAACCCACAAATGATTAGACATGGAATTTAAAATAATTGTGCTTTATATGTTCAAGAAAAAGATAAGATGAAGAATTTCAAGAGAACTGGAATCTATAAAAAATAATCAAATTGATATTCTAGAAAAATAACTGAAATTACAAATGTAATATACAGGCTTAACAGCAAGTCAGATAGAGCTAAAGAGAAAATATTTATTTTCTCTATATTATGAATATAGCATAGTAGAAAATATCTAGGCTGAAACACACAGAGATAAAAACTTCCCAAAGATGGAAAATACAGTATAAAGCATAAGAGACAAATGGAACATTATGAAAAGGTGTAAGTTACATGCAATTGGACTCCTAGCAGGAGGACAGAAAAAAATGGGGTGGAAGCAATACTTGAAGAGATGATAGCTGAGAATGATTCAACACTGATAAAAGCAACAAGCCACAAATTTAAGAAGCTCTGCAAACTTCATACAGGATAAATACAAAGCAAACCACATCTAGGCAACTTCATAGTAAAAGTGATACAAACCAAAGACAAAAAGAAAAAGTAAGAAGAGGGAGAAAAATAGACATCTTCAAAGGATCAACAGTAATGCTGAGACAGACTTTTCAATACAAAAAATGGAAATAACCAAAACGAAGTGTATATATTCATATAATAGAATACTCTATAAAAATGAGAATACATAATAGTACTGCTACAGGTATGAACAATAATGAATCTAACAAACATTATATTCAGCAGCAGAAGCCAAGTACAAAGGATATATTTTATGAATCCATTTGTATAAAGTTCAAAAACAAGAAAAACTAACCCACACTATTATAAGTCAGAATAGTGCTTATCCTTTGGAGTGGGAGACAAGAACCAGACTACTGGGTTGCTGGTAACATTCTAGTTCCTCATCTGGGTAGAGGTTAGATAGGTATGTTCACTTTGTGAAAATTCATTTAAAAAATGATTTGTGTACTTTTCTGTGTGCATGCTATACTTCAATACAAGTTTATTTAAACAATACACACATTAATGTATAACAGCAGTCCTTGAATTGCAAATTCTTTTCACAAATGATTCATATACAACTTCTTTCCTCCTTTCCTCCTTTTTACTCACTGCTTAATGTATCTTCAAACTACCCCATTCTTTGGGTTCAGAAGACTCTCAGGAATGAGACAGTCTTAAAAATAGGAGCTTCAGTTTATAATCCATCTAGAGATTATGAACTGATTAAGGTATTAATGGCCAGGCTGGGAACTTGACTGCAAAAGACATCTGTTTCTATGAGGAACCAATTTTAAAGATAAGCCAAACAAAAAGAATTTAAGAGAAGAGGAAAAGAATTGTTTATTAAGAGTAACAAAAGAGACAGAGAAAAAGAGAGAGGGAATGGATTGCAGGAAAAGATTCTAGTAAGGAGCATTAGGAAATGAGTAATATGATAAGGTGGTTCAATAAAATAAATACAGAAACTTAAACTTCACAGTAAGGGGTCCATTTGTGATAGATTTGAACATTTATCAATCACTAGAAGAACAAGAACTTTAAAACAGGATAGACTATTTAGGTTGCATTACGTAAGTTTTATAAGAAATTCTACATTTCTAGAGGAACTTTCAGAAAATCCATCAATCTGGTATAAACGCTTTAGCAAAGCCCTTCCCCACCTCATGCATATTTCACTTGGAACAAAGAGAGGGCCCTTAAAGTAAATTCCTGCCACCACCATGCGTTTGCCTAAAACAATAAAATCATTATGTGTTTTGTGAGACAGACTGTTAATAAAGCAATCTTATTGATTTGGCAGTTCTTTTTTTCTAGTCATTTTCTTACAGGATCTCATATGCAGTAAAAGTGGCTTTATAACTGAACAATGTTAGGAACCAGAAACCCAGTACAGGGTTTTTTTTTTTTTTTACAGGTATTGAATATTCTTCCACTCCAGTAATTTAGAAAGGAAACTCTTTATCAGACTCTGCTAAACCTTGGGAAACGGTCACTGATAGAAATATTCATACATGACCTTGTAATTGTTCTTACATGGAAATTCTCTTTTCTTCCTCTCTTTTATGAAAGAAAGCACTCCAGCTGCTTTTCTGGAGTAAAGGTATTCTGCAGTAGAGCAAAGTAATAGGTTTTTAACCTATTGTGGGAGAAGAGGAAGCTTAAAAAAATTTTTTTTCAAACTTGTCTACCGCTCCACTCTCTTATGATGCTGAGATGGTGAAAACATCAAATCAGTAGACGGAGTATAAGCGGGGAGCTGGTAGGTTTGGTTTAGAGATGCTGGCCAAGTCGTTCTTTTTTTTTTTCTTTGGCTGTGTTGGGTCTTTGTTGCTGCGCGCAGGCTTTCTCTAGTTGCAGTGAGCAGGGGCTGCTCTTCGTTGCGGTGTGCGGGCTTCTCATTGCGGTGGCTTCTCTTGTTGCGGAGCACGGGCTCTAGGTGCACAGGCTTCAGTAGTTGCAGCATGCAGGCTCAGTAGCTCCAGTACATGGGCCCCAGAGCGCGCGGGCTTCAGTAGTTGTGGCACATGGGCTCAGTAGTTGTGGCTCGGGGGCTCTAGACTGCAGGCTCAGTAGCTGTGGTGCACGGGCTTTGTTGCTCCGTGGCATGTGGGATCTTCCCAGACCAGGGCTCAAATCCACGTCCCCTGGATTGGCAGATGGATTCTTAACCACTGCACCACCAGGGAAGTCCCAGCTATAAGATTTGATTAGATAAGTAGGTAGAGTTATGATACTGTCAAGTATACATAGTAACTAGAACTTCTCTAATAGCTTTCACGGCTAGAGGAGGAAGATGAAGATGATGAGGATGGTTGCAGCGACTCCTGCGGCTTACCAATTGACCACACACTTTATGCTAAACACTGTGCTAAACATTTTATTGCCTATTATCCCTATTTTAGGGATGAGGAGATTGAGGCTTAAAGAAATGTAAGTTACTTACTCAAGGTCACATAACCAGATAAGCGTCAGTGAGAACTCAACCAAAGTCTATTTGATCTTAATCACATTCTGCTCATAAATTCCAATCAGCATAATCAATTCCTTATATGCCTAACATTTCTGGATAATTTGGGAATGCTTATTGATCTTCAAGATTTATTCATCCTGTAATATTTTAACCTCTTGGTTTGCCTAGAAAACCTCCTAAAAGATAGTTAAAAGTAAAAATTTAGGCTTAACCAATTACAAATTCTAAATAGAAACAGCTTAACTAATTAGTGAAGTGTTATCAGAGACTAAAATGGTAAAAAATTTAAAGGATTCTTAGCACTCTCAACCTCTATCTTCCAGGAAAGGCCCAAAGATGTGCTGTAACACACCTCCAGAAACCAGTGGACACCTGGCTAGTCTGCAGAAAAATGTGGATTAAGGAATAAAAGCAATAAGCAATTCAACGGTGATTTCTTTGGCATGTGATTTCTCTGTAGAAAAGGAGAACTTTGAGATTCATATGTGTTTTATGGTAATTAAAGAAAAGTGCTTTTATTCAGGGGGAATAAAAGATTCTGATTACTGCTTTGAAAACCAACTTTTTTTTTCCCCAACAGTGAACTAAAATTGAAAAATAAGAAAGGATTCCTAATTTGGATCATCTGTAGCAATGGATGGGAAGGGCATTGTACTTACAATCTACTTTCATCAGATTTTAATTGTTCTAACTCACCATAACATAAAATTAAACAAATCTCACTGATGTCCTTACAAAATTAAAATGGACTGTAGGAAATTATGGTTTTTGTTGTTGTTTTTGTTTTGGAAATTATCTTTTTAAAAACTGGACACACAGGATAAATTTCATTTCAGCAAGGATTAATGATTTGTACCAAAATTTTATTCCAAATAGCTAGCAGAACATATTTCATATTGTCTTCCAAAGCCATGATTCTATCTCTTACCAGCTGTGTGGCCTAAAGAAAAAGCACCCATACTCTTTAAGCCTTCATTTTCTCATCTAAAAAACAGAAATAATATCACTAATTTGCTTCAGTTTCTGAAGTTTCCATGGTCCCTAGAATAGGTAAATCCAAAGTTAAAAATCAAGGAAGTGCAAGATAATCCAGCAGCTATTCTGTCAGGACAGCTCACCACCATCATACTGGAATGACAGCGTCTTAGCATTTACACATGGTCATCAGTACCTTCAGGAACAGTAGCACTCACACTCCTCTCCGTCCTTGGATGATGCTGCAGTCTCCAACATGTCACATTCTACCTGTCTCTGAGTCTTTTAATTTTGACTCTTTATGCTCGTATCTCTCAACTCTTGGTTCAGTTCGCAGTCCCTCACATGGGGAGCACATGCATAATCAAGCAAAAGGCTTTTTGTATAGCCTAGGAAGCCTGTCTCTCTGGGAAATTACTGAACTATATCAAACGATACAAAAATCCATTCTTGAAATCCAAAAAAATGCTCTGGGGTTTTGTGACAATGAAGTAATGTATAAGAAAATAAGAAATGTATTTGTAAATGGTAAACATTAACCACATACATATAATAATTAATTAGTTATCACTGATAATCATGATTTCAAATGACTAGGACTCTGTTAACATTCTACAAATTGCATCATTATAGAGAAAATACTTGACAAATTTAGGATCTTTAGAAATAAAGTGCCACATAATGACAAGAAAAAAAAACTATTCCTAAATATAACAACTTTAAGGAACTCACTGTTGATCTTGGGGCAAGTCACTTCATTTCTATAAGCTTCTTATTCCTTAGGATAAAAAGAGAGGGCTAGATCCGGTGATTTTTATTAAATTGCATAAAGTACTTTTTCCATGGGACCTACATCTTACTCCCTGCCCCAACCTATCAGCTTTTTGCAAGGAAGAGGTGGCTCCTCACAGACAGTGTTATAAGAAAAGGCCACTGGCCATGCAATCAAGGTGAGCACTCCCACCTTCACTGAGGCAGAGATGATGAGATTGCCACTCCCTCCTTCCGCTTAGACCATCCAAAGTGCCCTAGAAGGCTAATGTGCAATTCATTGGTTTCTGACATTTAGTTGAAACTGGTTTCACTCATATATGAATATTTTGCTGTGATGGTATTCCAGGACACACTGTGCATGTATAGCCAGGAAGGAAAGGGGAGGTGTGGTGTGATTCTTTTTTTCTTGGCGTTGGGGGTAGGGTGGGTAGAGACAGGGGCATCCAGTGAAATTTATTCCACATGGGTCATGTCCTACCAAGAGGTCTGATCACTGGAATTACTGCTCATCCCTCTTTCATCACCAAATCCCCTGTTTTTTCTAACATTTTTATGGTAAAAAATTACAAAGACACAGAAAACTTGAAAGAATTACACAATGAATAGCTACATATTCACATTAGGATTCTGCAATTACTAATATTTTATTAAATATGACTTTGCTAAATGTGCTTTATCACGTATCTATACATCTTTTCATCAATCCATTTTTGGATACAATCTAAAGTAAGTTTCAAATATTAGTATACTTTCCCCCAATACCACAGCATGTATGTCACTAACTATAGTTCAATATTTACTTTTCTATTAAAAATTTACACATAGTGGGCTTCCCTGGTGGCGCAGTGGTTGAGAATCTGCCTGCTAATGCAGGGGACACAGGTTCAAGCCCTGGTCCGGGAAGATCCCACATGCCGCGGAGCAACCAAGCCCGTGAGCCACAACTACTGAGCCTGCGCATTTGGAGCCTGTGCTCCGCAACAAGAGAGGCCGCGATAGTGAGAGGCCCGTGCACCGCGATGAAGAGTGGCTCCCGCTTGCCACAGCTAGAGAAAGCCCTCGCACAAAAAAGAAGACCCAACACAGCCATAAATAAATAAAAATAAAAAAAGAGTTCCAATTTCAACGGTCAGCTACTCTTAAAAAAAGAAAAAAAAATTTACACATAGTGAAATGCATAATTTTTAAGTGTTACCATCTGATGAGTCTGACAAATGCGTACATCTAGGTAACCCAAACATACATTAAGAGAGAAAACATTCCCATCACCCTAGAAAGTCCGTTCATAGCCCTTTCCAGTCAATCCTCCCAAAGGCAACCATTGATCTGTTTTCACCACAGATTAGTTTTGCTGTCCTAAAGCTTGTTGCTAATGGAATCATAAAATATCAATACCTTCTGTGTTTCACTTTTTTCACACAATCTTATGTTTTTGAGATTCGTTCATTTTGTTGTATGTATTTTACAACTATACAGCAGTTTATATATCCATTCTTCCACTGAAAGAACACCTGGGCTATTCTCAAGATTTTTCTATTATGAATAAAACTGCTATAAACATGCTTACACACATCATTTTGTGGACTTATGTTTTCAATTCTCTGAGGTAAATTCCTAGGAGTGGACTTGCTGGACCACAGGGCCAGTGTATGTTTCCATTCTAAAGAAACTGCAAGACATTTTTCTAAAGTGGTTGTACTGTTTCACATTTCCAACAACATGTGAGAATCAAACATATACATCCATGTATGCATGCATCCTACAATTTAACGTTATAATTTTGCTTTAAATAGATATATACATAGAAAAGAAATAGAGTCATCCCTTGGTATCTGCAAGGGATTGGTTCCAGGACGCCTGTGGATACCAAAATCTGCAATGCTCAAGTCCCTTATATAAAACATAAATCAATCCAGGATGGTTGAACCTGCAGATGCAGAACCCACACAGATAAGGAGGG